>NW_027361688.1:50695000-51002500 GCF_039654945.1 Dendrobates tinctorius | reverse complement strand
TTACCTCTCTGGCTGCTGAACGACACTTTCCATGCTCATTTACGGCAGTCCCTGGGCATAAGACACAGTAGTCGGCTGCCGACCCTATCTCTTTCATTGCAGCTGCATCAGGAGTGAACTGGGCACGCCTCTGTGGGCAGCTCAATTCACAGCTGTAGGTGTGGCCAGGCGCCATCTTATTAGAGCTCAGTGTGCGTTCCTTTTAGCTCTATTTACACTCCATTGTAAGCCCTGGATGCTGTACTGTTCCAGCATAACAGGGCTTGGATGTTCACTCTGCACATACCAGCTGCAGGAGAGGATACAGGACGAGCTCCTGGAGACCGAGCTGCTCTTTCCAAAACACCCGATCAGCTGCAGCCCCTGCTCTTGCAAAATATAGGAGGAGCTGCTCCCTGCTGTTTCAAAACACTTGGCAATCTGCTGGACATCTAATCCTCTCCTGTGTGATACTGCCTGCTGAGCTGTGTATCTAATCCTCTCCTGTGTGATACTGTGTGCTGAGCCGTGTATCTAATCCTATCCTGTGTGATCTGTCTGCTGAGCCGTGTATCTAATCCTCTCCTGTGTGATACTGACTGCTGAGCCGTGTATCTAATCCTATCCTGTGTGATACTGTCTGCTGAGCCGTGTATCTAATCCTATCCTGTGTGATACTGCCTGCTGAGCCGTGTATCTAATCCTCTCCTGTGTTATACTGACTGCTGAGCCGTGTATCTAATCATATCCTGTGTGATACTGCCTGCTGAGCTGTGTATCTAGTCCTCTCCTGTGTGATACTGCCTGCTGAGCTGTGTATCTAATCCTCTCCTGTGTGATACTGTGTGCTGAGCCGTGTATCTAATCCTATCCTGTGTGATACTGCCTGCTGAGCCGTGTATCTAATCCTCTCCTGTGTGATACTGTCTGCTGAGCCGTGTATCTAATCCTCTACTGTGTGATACTGACTGCTGAGCCGTGTATCTAATCCTATCCTGTGTGATACTGTGTGCTGAGCCGTGTATCTAATCCTATCCTGTGTGATACTGCCTGCTGAGCTGTGTATCTAATCCTCTCCTGTGTGATACTGTGTGCTGAGCCGTGTATCTAATCCTATCCTGTGTGATACTGCCTGCTGAGCCGTGTATCTAATCCTCTCCTGTGTGATACTGTCTGCTGAGCCGTGTATCTAATCCTCTCCTGTGTGATACTGACTGCTGAGCCATGTGTCTAATCTTCTGTGTTCTACTGACTGCTGAGCCGTGTATCTAATCCTATCCTGTGTGATACTGACTGCTGAGCCGTGTATCTAATCCTATCCCGTGTGATACAGCTCTCCTGAAATACTCTGTGCTGCTGTCACCCTGCTCCCAGAATCCTTGCTGCCTGCCATCCTCAGTGACCGAAGACCCAATTCCTCTCCTCAGATCCTGTCCTGGCGATGTGTGAAAGCGAGGCGACAGTGGCCTGATATATGGTGGAAGGAGCAGGGCGACAGCAGCACAGAGTATTTCAGGAGAGCAGTGTGCTGGTCTATGGGGGGCGCCCTGTTCGGTGCCAGGGATTGTACATAGAGCGCTGTGTTTTATACACATAGATGGACCGTCTGCTTGTCTGCGCCACAGAAATCCAGGAAACATGTCTCCTGATTGATGGCCTGTTCTGATCCATACTTTACATGCAAAGACAGTCAGTAACTTTGCAGGCCCCATCAAAATGGCTGCTCACTGTGTTCCTAGATGTCATCCTCTCTTTTCCCTTAGCATACACCCAGAAGGGGAGGAGAGGAGTGACATCACACCCATGTCAGCAGACTCCGCCCATATTTACTCCAGTGCAGTAATGTGAGCTAGTTGCACTAGGTTTTTGTGCCAAACTTCAGTAGCTGCTCCCCCTAGTGTTAACAAGTGGAAATGCCAAACTTTTTAAAATTATTTTTCATATTTTACAAAGTTAAAAACAAATGATAATATTTTTTAAGAAAATGTAAACATTAATTCTTTACATTTTTTTCAATTGCTGGAAAAAAATTTTTTAGATGTCATCTTCCCTTTAATTTACACTCACTCTCTGAGTACCTTCTCCCTCTTACAGACATAGCTTCCTTACATGGCACAGATGCTGCTGCCACTTTTAATCACACCACAATAAAGCCCCTGTCACACACAGCGATCTCGCTAGCGAGATCGCTGCTGAGTCACAAGTTTTGTGACGCAACAGCGATCTCACCAGCGAGATCGCTGTGTGTGACACTTACTAGCCACCGGCCTGGATATTTTTTTGATCGTTCGTCTCTCACTGGCCAGCACGCATCGCTGTGTGTAGCAGGCGGGAGACCAGCGATGAGCGAGCTGGAGCTGGTAACCAAGGTAAACATCGGGTTATTGAGCGCCGCGCAGTTTGGCAGCTCACCAGCGATCATGTAGTGACACACCAGCGATCCTGACACGTTGATAGCGTTGTCGGGATCGCTGGTGAGTCGCTATGTGTGACGGGGCCCTAACAGCAATTCTCGATTCGGCCACGCCTCTCGCGCAAAGCAAAACTCGTACAATCAACAGACAATCCTGGCTGACCAGCCTGACCAAAGAACTGAGATGGATTTCCAGGGTTGCTGAGTGGAGATAGAAGAGATCCCGTTCTGCTAAGCACTTTATCGCATACAAGCAGTCTCTTGCCAGCTTCAAGTCCACGCTCACTGCCACAAAACAAACTTTCTTCTCATCTCTCATATCCTCCCTGTTTCCCTAAACAGCTTTTCAACACTTTCAATTCTCTACTCCGTTCTCCAGCACCTCCTCCCTCTCCTCTCATTTCTGCTGAATACTTTGCCTTTTCTTTGAGCAAAAGATCGATAACATCAGAGAAAGCTTTGGCCCACAGCCCCTCATGCCCCTCATCTTAACTGCTCAGCTCTGTTCTTCCAAAACCAGCCTCTCCACCATGACCGATCAGCTCTCCACCCTTCTGTGAAGATCACATCTCACCACTTGAATGCTTGACCCGCTCCCGGCTCACCTAATCCCTAACCTCGCCACAGTCTTCATACCAACCCTATCCCATCTCTTCAACTTTTCACTTACAAATGGTGCCTTCCCCTCATCCTTCAAACATGCCTTGATCACAGCCATCCTCAAAAAGCCCTCCCTCGACCCATCCTCTGTGTCTTGCTATCACTTCTCCACTATGCCTCAAAACTACAGGAACAGTATGTCCATCTTGAACTGTCCTCCCATCTCTCCTCCTGCTTCCTCTTTGACCGGTTACAATCTGGCTTCCAACCGCATCACTCAACAGAAACTGCCCTAACTAAAGTCGCCAATGACCTACTAACCGCCAAGAGCAAACAATACTACTCTGTTCTGTCCTCCTGGATCTATCTTCTGCCTTTGACACTGTGGACCATTCCCTCTTGTTACAGATTCTCTCATCTCTTGGCATCACAGACTTGGCCCTATCCTGGATCTCATCCTAACAGACCAAACTTTCAGTGTCTCCCTCTCCCACACCACCTTCTCACCTTGGCCCCTGTCTATCAGTGTTCCCCAAGGCTCAGTTCTTGGACCTCTACTCTTCTCCATCTACACCTTCAGCCTGGGACAGCACATAGAATCCCATGGTTTGGAGTATCATCTCTACACCAATGACACTCAGATTTACCTATCTGGACCTGACACCTCCTTGCTGAACAAAACCCCACAATATTTGTCAGCTATTTTATCTTTCTTTTCTGCTCGATTTCTAAAACTAAACATGGACAAAACAGGATTCATCATTTTTCCCCCATCTCACTCCACCCTTACACCTAACCATCGATGTCAATGGCTGCTCACTTTCTCCAGTCCCGCTTGCTCGGTGGTTCGGGGTGATCCTCGACTCTGCCCTCTCTTTCAAGCCACATATCAAAGCCCTTACCTCTTCATGCTGACTCCAACTCAAAATTATTTCCCGGATCCGTACATTCCTTGACCAAGAAACTGCAAAAACGCTCGTGCATGCCCTCATCATCTCCCGCCTTGACTATTGCAACGTCCTACTCTCTGGCCTCCCCTCTAGCACTCTTGCAACACTCCAATCTATCCTAAATTCTGCTGCCCGACTAATTCACCTGTTTCCCCACTATTCCCCAGCCTCTCCTCTCTGCCAAGCCATTCACTGGCTTCCTATTGTCCAGAGGCTCCAGTTCAAAACCCTAACTATGACATACAAAGTCATCCGCAACCTGTCTCCTCCATACATAGGTGACATGGTCTCCCGGTACTTACCTACAGACAAATTTCGATCCTCTCAAGACCTCCTTCTCTACTCCCCTCTTATCTCTTCTTCCCACAACCACATACAAGACTTCTCCTGTGCTTCCCCCATACTCTGGAACTCTCTACCCCAACACATCAGACTTTCGCCTACCACAGAAACTTTCAAGAGAAACCTGAAGACCCACCTCTTCCAACAAGCCTACAACCTGCAGTGAACTTCAGTCTAATAAACCATCGCACAACCAGCTTTACCCTCTCCTAGTGTATCCTCACCCATCCTCTGTAGACTGTGAGCCCTCGTGGGCAGGGTTCTCTTTACCTCTGTACTTGTGTGTGCCTTGCATTGCTCATGTTTATTGTACTTGTCTATGTATGCCCCTTTTTCACATGTAAAGTGTCATGGAATAAATGGTGCTTTAAAAATTAATAATAATAATAATAATAATAATAATAATAATAATAACATTAATAATAAGATCTCCATGCTGGAAAAAGTCTGTGGCCAGCTCCTCACAGCCTCCCTCAATCAGCAGAGCCCTCATACCATAGCCTCTCTTAGTCTACCTTAATGTCATAGCTACCCTCAATGCCACATAAAAGCCCCCAAATCATAGACTCCTTCAACATCTTGAACAGAGACCACTTATCATAGGTGAGCTCTGCATCTCCAACAGAGATTACATCACACAACTCCCCTCAATGCTGCCAACTTAACAGCCATATCATGGTCACCTTCAATGTTTCCATATATTAGCGTGCACCTCTTAATGAATTTGGCGCCTTGTACTCCAGTATTACTGGCACAGCGCAGGCATCTAAGGGGAGCATTTGTCATATTGGAAAGTGCCAAACTTGCATAAGGAGACTTAAAGGCCACTCAATTCTCAATTTAAATATTCAAATGTCATCAGAAGAGGACTAGAACTCTAGTGTCAACACCTAAATGCATCCTTTTCCTAATTTTCTTCAATACTTTGCAGAAAATACATGGAATAATGAAAAGTTAGGCTTGCCTAAACAAATGTAAAAGCTGATAAATGTATAATATGTGGCAAAGACTATTATTTTTAAACTCTCCATGCAACAAGGAGATGTTTGCAATGACGTAAAACAGATATAATCATTTCTGTAAAAAAAACAAAACAAAAAGCAAAAGATGCAGTGGAAATACCATCATCAGTATTACTGATCAGAGCTTGGAACTTGAGATTGTTGATTTATCTTCAGTTCTAGTGCTCACTTTCTTGTAATAAGCTCTGTCTTATCAGTCAGCATTGGTAATCAGGATCATTGAACCCTAAGCCATCCAGACATTAATGCAGTGTACGTAGAATTTTTATAAAACTAATAAAGGGCTATGAAAAATACAAAATGTTAGAAACAGTATGTTTTTTATCTGTGTGCTAAAAAGAAAATTAATAAAAGATCTTTGAGGAATAAGAGAAGGATCACAAGTACATGTCATAACATTATAATCAGCGAGGGTCTGACCTCTGTTACATTTGCAGATCTAGAGAACAAAGTGACTAAGACCACAGCAGAGAGCCGCAGCATAGAGAGGAGCGACTTTGCCTTTTTTAGGGTCGAATCGGGTTTCATGAAACCCGACTTTCGCAAAAGTCGGGTCGAATGAAATCGGCCGACTATAGGGAAAAGTCGGAGGCCGACTGAAACACGAAACCCAATGTAAGTCAATGGGGAAGCAAAGTCGGCAGGGAGTGGAGGACAGTAAACACACCTACAGTGCCCATTTCAATGCCAAAAACATCAATTCTTAATACTTAAGCTTGGCAACCTTAATTTACTTTATAATAATAGTTACGCATTGAAAACTGGGGGTTATTTGGCTAAAAGTGTGGGGGGTAGGGCTGGCGCCAGGTTTTCGTGTGCCCTGGGCCAAAGAGTAACAGTGCGCCCTTTTAACACATACCACAATTCATAATGGTCCGATACGGCACAGAAATATAGGTATAGTACAATGAAAAATACTTCACTCCTTACATGACATGACTCCTATCTATTTTAAATTCTACAATAGCTCAAAAAACAGACAGTATATTACTCCATACAGTATTATGGCCACCAACTAGTGCGCCATACAGAATAATGAGCCCCATATATTTCTCCATACAGAATAATTGATCCCATATAATGTTCCATACAGCTCCACATAATGCTGCAGTATATGATGGTCCCTATGGATGATGCTCCAGTGTGTTATGGGCTCAAATAATGCTCCATATATAATGGGCCCCATTTCTAATGCTCCAGTGTATAATCGGCCCTATAGATGCTGCTCCAGTGTCTGATCTGCCCCATTTAGAATGCTCCAGTATATGATGGGCCCCATGGATGATGCTCCAGTGTCTTATGGGCATAAATAATGCTCCATATATAATGGGCTCCATTTCTAATGCTCAAGTGTTTAATGGGCCCTGTAAATGCTGCTCCAGTGTCTGATGTCCCCATTTGGAATGCTCCAGTATATGATGGGCCTCATGGATGATGCTCCAGTGTATGATGGGCCCTAATAATGCTCCATATATAATGGGCTCCATTTCTAATTCTCCAGTGTATAATGGGCCCCATAAATAAGTGTCTGATATCCCCCATTAAAAATGCTCCAGTATATGATGGGCCCCATTTTTAATGAACCCAGGCATGGTATGTGAAAAGAGCTCCAAGACATCATCTTTAAAACAGCCTGCTGCCGCTTACCACTAGCTATTCTATAGTGGGACACCTCGTGTGCAACACTGGCAGCTGCGGATGGAGTGTTCATGCGACAGCGCTCTGTAGACGAGATTTCGCTTATGGAGGAGGAGGAGGGTGGAACGCCTACAGCCAACTGTTTCCTATACCGTAGGCTAGGCAGCACTGTTTCACCGCCACTGTCCCCTGTGGAGCCAGCATCCACCACATTAACCCAGTGCGCAGTGATGGACACGTAACGGCCCTTGCCATGCCTACTGGCCCATGCATCAGTTGTGAGGTGCACCTTTCCTCTCACAGATTGCTTGAGTGCATGAACAATGTGGTCTTTCACATGCAGGTGGAGGGCAGGGATGGCTTTTTGAGAAAAGAAGTGCCGACTGGGTAGGTCATAGCGTGGGACAGCGTAGACCATGAGGTCTCGGAACGCTTCACTTTCAACTAAACGGAAGGGCATCATGTCTAATGAGATCATTTTGGCAATGTAGCCATTCAAAGCCAGTGTACATGGATGATGAGTACTTTCTTGTCCTACTCAGAGTGTCTGTTAGGGTGAGCTGGACTTGAGAGCTGCATGGGGGGAACAAGCGGTAGACATTAAGGACTGAGAGGGGGTTGGTGATGGCGATGGTGGAGTTGGTGATGGCCTTGATTCAGTCTTTTTTTCCAAAAACATTGTGATTCCCTGACTGCTTTGGCCTTGCGATGACACCTTAACATTTCTTGCTGGTGGTGTGCTTATCGGTGGCCTTTCAGTGGGGGAAGCAATGTAGCGTTGCTTGCTACCTTCAGTCGAAGCAGGTGCACATGTGCTACCTGAGGTTTTGTAGTCCGTCCACGTTTGCAAGTGCATGGTGGTTAAATGTCTAAGCATGCAACTGGTGTTTAAATTTCAGAGATTTTTACCTCGGTAAAGGTCCTTCTGCACTTCTTACAGATAACCTTTGTCTCATCAATAGGATTTTGGTCAAAAAAGTGCCACACCGCACTCTTCCTACTATGGTATACATTTTCAGGGCTTGCACGGTGTGCAAATTTGACCATCTGGCCAAGCTGTCCTACAACTCTTTTTGATTTTTTAACACGTTTTGGTACAGCTACGGGCTGGCCAGATAACCGCTGCTGCGATGTCGATGCCTGCTGCGGATCCTTCTCCTCTTCTGAGCTATTGCCAGTGGCACCCTCTTCCCCCAATGGATGCCAATCCAGGTCAACAACTGGGTCATCCATCACCTCGTCTACAATGTCATCTGCACCTTCCTCTGTGTCACCGTGTAAGGTGGTATAGTATGCGGGAAGGGGCACCTGAGTTTTACCAGGGTCTGATTCTGGCTCACTATACTGCAAGACAAATGTATTGCTCTGGGTGAATGTACCAGCAGAATCATCTAGCAGTGGCTGTGCATCAGTTCACTCCATGTCAGATTCATGTTGGACTGGGGAATTCAGGATTTGACTTGATAACCCAGGCATGGTATGTGAAAAGAGCTCCATGGAGTAATCTGAAGTGTGGCCTGCCGCATCCTTCACTTTTGGTGTGGGTGAAGGACACAAGGAAAGCGGTTGTTCCTGACCAGAAGCCTGCACTGACGACTCAGTGCTTGCATTTTTTGAAACTTCAGAAGAGGAGGCAATAGAGCTGGAGACTGTTTCAGCAATGCAAGCCAAAACCAGATCCTGATGCTCCGGCTTTAAAAGCAGTCTACCTACTCCCAGAATAGGGAGCCTTACTGGCCTTCCGGAGCTACAACATGACGCAGGCTCAACACCTCCTGCCTTAGCTGCTATTGTGTTTTTGGCACTACCAGCAGATGCACCACCACCACCATCAGTACCAGGTGGCCCCCCACGCCCACGTCTGCGTCCTCTTTCACCATACTTCCTCATGTTTTGGAAAATGGACCCAAAATACCAGCAGATATATGGTACTGTATCAGAAGCGTACAGCTCTATACAGTCTAGGGATAACAGTAAATCTCCGTATATATTTCATGAGTCATACACAGACGCTCACAGGCTCAGAATGGATTACACAATAAAATAAAAAGTTGAAAAAGGGTACAGTATCACCAGAAACAAGGTATAGATAGTATAGTGTAAACATTCTGAATCTTCGTATATATTTCAGGAGGCAGACACAAATGCTCTCAGGCCCAGTATGGATTACACAAGAATATAAAAAGCTGTAAATGGGTAATGTAACACAAGCGTACAGCTGTATACAGTGTTGGAGTAATCTTAAATCTCCAAATATATTTCCGGAGTAACAGACAGACGTTCACAGGCTCATTATGGATTACACCAGAATCTAAATAGCAAAAAAGGTTACTGTATCAGCTGTATACAGTGTTGGCCAAATTTGAAATCTCGGTATATATTTCCAGAGTCACCCTCAGAAGCTCACTCAGTCTGGGTTTGACCATAATAAAAAATGTTGTAAAAAAGGTACTGGATAACAAGATAGCAAGTATATAAATTATAGGGTACAATTGAAATCTCCATATACATAGTCCCGTAGTCACTCTCAGACGCTTACTCAGTATGGATTTGACAGTAATACTAAATGTCAAATAAAGGTACTGTATAACAAGATACAAGCTGTATCGAGTATAGGGTAAAAATTGGTATCTCCGATTCACTGTGTATATAGAAGGTGTAAACCACACATGCTACCGTAAAAAAAATTTTGAGCAAAGGTACTGTATCAGCACATACCAGGTGTATCCAGTCTAGGGGTAATTGTAAATTTCCGTCTATACTTCTGGAGTCAGACACAGACACACAAAGGCTCAGTATTTATTACACCAGAATTTAAAAAGTAGAAAAAGGGAAAGGTATTCGAAGCGTACACCAGTATACAGTGTTGTGGTACTTTTAAATCTTCGTATATATTTCAGTCTCAGTAAGCCAGTCCAGATTCTCCTCTACTGGAAACTACATGGATACAAGTACAGACGGAAAGTCGAGTGTTTGCAGAAATTTGGGAATTACTCATCGCAGGAAAACCTACCGGTAGATGTTGCAGAGGCGATGCAGACCCTCAATTACTGTGTCTGTGGAGACAGTAAAAACGGTTCTTTGTGAAGAAAGGATTGCTTTATCACAGTAGCATGGATCACTTCACCGTTACTCGTCTCCATCAAATTGTGATCACAGGAAGAGATGTAGACATGGTCCTCACTGCCTATCATGATGTGTCTGGTCATTTTGGAGTGCAAAAAACAGAAGCCACAGGCCGTAGGCAATTCTATTGGATTGGCATGAGAGGAGACATTGAAAAATGGTGGCAGGAATGTCACACGTCAGCAACTATTACAACTGTGAAAGGTGATCATAAAGCACCAATGTATCCGCTTGTAAGTTGATGTCCATTACAAATGGTAGCCATTGATCATTAGAGTTGAGCGACTTTGGTCGGATTGGGTTTCATGAAACAAAATTTGTTTCAGATGAAACTGGTCCGACTAGGGCAAAAAAAGTCTGAGTTTTGTCCGAAACCCGACCCCAATGCAAGTCAATGGGGATTAAAAGTCGGCATTGAGTGGATGAATGTCATCCACTCAATGTCGACTTTTAATCCCCATTGACTTGCATTGGGGTCGGGTTTCGGACAAAACTCCGACTTTTTTTGCCCTAGTCGGACCAGTTTCATCTGAAACAAATTTTTCATGAAACCCGATCCGACCAAAGTCTCTCAACTCTATTGATCATCTGAAGGTAGAGGCCAGCAGGACAGGCCATAGCTACATCTTAACCATCATCGATCAATACTCCAAATTTCTAGTGGCCGTCCCTGAGAAGGATTTAACTGCCCAGACTACACAGCGGTGGAGCACGGAGAGGTAAGTATTGCAACTTGCAAGTGCTGTGTCCATGACCAAACAGGGGGGGCACACTCGTGGGCAATAGTACTGGCACAGGGCCCCTCATAGTACGCTGGTGTGTCTGACGGCGAGTGGGCCCCCCAACCGTCAGAGATGCTGTATTGTACTATGAGGGGCCCTGTGCCAGTGCCTTCGGCCATCAGTTGGCCCATCCACCTGTTCAGAGCAACGGCACTTGCCCGGGAGCGCCAGGTGTTGACCCCAGCCCTTGGGGGGGTGTGGGCAGCCCAGTTAGGGAGGTTTAAAAAATGGCATATGTTGATGTGTAGGCTGGACATTCAGCAGCTACAAATAGCGGAATTGGGCAAGTCCAAGGAAGAGGAGGACAAAAGCGAGGCAGTTTTCTGGCAACCTATGTGTCATCAGGGGAAGGTGGGACAAAATCCTTTATAACCCATGCATGGTTCATTTTAATGAAGGTAAGATCATCAACATTTTGGGTCGACTGACGGGTCCTTTTTTCTGTCAGGATTGATCCAGCAGCACTGAAGACTCTTTCAGATAACACACTAGCAGCAGGGCAAGCGAGCTCCTGTAAGGCATATTGTGCCAATTCAGGCCAGTTGTCCAGTTTAGAGGCCCAATAGTCAAAGGGGAATGACCTGTGAGGGAGAACATCGATATGGGAGGAGAAGTAGTTTGTAACCATAGTTGACAACTGCTGTCTCCTGTCACTTTTAATCGATGCAGTATTAGCAGTTGTGTGAGCGGTACTTGAGAAATCAGTCCACAGCATGGTCATGAAACCCCTGTCTCCAACGCCACTTCGGCTGTGTGCACCATGAACACCTCTCCCATTGTGCCCACTACGGCTCGTGGGAGAACCAGCACCTCTGCTGTGTGCTGGGAAAACCTCAAACAAATGGTTTACCAGAGTTGCTTGTTTGTTAGCCAATATTATCTCTAGGTTCTCCTGTGGCATGGTGTTGTGAAATTTGCCTTTGTAGCGTGGATCGAGGATGCTGGCCAGCCAGTAGTCATCATCCTTCATCATTTTGGCAATGCGGGGGTCCCTTTTTAGGATCCGCAAGGCATAATCGCACATGTGGGCCAATGTTCCAGGTGTCAGTAATGCAATGCCACTGCTGGGTGGAGGAGCACTTTCTGGCAAATCCACATCTCTACAGTCACGCACAAACCCTGTACCTGACCTTGGAATGCCAACATTTTCTCTTGCCCCATGAGAAGCATCCTCCTGCCCAAAATATTCATCCCCCTCATCCTCCTCCTCCTCCTCTTCTTCCTCTTCTTCCTCCACCTTGTCCAGGACAGTTCCCTGACCAGACAATGGCTGACTGTCAGCAAGGCTTCTCTCCTCCTCCTGTTCCTCCTCCTCTGCTGCAGATGCCAGATCCTCAATGTGCGTCAAACTTTTCATGAGCAGACGCATAAGTGGGATGCTCATGCTTATGATGGCGTCATCTGCGCTTACCAGCCGTGTGCATTCCTCAAAACACTGAAGGACTTTACAGAGGTCTTTCAGCTTTGACCAATGCACACCCGAAAATTCCATGTCTTCGCTCAAACTGACTGCCCGCGTATCCTCCCACAAATGCATTACAGCCTGCCTCTGTTCGCACAGCCGCTCAACCATGTGCAGGGTGGAGTTCCACCTTGTTGCAACGTCTATGATTAGGCGGTGCTTGGGGAGGTGGAGCAATCCTGCAGCTTCTGCATATGAATGGAATGTACGGCCGAGCGACAGATGTGCGAGCACAGTCTTCGCACCTTATGGAACAGGGATGTTAACTCCGGATAATTATTAAGGAAGCACTGCACCACCAGGTTCAAAGTGTGAGCCAGGCAAGGTGTGTGAGTTTTGCAAGGGCTATGGCTGTCACACAATTACAGCCGATACCACTGACTACCTTGCCTGGCTCAAGATGTAGACTGCCCAGCCATGACTCAGTATGTCACTGCAAGTAGTCGACCAGTACCTCCGCGGTGTGTCTGTTGTCGCCCAAAGACATCATCTTTAACACAGCCTGCTAATGCTTACCACTAGCTGTTCGATAGTGGGACACCTTGTGTGCAACACTGCCAGCTGCGGATGGAGTGCTTGTGCGACTGCACTCTGTGGACGAGCTTTCGCTTATGGAGAAGGAGGGTCAAAAGCATACAGCCAACTGTTTCCTATACCGTGGGCTAGGCAGCACTGTTCCACCGCCGCTGTCCCCAGTGGAGCCGGCATCCACCACATTAACCCAGTGCGCAGTGATGGACACGTAACGGCCCTGGCCATGCCTACTGGACCATGCATCTGTTGTGAGGTGCACCTTTCCACTCACTGATTGCTTGAGTGCATGGACAATGCGGTCTTTCACATGCAGGTGGAGGGCTGGAATGGCTTTTCGAGAAAAGAAGTGCCGACTGGGTAGGTCAGAGCGTGGGACTGCGTAGGCCATGAGCTCGTGGAAAGCTTCGCTTTCAACCAAACAGTAGGGCATCATCTCAAATGAGATTAGTTTGGCAATGTAGGTGTTCAAACACAGTGTACGCGGATGAGAGGATGAGTACTTTCTTGGCCTACTCAGAGTGTCTGGTAAGGTGAGCTGGACTGGAGAGCTGCATATGGGGGAAGTAGCGGTGGACCGGACGGAGTGAGAGGGGGTTGGTGATGGTATTGGTGGTGATGGCCTAGATTCAGTGTTGTGTTGCAAAACCATTGTGATACCCTGAGTGTTTTGGCCTTGCGATGACACCCCAACATTTAGTGCTGGTAACATAGTAACATAGTAACATAGTTATTAAGGTTGAAGGGAGACTTTAAGTCCATCTAGTTCAACCCCTATCCTATCCTAACTTGCCCTAACATGTTGATCCAGAGGAAGGCAAAAAAAACCCATGTGGCAACAAGTAAGCTTCACATTGGGGAAAAAAATTCCTTCCTGACTCCACATACGGCAATCAGACTTGCTCCCTGGATCAACGCAATATTAAGGAAACTAGTGTATATAACCTGTAAGGCTACTTTCACACATCAGGTTTTCGGTGTCAGGCGCGATCCGGCGTCGTGCCGGAATGCCGGATCCGGCAAATGTTTTGTAAAACCTGATGTGCCGGATCTGGTTTTCTGCCGGATCCGTCTTGTTCTTGACAGACAAAACCGGATCCGTCTCATCCGGTTCATCCGTTTTTCTATCCGTTTTTCGACGGATTACGCCGGATCTGGTTTTTAAAATTGACCCTTGTGGCCTTCCGAACGGGATTGGCTACTGGAAAACTATATATAGCATGTTCCTACAGCCCTTCTTTGACAGGTTGTAGAGGAGAAAGTGCAGGTTGGAGAGAAGAGCAAGTTACTGGCGAAGATGGATGTTGTCATTGGAAATATTACCACTAGAAGTTCTGTGACAGTTTCAGTAATGAGGGACAATTTTGCACTATACTTTATGTCACCTCAAGGCAGAGTACACTGGCAGGATGACAGAGTGTGAAAGATTTGTGCCCTAACCAAACTTGTGTACCTTCTGGACCAACAGTATATACCTTTGCCAACCAAAGTTGGCTATCTTGTCATGGTCTTACTATTTTTAGCTTTAGGCCACAGGTGTGTACCTGGTTGTGTTTTATGCAAAGTATTTCACCTTTTAACAAAAGTTGTGTACATTGTTAGGAAATCACCAACAATAAACACAACTTTTCAGGTGAAATACTTTGCTTCAAACACAACCAGGAACACAACTGTGGCAAAAAGCTAAAATATACCCACAGTTATATACCTGGTTTTGAATACCTTTTTACCTTTTAAATGCCCTGTATTTAACCTTTTTTTTAAACATATTTCGCCGCAGAAAGAAATGACAGACAACCAGTGTAAACAATAATTTAACTTTTATTTAAAATATTTTTTTTTGTGTAAACTGTTTTTAAAGTTAAAAAAAACTTTTTTAATAAAGGTTTGAAACCAACCAAATGGGCATTTTTATTACAAAAAAAACATTATAACTCGGTGTAGTGTGGGGTGGAAATACTGCTGGAGGGGCTGCGGAACACTTCGACAATGGGAGTGTGGAGAGAGGACTGGGATCGTGGTGGGGAAGGAACAGTTAGAGGTGATGGTGTGGAAAAAGCTACAGAATGGGTGGACATGTGGGAGGCAGAAGAGGTGGTGGGCGGTGGAGTGGAGGGTTGGGCAGGGACTGTAGGAGCAGATGATGTTGATGGAAAGTTGTATGGGGAAGGAGTTTGGTACGGGGAAGGAGTTTGGTACGGGGAAGGAGTTTGGTACGGGGCAGGTTGCTGGAAGTGGGGAGATGTCTGGTACTGGGGAGGTTGCTGGTACTGGGAAGGTTGCTGGTACTGGTGAGGTTGCTGGTATGTAATAGGAGGGGGAGGATGGAAAGTGGCTGGAGGGGGTGCAGATGTAATAGGAGGGGGAGGATGGAAAGTGGCTGGAGGGGGTGCAGATGTAATAGGAGGGGGAGGATGGAAAGTGGCTGGAGGGGGTGCAGGTGGAGGAACTACAGTGGTGGGAGGTGGAGGTTGGGAGGTAACCTGCTGTAGAGCACCGTGGCGCGAATACATTACATGCATCTGCTGGGTAGGAGATAGTGTTGCCATGCGCTCCACAACAGACCTGAAAAAGGTGTGGTTTGGCGAAGATCTTGCTTCTGAATGCATGGTTTGCAGAAGTGTCTTCACCTCCAGAATGCTGGAGTTGATCTGCTGAAAGCCTGCGGAGATTTGCTCTGACAAGACTTTTAGACAGTTCTGGAAAGATGCATTCAGATGCAAGAACTCTGGCGCATAACTCTTTTCCTGACCCCTCTGCCGCTGCCGCCCAGTACCCGCAGGTGTACTAGAGGTGGCAGGGGCAGAAGGGTGGGGTAAAGGGAAAGCGATCTCCTCACCAGCAGCTTCATGTAATGTAGGCGGCCACGATGCTCCTGTGCTGGTGGATGGGACAGATGGGTCGAATGTGTGGGAAGGCTGGGAAGGTGCAGATGTACCGGGGTGGTCGAAGTGTCCCTCGGTGCCGGTCTCCTCAGGGATTGCCTCAGAAGGGTCCAATCGTGCAGGCTCCCGAGTGCTGCTCACCGTGCTGTGGAATAAAGAGAAAAAAAAACAATTAAAATACTGACATGGTATGGCCCTGGCTGAAAAAAAAAAGTTACATCTAACATTTTTTTTCACATGTGGTGTGTAATATTTACCTTCTAGTGACCATTGTTTCCCGGAGGAACGACAGGGCTTGTGCGTACTTGTACTTGCTCCTGCGTCCTCCAGATCCACTCGGGGCCCGCATCTCTTTATTGAACTCCTTCTTCAAACGATCCCTCACAGACCGCCACTGATTCACAATTCTGTTCCCTGAAACGAGAAAGGAGTGGTTAGTATACAACATCAGTGTTTCACAAACTCCAGTCCTCATGGTCCCCAGGGGTCATGTTTTCAGGATTTCCATAGTAAATAGAAATCCTGAACACATGATCCGTGGGGACCACGAGGACTGGAGTTCGGGAAACACTGGTTTACATCAAGCAACCGGTACTGTATATACTTACGCTCTTTAATCTGGGCCCGAACATCGAGGTCCTCCCAGCGGCCCACAAGGAGCGAACAGATTTCCTCCCAGAGTCGTCGGGTAATGATAAGGTCAGCGTGGCGGCGGTCAGCCATATTCCAGAGCGGCTCCCTTTCTCTGACGAGATCGATGAGGCGGTCCACATCGAGTCCTCCATCCTCACCGTCAGAGTCGGGAGCACGCTGTGAAGGCTGTTAAAGAAAAAGACAAAAATAACATAATTAGCCTCCAAAAAAGAAATGAAATAAAAAGTGCAAAAAAACAAAGCAAAAATATTTATACTTACACGCTGGTGACCGCCGCGTTGCTGTCGCCGACGACCCTGGGAGGCACTGCGAGGACCTCTTGGCCGAGCACCAGATTGGGAAGACTAGAGAAGAAAACAAAAAATGTTATGTCTTTGGATGTAGGCATTTGTTTGCTGTGTGTGGTCTGCAGAACATTGTTTTCTATGTGTTGTGTGTAGTGTGATGTTGTGTTTCTGCGTTTGATGCAAAAAACTTACGAATTGTGAGCCCACTCCAGGTGTCTGTCCACCCCTTCCTTCTTCTTCTGGGAGCTCCTCTTCATCTTGTGAATCCTGTTTTGAAATAAAAGGCAATGAATAGACATATATTACAGAGATGATGGATTTTGGAAATAAAAACTTACCGTCAAACGCTGACGATGCGAGGGAGGGCTCCCAGAAGATGATGTGCTGTCTTCCTGGTGGCCACACTCCATGCCTGTGGGTGGTGTTCCAGCTGCTGCCATTGCTGCTGCTGCTGCTGCATCTATTGGGCGGCTGTTGAATAAAGAGAAACAAAGGGCCAATGAATATCTTGATATTCAATAGCCCTAGTTTGGAGGAATGGGGGATTTGATAATTACCGTCTCTCATCTGCTGCTGGCCTCCCCTCCTCAGCATGTTCCATTTGCTGCTCCATTTGGGGTGGTGGTGGTGCTGATGGTGCTGCAGTGGTCTCCTGCCTTCTCCTGCTGCGCTTGGTTGCTTTCTTGGGTGGCATGTTGGGTGTGGCTGTGGGTCCCACTGTCTTGCTTTTATATATGTCTTGTGGGCAGAGCTACTGAGCATGCTCAGACCAAAAAAAACGGATCCGGCCACCGGATCCGGCTTTCGCCGGATTAGGCGCATTGCGGCGCTCATAGGCTTTCATTGTGTGAAAAAGACGGACGCGCCGGATCCGGCGTGTCCGGCTTTTTCGCCGGAGACAAAAAACGTTACAGTAGCCGTTTTTTCCAGACGCCGGATCGCGACACATTGCCGGATCCGGCGAAAACCGGATGAAACGCATGGCCATCCGGCGCGATCCGGCGCAAATGCAAGTCAATGGGGGGGAAACCGGATCCGGCATTGCATTTCGCCGGATCCGGTTTCTGTCAAAAGCGCCGGATCGCGCCTGACGGCGAAAACCTGATGTGTGAAAGAGGCCTAATATTATACTTTTCAAGAAAGGCATCCAGTCCATTCTTAAATTTTAGTAGGGAATCACTCATTACAACATCATATGGCAGAGAGTTCCATAGTCTCACTGCTCTTACAGTAAAGAATCCGTGTCTGTGAGTATGCTTAAACCTTCTTTCCTCCAGACGTAGAGGATGCCCCCTTGTCCCCGTCACAGGTGTAAGAGTAAAAAGATCATTAGAAAGCTCTTGGTATTGTCCCCCCATATATTTATACATTGTAATAAGATCACCCCTAAGCCTTCGATTCTCCAAACTAAATAACCCCAAATGTAATAACCTGTCTTGGTATTGCAGACCCCCTAGTTCCCTAATAACCTTGGTCGCTCTTCTCTGCACCCGCTCCAGTACAGCTATGTCTTTCTTATACACCGGAGACCAGAACTGTACACAGTATTCTAAGTGTGGTCGCACTAGTGACTTATATAGAGGTAAAATTATGTTCTCCTCATGAGCATCTATGCCTCTTTTAATGCATCCCATTATTTTATTTGCCTTTGCAGCAGCTGCCAGACACTGGCCGCTAAATGTGAGTTTGTCGTCCACCCATACACCCAGGTCTTTTTCAGTGACTGTTTTGCCCAGTGTTTTACAATTAAGCACATAATTATACATCTTGTTCGTTCTACCCAAGTGCATGACCATACATTTATCCCCATTAAAGCTCATTTGCCATTTATCAGCCCAAGCTTCTAGTTTACATAAATCCTCCTGTAATATAAAATTGTCCTCCTCTGTATTGATTACCCTGCAGAGTTTAGTGTCATCTGCAAATATTGAAATTCTACTCTCTATGCCCCCTACAAGGTCATTAATAAATATGTTAAAAAGAAGCGGGCCCAAAACTGACCCCTGTGGTACCCCACTGCTAACCGTGACCCAGTCTGAGTGTGCTCCATTAATAACCACCCTTTGTTTCCTATCCCTGAGCCAGCTCTTAACCCACCTACACATATTTTCCCCTATCCCCATTGTTCTCATTTTATGTATCAACCTTTTGTGTGGCACCGTATCAAAAGCTTTTGAAAAGTCCATGTACACCACATCCACTGCATTCCCTTGGTGGTGAGCTTAACGGTAGTGGTAGTCTTACAGTGGGGGAAGCGATGGAGCGTTGCTGGCTACCTTCAGTCGGAGCAGGTGCACATGTGCTACCTGAGGTTTTGTAGTCCGTCCACGCTTGCAAGTGCATGTTGGTTAAATGTCTAAGCATTCAACTGGTATTCAAATTTCTGAGTTGTTTACTTCGGCTAAAGGTCCTTCCGCACTTCTTACAGGTAACCTTTGCCTCATTAGTAGGATTTTGGACAGAGAAGTGCCACACTGCACTCTTCCTACTATGGTATACATTCTTTTAGTTTTTGGTCCACATTTTTTGACAGCTACGGGCCTGCCAGATAACCGCTGCTGCAATGTCAATGCCTGCTGTGGATCCTTCTCCTTATCTGAACTATTGCTAGCGCCATCCTCCTCCCCAATGGATGCCAATCCGGGTCAAGAACTGGGTCATCCATCACCTCCTCTTCAAAGTCATCTGCACCTTCCTCTTTACCTTCCTCTTTGTCATCGTGTAAGGTGGCATAGTATGCGGGAACGGGCACCTGAGTTTCATCAGGGTCAGATTCTGGCTCAGTAGACTGCGAGGGCAATGTAGTGCTCTGGGTCAAAGTACCAGCAGAATCATCTAGCAGTGGCTGTGCATCAGTTCACTCCATGTCAGATTCATCTTGGACTGGGGAATTCAGGATTTGACTGAATATCCCTGGCATGGTATGTGAAAAGAGCTCCATAGAGTAATCTGAAGTGTGGGCTGCCACATCCTTAACTTTTGGTGGGGGTGAAGGACACAAGGAAAGGTGTTTTTCCTGACCAGAACCCTGCTCTGACTACTCCATGATTGCCGGTTTCAAAACATTCGGAAGAGGAGGCAATAGAGCTGGTGGCTGTTTCAGCAATGTACGCCAAAACCTGATCCTGATGCTCCAGCTTTAAAAGCGGTTTTCCTACTCCAAGAAAATGCAACCTTACAGGCCTTCTTGGGCCAGACGATGACGCAGGCTCAACACCTCCTGCCTTAGATGCTATTGTGCTTTTGCCAGAACCAGCCAATGCACCATCACCATCAGTACCAGCTGTGCCCCCTGCCCACGTCCGCGGCCTCTTCCACCACACTTCCTCATGTTTGGGAAAATGTACCAAAAATACCAGCAGAGAGAGGTACTGTATGAGGAGCGTCCAGCTGTGTAAGGTATATTAAAAAAATTAAATCTACGTATATATTTTGTTAGTCACAGACGCTCTCCCAGTATGTATTTGACCGTAATCCAACAAGCAGATATACGATATTGTATCAGAAGTGTACAGCTGTATACGTTTTTTGTGTAACTAACAATCTCTGTATATGTATTTGCGGAGTGTCACACACACATGCTGACTCTGTATATATGTGACTGTAATGCGAACAGCAGATATACAATACTGTCTGAGAATTAGACAGCTCAATACGGTGTATGGAGAAATGGAAATGTCCGTATATGTATTTACGGAGTGTCACACACACACGCTGACTCTGTATAGATGTGACTGTAATGCGAACAGCAGATATACAATACTGTTTAAGAATCAGACCGCTCAATACGGTGTATGGAGAACTGGAAATGTCCGTATATGTATTTACGGAGTGTCACACACACGCTGACTCTGTATAGATGTGACCATAATGCGAACGGCAGATATACGATACTGTTTGAGAATCAGACAGCTCTATACAGTGTCTGTATGGAAAATTTTAAATTTCCGTCTATTTTTGTACGGAGTGACACACGCTGTCTCTGTATAGTTTTGACCATTATCAAACAGCTGATATACGAAACTGTTTGAAAAGCGAACAGCTCTATACGGTGTAGGTCAGGAAAAATTGAAAATCTCCTCTGTTTACTTTTCCAGAGTCACACACAGATAGCTTGTATTTGTCCGTGATACCAGCCGGTACACGGTAGTGTGTGAGGAGCTTACACCACTATATGGTGTGTGAAAAAATGAACGCTCGGTAACTGACCAGAACAAAATAATAAAAGTTGGAGTGCTTTGAAAAAAGCAGTTTGAACAGCAGTGTGCACACAGAAATGCAGCTATCAGGTAGCCTTAAAAGGCAGCCTAATTACCACCAGTGCTGCTGCACACAACAAAAATCCTCCCCTTTCACTGCACACTAACTGTACTGTGAAAAGCGCTATCAGCAGAAGCTATTTTTTTTCTTCTTCCCTGCCTAACGCTCTCCCTATTCAGAATCAGCAGCAGCACCTCTCCCTATTCTAAGATTGGCAGAAGTAAGATGGCGGTCGGCGGTCACCGCCTTTTATAGCCACTGTGACGCCACACAAAGCCAGCCAATCACTTCAATGCCCTTCTCTAAGATGGTGGTGGCCACTGCCCATGTCATCGCGTTGCCCACAGTGTGCATCCTCCATCATTGGCTGAGAAAAGGCGCTGGAAGCATTATTTAAAACGCGACTTTGGCACCTCATGGCCGACCTCACGCTATGGTCGGGTTTCGATCGGCGAAACCTGATTTTAGCTAAAGTCGGCGACTTTTGAATTTGACCAACCCATTTCACTCAACTCTACCGCAGCACAATCAGTAAAAGTAAAATAAGGTGTGTTGCTAGCTTTTTGGTAGTTTCTCATACACTTGGTTGATATTTTTTTCCTCTAGAATTCTCCTGCAGTGCGCAGGCGTTGGGTCTCTCTGACCTTTCTCGGCGCCACAGAGGCCGTGGGATACTCGGTACCGAGCCTATTAACTTCAAAGGGAAATGTCACAGTGGCAGTGACCCGGTCTGTGGCCTCAGGCGGTCATGTAAAAGGGGAGTATTGATTAGGGATAAAGTTTATGTAGTGATTCGTGATGCCAGTTGGAGTGTTCGACTGTAGTATAGCCGGCACTGCAGATGATCCCTGGGGGAGTAGATGGTGATGGCAGTGCAGATGTTAAATCCTTTCCAACCAGGGCTGACCCCCTGAGATTGTGATGGAAGTAGAAGGCATGGAGTAATAAGGCAGGAAACAAGGAAAGTCGCTTTATCATTTACTGTAGTTCAGGTGCAGTTCAGAGGAGATATTACAACTCTCAC
Organism: Dendrobates tinctorius; assembly: GCF_039654945.1. Classification (NCBI taxonomy): domain Eukaryota; kingdom Metazoa; phylum Chordata; class Amphibia; order Anura; family Dendrobatidae; genus Dendrobates; species Dendrobates tinctorius. The sequence continues at coordinate 50,980,545 of NW_027361688.1, read as the reverse complement.
CAGGATACAATCTGCTCTGGAGAATGGGAGTTATCCTTCCTCTGCTGTGACTCAGTGTAAGCTTCCTGCTATTCTAATCCCTTCAGGGACCAAGGCTTCCCAGAGTTTTGAACTTCTAGTATAGCCTCTACTCGCTGTGTATTTCTCCCCTGGCAACTTGCAGCTTTAATCCTTTGTGAAGCTCACATTCCTTCTTGTACAATCCTCACTGATCCTAGTTTGCAGCTGTAATCCCAGGGAAAACACTGCACTGTTTGTTGCAGAAACTCACAGTCTCTCAGCTTACCACCCTGCTCTGAAAGCATGGATGGCATAGGGGCTGATTCCCTGAAGCTTCTTATTAGCTTTACTCCTGGAGGGACCTCATGTCATCATGGCTCCCAAGAGCGTTCTTCCTCCTTCTTCACTGAACAACTTTCGACTCCTCCCCCTCCCAGTTAGGGCATGTCTGCAAAGCTCTAAGCTTCAGACAAGTAAGAGAGGGAGGTGAATTGTGTGTGTGTGTTGTGGTCAGAAAAAGCATAACTCTCATTGCTCACAAAACACATGCAAAACAGTACATATTTAACCCTTTTGTGGTGATAAAGATGCAGATAAGTACACCTGCACAGGAGCACGATGCCGGAGAGCCATGAAGCAAGCAGGAGGGAGGCATCGCCAGAAGATGGTAGTCACCAGAGCCGGACCTGCGACACCCATCGGACCACACCGGACCGCCCCCCCCCAGGTGAGCATAAAAAAACTTGCATGTCAGACCAGGAGCTTATCTACAGCATTATAGAATGCTGTTGATAAGCCCTGAAAGGCAATGGCCGCATCTTATAGCGGCTAAAACAGCTGACAGGTTCGCTTTAAGGATTGCCTTTCCACAAAGCATTTTTTTAAAATTATTTTTCTTTTCGGAACAAGGTAGTGATGAGCAGATGTTTTGAAATTTGGTTAGGGTCAAAACTTATTTGGCACAAATTGAATTTGCTTGAATCTCAATTTTGGAAACCTGGTATTTGCTCTTAAAATACACTTGACGAGGAGGAAAAAGAGGGAGGCAATGATGACTATAATAACTTAGAAGCTTGAAGGATTGAATGTGAGGATCAATGCGACACTTCCACTGCAAGACAAGGAAAAGAAGAAAAGAGCAGTGATGCGATAATGACCATGAAATAATATAGACTCCATTTTTCTATAAGACTGAATGAAAGATGTCTTAAGTGATTACAACCTCCTGTGCATCTTCAAAATTAGAGCCAACCAGCAAATTTAATCATCATATTCGTTTTCAGCACCACAAAATTTGTCGAGTTCAACATTTTTTGTTTCTGAACCAATTTGAATGTAATATAATTGAGCCTTTATAGACATCGTTTGTGAGAAAAAAAAGGGAGAGGTCTTCCCACCCCATAAACCTTACAATCGTCCCATCGATCTTCAGTCTAGTAGTAAAAACACTTGGTACTCAACGTATGAAATGAAGAAAATTTAATGCAGTCAACTTCGTGGTAGTAAAGTAGTTGACTGCATTAAATATTCTTTATTTCATCCATTGAGTACCAAGTGTTTTTACTACTAATTTACGGTTTGGGAATCTACTTGTGCACTGACAGCAGTAGCGCTAACGGTATTTACCTCACCATTGATCTTCTGTCTGGCACCTCTTTACCCTGGGGTCAAGTGAATCCCCTATCTTTATCAGAGACTCGGATCATGCTAGAGTACATTCAAGAGAATTTAGCAAAGGGATTTACCCATAAGTCCTCTTCTCCTGCTAAAGATGGCTTCTTCTTCATGACAAAGGATGGCTCCCAACGTCTCTGAATGGGCTCTCTCCTATGTCTGCTTCCTCTGGAGTACCAGCAGCATATTTCTCATGTGGCAAGTTCTTCCAGATCTGACAGCAAACTTAACCTTTCTCTTTAAAGCCGTGTATCGTATCAAGTCTCATGCAGAAAAGAAGACAACTTTGCCACCTTACTACCGACCTGGAGATAAAATCTTGTTATCTTCCTAGAACATTTGCCTGAATGTACCCTCCTACAAGATTGTCCCCCGGTACCTTGGGCTATTCAAAATCCTCAAATTAATCCAGTGACTTACTGTCTTTAGCTCTCAGTGAATTTATGGATTCCAAATTGTTTCACTTACTCTAGAAACCGGTGGTCTTGACTCTTGAATCAATACTCTGTATCTCATACTCCCAACTCTACTTCTCTTCTGGAGGGTCCCTCAGATGTGCTTGAAGTTATGGACATTCTGGACTCTAAGATGGTTCAAGTGAACTAGTCAAGAACTAGTCAAGTGGAGAGGCTTTGATACTGAGGAGAGATTTTGGTTAGCCTGCGGAGAACATCTGCAAATCTACCATCTTGGAAAGGTTTCTCTTTCAGTCTGGCCAAAAAAGGAATGGGCATAAGGGGAGAGGGGGTACTGTACATCTTTGCCTTTGTCCCCTAAACCTTGTATCCCTGCCATGACCCATTGGTTAGTTGCTGCAGGTCCGGGTACTGCCCTGAAGTGGCTAACTGAATGGCCCAAATCTATCCTTACCATCAGAGGGCACCAGTAAAGACTAGGTAGACTCTTTATCATGCTCCTTCGGTGTAAGTCTGGCCATAGGTGCAGTGGGTCTATAACCACCTCTATCACATAATTATTGGCCAATTATAATGTATAAGGTATTTTGGCTGTAGCCCTTGTAAAGTGACAGCTAGACAGGTCCTGGATGGAAGGTATGTGTCACATAGGTGCCAAGCCTTGGTGATGTTGACGTAGCACCTGAATAAACAGGCTCCAGCACATATAGAGTTGAGAGTTGTTATTAATGTGCGTGCATTCTCCACCAATTGTAGAGATTCCTCACTCTGACAATGTTTGAGGTAGATATAGGCACGAGGTAGCTTGGTGAAAAAGAATGGTAAATTTATTAAACTCCATAAATCTTCCCAGAAACGAAAAAGCTTTTCCTTGGCACTAAAGTAAAAATAAAATAAATAGTCCTCAGTACATCAGGCCCGGGACCACCCGTTTAGAGTACAGTAAGTTCTGGCCAGTCTCTTCCAACAGGCTGCTCAGTATAACACAGGTCTTTTTCCTCTTTCCATACAGAGACCATATTGAGGCATTACCAGCTGCCATAAATAGCTTGACTCTTCCCTAAATCATAGTAAAAATGCCTTGTACCTCCCATATGCTTTTTCCGGGTATTGATGCTGATTTGACCCCCAAATTGAGAAGTGAGTTTGATACTTGGCAAGTAAACTGGACGCTATTGTGTTTATGATTTCCAGTTGCGTTGATAGCGAAATGTCAAAATAGGCTGAAAATAAATGCTTGCATGCTAAAATTTGAAAAAAGCAATTACGGTAAATGTAATATAAATCTTGTTGATGTGTGTTGTTCCAGTCTTTGTTGCATCTTCTCAACTTTTTCGCTTCCTGCGGGACACACTTAGAACAACTTGAAGCTATTTATTCCCGCTGGCCTTTGCCTTTTTTTTCTTCGTCGTCCACATTTGAAATAATCGGGATGGCGTTGTATACGTCTGTGTAGCGGGACTTGTTATCTTGTTTCCAGCTGCCCCTGCTGAATACTGCAATGTGCCTGAGCATATACATAAGCAATCTTAGTAAGTGTGGCACCAAAGTCATTTAAAATGTTCTCAATAGCTTTTAGGCAGGGTCTGAAAATCACACTCTACATTGAAAACTGCTGATTTAAGACGGCTTTAAATTCCATTGAATAGACTCCATCTACAATGGGAAAGCACAGTGCAAGATGATGCAAAGCGGAGTTTTCATTGTCTGTAGTCAGTGTAAAAGTTTTTTCAATGCCTCTGGCAACTTTTCCTTAGTGTAGAACTGCTGAATAGGAATAATCCCGCAAACACTTATGGATTCTGCTATGGAATCTGAAATATTTTTATTGAAATATTATTCTCCCACTGCCTGTTATTAAGACTTTAAATTACCACTTTCATATTTTAGGTGAGATCTTATAAAAGTTGCTTAACCCTTACATGTCATGTCTGCAAAAAGTAATTTATTGAAGCACTTTAACCTTGAAAGGTCACAATAAATAGGAGAATGCAAAAGCAATCAAATTTTGGATATCTACTTAAAGTGAATCTGTCAGCAGGATTGTGCACAGTAACCTACACACAGTGTCAGGTCGGCGTCGTTATACTGATTAAAATGATACCTTGGTTGATTAAATCTGTCTTGTGGTTGTTTTTTAATCTTTATTTTTAGTTTTTAATTAATGATATGCTCGTGCCCTTGGGCGGCTTGTGGAGGGGGCTTCATGTGGTGATCTGATCCCTCACTTACCTGCCCCCTAGTTTACATAATGAATATCTGTACATAGTGAAGGAAAAAAAAAACCCTTCTGCAAGCAGGTGCCAGCCGTGGCATAATCTCATGTTTAATATGTAGTTACTACATGTGGTTGAGCTTTTCATGAGGGATAAAATTTTGAAATGGCACCCGCCACACCTGCGCAGTAGCAGCTATCGGTGTACATAGCTGTGATCCTATAGTTGCTATTGCGCAGGTGGCACCATCTTACTAGAGAAGAAAAAAAATTTCCTCCTCCAAGATTGCACCACCTGCGCAGTAGCAGCTCTCGGGATCAGTGACCTGTCAGCAGTCTGCATTATGAATACTATAAAAGACCCCTCCACAGGATGCCCTGGAGCACGAGCATATCATTAACTCAAAACTGAAAATAAAGATTAAACAACAACTACAAGACAGATTTCATCACCCAAGGTATCATTTTAATCAGTATAACTGAGCTGACCTGACACTCTCTGTAGGTTACTGTGCACAATCCTGCTGACAGGTTCCCTTTAATGTTAAGTTCAATCACCGCACATTCTTGATAGATGCTTTTGAGGACTTTAATGTAAAGATACAGATGCAGCAATAACACAATTCATGAATAAGGATTTGGTGCAGGGATAGAGGAAATGGTGTGGCGACAAGAACATAACATTTCAACCCTCATAAGGTCATATTCATATAGTCGAAGTAGAAAAAAAAATAAGGTTTTAGAGATCAATTCCATAATAAAATTACAAACAAAAAACAGATAAATAAAATAGAAATATACACATGGTAAAAATAATAAGCTTACAAGATTACGAGAAACAAAATAATGATTCGAGGCATAATTGCAGTCATGTAAATGTCTGTAATAATCCCATGTATGTATGAAATAAGCCATAGAAGCCATCAAATAACATCCCAAGGCAAAAAATAGCAATCCCTTAGAGGGAAAGGGAAAGGGGTACAAGAGACAATATCAGGATAAATACGACGGGATATTTTTGAATATAGGTGAATTCGTCCCAATTGACAGTGCCATAAATATATGGTAGGGTGTATACCCTTATGCTAAGATGTATCCATTAAATGTGATGTTGATGCAGAGTAGGAAAATATGTAGCCCATATTAGGATATTCTGTTTGCAAAGGGCACTGTTATAGGAAAGGAGATTTAGTACTCACAGGGAAAATAAGTAGAGTAATATGTGTAAAGAGTCATTGGGCCGTGGATTACCTGGATCTTTAAAGGCTCCCTTTAAAGATAGTCTGTTAGCAGTAATTGCCTGTTCAAGCTAAGCACAGGCGTTCGTGTTCCCTTAGCACGGCCAAGCAGTTCGATGTGTAGCGCCAGCATCCATGCATGCTTTCCATCCTCTCCTCTCCTGGCAGGGATGAGGGACGCCAACTCCTTCACTGCCAGGTGCAGGTACTGCAGTGTAACTACTTGGATAAGATTCGCTATATACTGTATGATCTAATGACTGTGTGCTCTTTATGAGATTAATACCTGTTGGAAATCGTGTAATCTGTACCTCGTTACCCATCTAGTTAATACTATTTTTTGTGTACGAGTGATCTGCATATGTATTATTCCTTGTCTACACACTTACCGTATGCTTACCTGCACCTTTTTGGATGATGTTTTTTCTTGACGTATGTATGCACTTTGTTCTCCCCTATTTTCCTAATTTTTTTATGTAAGATTTATAATAAAATATATACCTTTAATATTATATTGGATCTGTCTGATCACGTTTTCTTTGTTTTTCTTCCTTGGTCTGCAGTACAGGGGTACCAGCATCCTCCCGCCTCATTTTGCATCAGGGTAATATCACTGAGGGCCAGTATGCCATCTGTTGTCGTACCTTGTCCTCCTAGCTCGCCTGTAATAATGATGCACTGGTAGCTGCCTTCTGGGAGGGTCTGGTGGGAAGAATTAAAAATGAGATGGCCTGTTGAAATGTTACCACTAGTGATGAGCGAGTATACTCGTTGCTTGGGTTTTCCCGAGCATGCTCGGGTGTCCTCCGAGTATTTTGGCATGCTCGGAGATTTAGTTTCTGTCACTGTAGCTGCATGATTTGTGGCTGCTGGACAGGCTGAATACATGTGAGGAATAGGCGTTTGTTAGGGAATCCCCACATGTATTCAGGTTGTCTAGCAGCCGCAAATCAAGCAGCTCCTTCTACAGAAACAATCTCAGAGCACGCCAAAAACTCGGAGGACACCCGAGAATGCTTGGGAAACAAGTATACAAGCTAATCACTAGATAGCACCTCTCTATATGACCTGGTATCCCTCGCTACCTGGGTTGACCTTAGGTTTCAGGAGCATTGAAAGGAGGTGGTCAGAGAGATAAGACCTATATGCTTGTTCCTACCTTCCAAAGGCTGATCAAGCTGCAGATCTCAACTTCAACTCCCTCCTCTGAACCTTTCGCCGGCGACATCAAGCCCCGAGGTTAGTAATGGAGAGGCGTCAATAAGAAGACCCTATTACTAACCCCATAGTCAAATTGTAAAGGAAATACAGACACCCAGTAAAAAATTCTTTAATTAAAATAAAGACACAGACTCCTTTATTATTCCTAATTAAACCATACTTACAACTGTGGCACCCCTGCGGGTCCAGTCGCCACAGAGGTACTGCATCTCTTCCAGAGGTGTGGTATCTCATGACCAATTAAGATGGGGCACCTCACCACACTCTTAACACTGCATTCAACACAAACACTAGCTTGTCAGGGCACCTGGGCGTACCCTACGGGAGGAGGGCCCCATCCCAGACTGGCTAGGAAAGGGTGTTGGGAGCTAGTGGGGAAGGTAGGTAATGGAGAGGAGCTTAGAAAGTGGAGTGATGTAGAGTAGCCAAAGGGAACAGCGAGTGGGCGGAGCTTGGAGAAAGAGTGGGAGATTTGAAGAGAGTTGATAGAGTTCCCTCAGGGGAAGAGCAGGTGTAAAGATGCGCTTGGAGCAGCTCCTGTCAGGAGGAGCTGCCGGACAGATTGGCTGGCAGGGAAAGCTCCTGGGAGGAAATAGTGGAATTTCTAGAGTCCCACACTGATTGCTATCAGGTGGGAGAAGAAATCAGGTCGCAGAAGGGTCTCAGCCCCTAGCCTAGCGAAGTAAACAACAAACTTAACTAGCAAGCTGACAGTTGTGGCTGCTGTATGGGCCACAGCGAATCCCACAGTTATCTTTCCAGAAAAGCAGCCATATAGGATCAAGGAACTGCCTGAGTGACGAATTCTGACAGGATCTGCGGCAGCCAGCCTGGGACACTGACTGTGAAGGTGCTGGAAAGGTAGAAAGGAGAGGAAACCAGTACAGTGAGACGGCCTAGGAAGGAACATACTGAAAGGGAGTGTTGGAGGGGTGTACTCATCTACCTGGAAGTTTACTGGACCCCTGACCTGGAGGACTCAGCACTGAATGGGCATCTGTACTGCAGACAGACTGTGAGTAAACCCAATTGAACTACATGCGATTGTGTCTTCCATTTTATTCCTGCACCACTCCTCCACTCCACACCACAACCTTACCAACAACTTAATCTATTCTGCCTTGGGACTACAGCCCTACCTGTGGAGGGCTACAACATCATAGCTGCGTCCAACATCTATCCCAGAGTAGCAACACCGCAGCGCTGGTCACCTCTGACCAGAATGCCACAGGTGGCGTCACGTATTTAACCAACCATAAACTTTATTCCCATCCCCTTAAATACCACACAAGCAAACTATTGCCTTTGAACGCCTGGGGCCACAGACCGGGTCCCCGCCGCCGTGACTCCGTCCCTCATTGAAGTTGACGGGCCCGGCTCCGAGTACCCTGCGGCCCCCAGGGAACGTCACAACGACACCTAATCCATGTGAAGCCCTCGATCTCCTGTAATAAAAATAAAATAAAAAAGCAACAATATACCAAACTTATCCATCTTTGTGTCCCATGCAAATCCATATCTGGGGGATATACTGTACATTTTTAAATTCTCACAGTGATCTGCTATGATGACACTAAGCTTGAACTGTGGCGACCTCTTCACTGACATTTTCCCATGGTCCAGAGGTCATCGCAGTTCAGGCTGTGAGGGAGAGCAGACTCAACGATGTCAGCGCTAGTCACTGAAGCTTTGCTCCCAGCATCTCCTCGTTCACCAGTGGTTTTTCAGTCGGGACGGTCGCATCTTAGCACCGTCCTGGTTGAAAAATGTATATCCCCCAGAAATGGATTATAGCATGGGACACAACGACAGACAGATATGGTATATTGTTGCTTTTTTATTTTATTTTTATTACAGGAGATTGAGGGCTTTGCATGGATTAGGTGTGGCTGTAAGTATGGTTTAATTAAGAAGAATAAAGAAGCCTGTGTCTTTATTTCAATTAATGGAGTTTTTACTGGATGTCTGTATTTTCTTTACAATTTTATTATTTGGTTAGTAATAGGGGTGTCTTATTGACGCCTCTTCATTACTAACCACGGGGCTTGATGTCACTGGTGAAAGGTGACATCAACCCCCCAACTATTACCCCACTTGCCACCGCTACAGGGCAAGTGGGATGAGCAAGGCTAAGTGCCAGAATTGGCGCATCTTAGAGATGTGACTTTTCTGGGGCAGCTGAGAGCTGATGTTTTTATCTGGGGGGCAAATATCTATGGCCCCTTCCTAGGCTACAAACATCAGCCCTCAGTCGTCGGCTTTCCCTTTGCTGGTTTGACAAATTGCGTGGGAGCACACACCATTTTTCCCCCCAAATAATGTTTTATTAATTAAATACATGTCCAGTAATTTGCACGAACACTGTACTAATTGTATTTGTCACACACATGTATATATCTACCTATTCTTTATGTATTTACTGTATGTAAATGATCTCTTCTGACGGCTCCTGCTGTGATTTTACAGAACCCGGCAAATGAATTACCAGCTATTCTTCTATATATCTCTCTCTCTGCAATATAAATACATATATATATATATATATATATATATATATATATATATTTATATGTCACTGACATATACTTTATACAGTATGTATACATCTAATCTATGTGTTTATATCTATTGTATCTTTTCTATTTTAAACTGTCATTCTGTGATTATACTGTATGTGGCAGATCATTTGCCTGCTTTTAATCTATCTACAGTTGTGGCCAAAAGTATTGACACCCCTGCAATTCTGTCAGATAATACTCAGTTTCTTCCTGAAAATGATTGCAAACACAAATCCTTTGGTATTATTATTTTCATTTAATTTGTCTTAAATGAAAAAACACAAAAAGAATTGTCCTAAAGCCAAATTGGATATAATTCCACACCAAACATAAAAAAGAGGGTGGACAAAAGTATTGGCACTGTTCGAAAAATCATGTGATGCTTCTCTAATTTGTCTAATTAACAGCACCTGTAAGTTACCTGTGGCACCTAACAGGTGTTGGCAATAACTAAATCACACTTGCAGCCAGTTGACATGGATTAAAGTTGACTCAACCTCTGTCCTGTGTCCTTGTGTGTACCACATTGAGCATGGCGAAAAGAAAGAAGACCAAAGAACTGTCTGAGGACTTGAGAAACCAAATTGTGAGGAAGCATGAGCAATCTCAAGGCTACAAGTCCATCTCCAAAGACCTGAATGTTCCTGTGTCTACCGTGCACAGTGTCATCAAGAAGTTTAAAGCCCATGGCACTGTGGCTAACCTCCCTAGATGTGGACGGAAAAGAAAAATTGACAAGAGATTTCAATGCAAGATTGTGCCGATGTTGGATAAAGAACCTCGAGTAACATCCAAACAAGTTCAAGCTGCCCTGCAGTCCAAGGGTACAACAGTGTCAACCTGTACTATCCGTCGGCGTCTGAATGAAAAGGGACTGTATAATAGGAGACCCAGGAAGGCCCCACTTCTTAGCCCGAGACATAAAAAAGCCAGGCTGGAGTTTGCCAAAACTTACCTGAAAAAGCCTAAAACGTTTTGGAAGAGTGTACTCTGGTCAGATGAGACAAAAGTAGAGCTTTTGGAGCAAAGGCATCAACATAGAGTTTACAGGAGAAAAAAAGAGGCATTCAAAGAAAAGAACACGGTCCCTACAGTCAAACATGGCGGAGGTTCCCTGATGTTTTGGGGTTGCTTTGCTGCCTCTGGCACTGGATTGCTTGACCGTGTGCATGGCAATATGAAGTCTGAAGACTACCAACAAATTTTGCAGCATAATGTTGGGCCCAGTGTGAGAAAGCTGGGTCTCCCTCAGAGGTCATGGATCTTCCAGCAGTACAATGACCCAAAACACACTTCAAAAAGCACTAGAAAATGGTTTGAGAGAAAGCACTGGAGACTTCTAAGGTGGCCAGCAATGAGTCCAGACCTGAATCACATAGAACACCTGTGGAGAGATCTAAAAATAATGGCAGTTTGGAGAAGGCACCCTTCAAATATCAGGGACCTGGAGCAGTTTGCCAAAGAAGAATGGTCTAAAATTCCAGCAGAGCATTGTAAGAAACTCATTGATGGTTACCGGAAGCGGTTGGTCGCAGTTATTTTGGCTAAAGGTTGTGCAACCAAGTATTAGGCTGAGGGTGCCAATACTTTTGTCCGGCCCATTTTTGGTGTTTTGTGTGAAATGATCAATGTTTTGCTTTTTGCTTCATTCTCTTTTGTGTTTTTTCATTTAAGACAAATTAAATGAAGATAATAATACCAAAGAATTTGTGATTGCAATCATTTTCAGGAAGAAACTGAGTATTATCTGACAAAATTGCAGGGGTGCCAATTCTTTTGGCCACAACTGTATGTTTGAAATAAGCCATAGAAGCCATCAAATAACATCCCAAGGCAAAAAATAGCAATCCCTTAGAGGGAAAGGGAAAGGGGTACAAGAGACAATATCAGGATAAATACGACGGGATATTTTTGAATATAGGTGAATTTGTCCGAATTGACAGTGCCATAAATATATGGTAGGGTGTATACCCTTATGCTAAGATGTACCCATTAAATGTGATGTTGATGCAGAGTAGGAAAATATGTAGCCCATATTAGGATATTCTGTTTGGAAAGGGCACTGTTATAGGAAAGGAGATTTAGTACTCACAGGGAAAATAAGTAGAGTAATATGTGTAAAGAGTCATTGGGCCGTGGATTACCTGGATCTTTAAAGGCTCCCTTTAAAGATAGTCTGTTAGCAGTAATTGCCTGTTCAAGCTAAGCACAGGCGTTCGTGTTCCCTTAGCAAGGCCAAGCAGTTCGATGTGTAGCGCCAGCATCCATGCATGCTTTCCATCCTCTCCTCTCCTGGCAGGGATGAGGGACGCCAACTCCTTCACTGCCAGGTGCAGGTACTGCAGTGTAACTACTTGGATAAGATTCACTATATACTGTATGATCTAATGACTGTGTGCTCTTTATGAGATTAATACCTGTTGGAAATCGTGTAATCTGTACCTCGTTACCCATCTAGTTAATACTATTTTTTGTGTACGAGTGATCTGCATATGTATTATTCCTTGTCTACACACTTACCGTATGCTTACCTGCACCTTTTTGGATGATGTTTTTTCTTGACGTATGTATGCACTTTGTTCTCCCCTATTTTCCTAATTTTTTTATGTAAGATTTATAATAAAATATATACCTTTAATATTATATTGGATCTGTCTGATCACGTTTTCTTTGTTTTTCTTCCTTGGTCTGCAGTACAGGGGTACCAGCATCCTCCCGCCTCATTTTGCATCAGGGTAATATCACTGAGGGCCAGTATGTCATCTGTTGTCATACCTTGTCCTCCTAGCTCGCCTGTAATAATGATGCACTGGTAGCTGCCTTCTGGGAGGGTCTGGTGGGAAGAATTAAAAATGAGATGGCCTGTTGAAATGTTACCACTAGTGATGAGCGAGTATACTCGTTGCTTGGGTTTTCCCGAGCATGCTCGGGTGTCCTCCGAGTATTTTGGCGTGCTCGGAGATTTAGTTTCTGTCACTGTAGCTGCATGATTTGTGGCTGCTGGACAGGCTGAATACATGTGAGGAATAGGCGTTTGTTAGGGAATCCCCACATGTATTCAGGTTGTCTAGCAGCCGCAAATCAAGCAGCTCCTTCTACAGAAACAATCTCAGAGCACGCCAAAAACTCGGAGGACACCCGAGAATGCTCGGGAAACAAGTATACAAGCTAATCACTAGATACCACCTCTCTATATGACCTGGTATCCCTCGCTACCTGGATTGACCTTAGGTTTCAGGAGCATTGAAAGGAGGTGGTCAGAGAGATAAGACCTATATGCTTGGTTCCTACCTTCCAAAGGCTGATCAAGCTGCAGATCTCAACTTCAACTCCCTCCTCTGAACCTTTCGCCGGCGACATCAAGCCCCGAGGTTAGTAATGGAGAGGTGTCAATAAGAAGACCCTATTACTAACCCCATAGTCAAATTGTAAAGGAAATACAGACACCCAGTAAAAAATTCTTTAATTAAAATAAAGACACAGACTCCTTTATTATTCCTAATTAAACCATACTTACAACTGTGGCACCCCTGCGGGTCCAGTCGCCACAGAGGTACTGCATCTCTTCCAGAGGTGTGGTATCTCATGACCAGGTAAGATGGGGGCACCTCACCACACTCTTAACACTGCATTCAACACACACACTAGCTTGTCAGGGCACCTGGGCGTACCCTACGGGAGGAGGGCCTCATCCCAGACTGGCTAGGAAAGGGTGTTGGGAGCTAGTGGGGAAGGTAGGTAATGGAGAGGAGCTTAGAAAGTGGAGTGATGTATAGTAGCCAAAGGGAACAGCGAGTGGGCGGAGCTTGGAGAAAGAGTGGGAGATTTGAAGAGAGTTGATAGAGTTCCCTCAGGGGAAGAGCAGGTGTAAAGATGCGCTTGGAGCAGCTCCTGTCAGGAGGAGCTGCCGGACAGATTGGCTGGCAGGGAAAGCTCCTGGGAGGAAATAGTGGAATTTCTAGAGTCCCACACTGATTGCTATCAGGTGGGAGAAGAAATCAGGTCGCAGAAGGGTCTCAGCTCCTAGCCTAGCGAAGTAAACAACAAACTTAACTAGCAAGCTGACAGTTGTGGCTGCTGTATGGGCCACAGCGAATCCCACAGTTATCTTTCCAGAAAAGCAGCCATATAGGATCAAGGAACTGCCTGAGTGATGAATTCTGACAGGATCTGCGGCAGCCAGCCTGGGACACTGACTGTGAAGGTGCTGGAAAGGTAGAAAGGAGAGGAAACCAGTACAGTGAGACGGCCTAGGAAGGAACATACTGAAAGGGAGTGTTGGAGGGGTGTACTCATCTACCTGGAAGTTTACTGGACCCCTGACCTGGAGGACTCAGCACTGAACGGGCATCTGTACTGCAGACAGACTGTGAGTAAAGCCAATTGAACTACATGCGATTGTGTCTTCCATTTTATTCCTGCGCCACTCCTCCACTCCACACCACAACCTTACCAACAACTTAATCTATTCTGCCTTGGGACTACAGCCCTACCTGTGGAGGGCTACAACATCATAGCTGCGTCCAACATCTATCCCAGAGTAGCAACACCGCAGCGCTGGTCACCTCTGACCAGAATGCCACAGGTGGCGTCACGTATTTAACCAACCATAAACTTTATTCCCATCCCCTTAAATACCACACAAGCAAACTATTGCCTTTGAACGCCTGGGGCCACAGACCGGGTCCCCGCCGCCGTGACTCCGTCCCTCATTGAAGTTGACGGGCCCGGCTCCGAGTACCCTGCGGCCCCCAGGGAACGTCACAACGACACCTAATCCATGTGAAGCCCTCGATCTCCTGTAATAAAAATAAAATAAAAAAGCAACACTATACCAAACTTATCCATCTTTGTGTCCCATGCAAATCCATATCTGGGGGATATACTGTACATTTTTAAATTCTCACAGTGATCTGCTATGATGACACTAAGCTTGAACTGTGGCGACCTCTTCACTGACATTTTCCCATGGTCCAGAGGTCATCGCAGTTCAGGCTGTGAGGGAGAGCAGACTCAACGACGTCAGCGCTAGTCACTGAAGCTTTGCTCCCAGCATCTCCTCGTTCGCCAGTGGTTTTTCAGTCGGGACGGTCGCATCTTAGCACCGTCCTGGTTGAAAAATGTATATCCCCCAGAAATGGATTATAGCATGGGACACAACGACAGACAGATATGGTATATTGTTGCTTTTTTATTTTATTTTTATTACAGGAGATTGAGGGCTTTGCATGGATTAGGTGTGGGTGTAAGTATGGTTTAATTAAGAAGAATAAAGAAGCCTGTGTCTTTATTTCAATTAATGGAGCTTTTACTGGATGTCTGTATTTTCTTTACAATTTTATTATTTGGTTAGTAATAGGGGTGTCTTATTGACGCCTCTTCATTACTAACCACGGGGCTTGATGTCACTGGTGAAAGGTGACATCAACCCCCCAACTATTACCCCACTTGCCACCGCTACAGGGCAAGTGGGATGAGCAAGGCTAAGTGCCAGAATTGGCGCATCTTAGAGATGTGACTTTTCTGGGGCAGCTGAGAGCTGATGTTTTTATCTGGGGGGCAAATATCTATGGCCCCTTCCTAGGCTACAAACATCAGCCCTCAGTCGTCAGCTTTCCCTTTGCTGGTTTGACAAATTGCGTGGGAGCACACACCATTTTTCCCCCCAAATAATGTTTTATTAATTAAATACATGTCCAGTAATTTGCACGAACACTGTACTAATTGTATTTGTCACACACATGTATATATCTACCTATTCTTTATGTATTTACTGTATGTAAATGATCTCTTCTGACGGCTCCTGCTGTGATTTTATAGAACCCGGCAAATGAATTACCAGCTATTCTTCTATATATCTCTCTCTCTGCAATATAAATACATATATATATATATATATATATATATTTATATGTCACTGACATATACTTTATACAATATGTATACATCTATTCTATGTGTTTATATCTATTGTATCTTTTCTATTTTAAACTGTCATTCTGTGATTAGACTGTATGTGGCAGATCATTTGCCTGCTTTTAATCTATCTACAGTTGTGGCCAAAAGTATTGACACCACTGCAATTCTGTCAGATAATACTCAGTTTCTTCCTGAAAATGATTGCAAACACAAATTCTTTGGTATTATTATTTTCATTTAATTTGTCTTAAATGAAAAAACACAAAAAGAATTGTCCTAAAGCCAAATTGGATATAATTCCACACCAAACATAAAAAAGAGGGTGGACAAAAGTATTGGCACTGTTCGAAAAATCATGTGATGCTTCTCTAATTTGTTTAATTAACAGCACCTGTAACTTACCTGTGGCACCTAACAGGTGTTGGCAATAACTAAATCACACTTGCAGCCAGTTGACATGGATTAAAGTTGACTCAACCTCTGTCCTGTGTCCTTGTGTGTACCACATTGAGCATGGAGAAAAGAAAGAAGACCAAAGAACTGTCTGAGGACTTGAGAAACCAAATTGTGAGGAAGCATGAGCAATCTCAAGGCTACAAGTCCATCTCCAAAGACCTGAATGTTCCTGTGTCTACCGTGCACAGTGTCATCAAGAAGTTTAAAGCCCATGGTACTGTGGCTAACCTCCCTAGATGTGGACGGAAAAGAAAAATTGACAAGAGATTTCAATGCAAGATTGTGCCGATGTTGGATAAAGAACCTCGAGTAACATCCAAACAAGTTCAAGCTGCCCTGCAGTCCGAGGGTACAACAGTGTCAACCTGTACTATCCGTCGGCGTCTGAATGAAAAGGAACTGTATGATAGGAGACCCAGGAAGGCCCCACTTCTTAGCCCGAGACATAAAAAAGCCAGGCTGGAGTTTGCCAAAACTTACCTGAAAAAGCCTAAAACGTTTTGGAAGAGTGTACTCTGGTCAGATGAGACAAAAGTAGAGCTTTTGGAGCAAAGGCATCAACATAGAGTTTACAGGAGAAAAAAAGAGGCATTCAAAGAAAAGAACACGGTCCCTACAGTCAAACATGGCGGAGGTTCCCTAATGTTTTGGGGTTGCTTTGCTGCCTCTAGCACTGGATTGCTTGACCGTGTGTATGGCATTATGAAGTCTGAAGACTACCAACAAATTTTGCAGCATAATGTTGGGCCCAGTGTGAGAAAGCTGGGTCTCCCTCAGAGGTCATGGATCTTCCAGCAGGACAATGACCCAAAACACACTTCAAAAAGCACTAGAAAATGGTTTGAGAGAAAGCACTGGAGACTTCTAAGGTGGCCAGCAATGAGTCCAGACTTGAATCCCATAGAACACCTGTGGAGAGATCTAAAAATGGCAGTTTGGAGAAGGCACCCTTCAAATATCAGGGACCTGGAGCAGTTTGCCAAAGAAGAATGGTCTAAAATTCCAGCAGAGCATTGTAAGAAACTCATTGATGGTTACCGGAAGCGGTTGGTCGCAGTTATTTTGGCTAAAGGTTGTGCAACCAAGTATTAGGCTGAGGGTGCCAATACTTTTGTCTGGCCCATTTTTGGAGTTTTGTGTGAAATGATCAATGTTTTGCTTTTTGCTTCATTCTCTTTTGTGTTTTTTCATTTAAGACAAATTAAATGAAGATAATAATACCAAAGAATTTGTGTTTGCAATCATTTTCAGGAAGAAGCTGAGTATTATCTGACAGAATTGCAGGGGTGTCAATACTTTTGGCCACAACTGTATCTATCTATCTACTTTATCTATCCATCTAATATATATATATATATGTGTGTGTGTGTTTTGAAGAATATTTCATTTTAAAATGATGCGTAAAGGACAGAGATCTTCTGTATGTAAAAGCTCATGTTAAAGTCGCATTGCATATGCATGTCATATGGATGTTCTGTTTAAAAATCGCACAGAAATCGCATGACACTCGTCTGTTTTTTCGTTCCGGAAACTGGGTATGAACCCTCAGTCACATACTGTGGGAGAACCGGTCACATCTTCTCTCCTCCTATATATGCTGGAGTGACTATTCAAGAAATGCCAGCTATAGTTTGTCTGCTCTGGTTTGGCGAGGTGGACATATCCAGGATTACTGGTAGCTACTTCTAAGTTTGTTGCAAGCATTTTTTGGTGTAGCCTTTCCTTTCCCTTTGGTGTTTATGTGCTGATTTTATGCCTTACTGGCTTTATTTTTTTTTCTTAAGAGCAGCATGGTGGCTCAGTGGTTAGCACTGCATCCTTGCTGCGCTGGGGTCCTGGGTTCAAATCCCAGCTAGGACATCTTCTGCATGGAGTTTCTATGTTCTCCCCGTGTTTGTGTGGGTGTTCTCCGGTTTCCTCCCACAATCCAAAGACATACTGATAGGGAATTTAGTTTGTGAGCCCTATCAGGGAGAGTGATGATAATGTGTGCAAACTGTAAAGCCCTGTGGAAAATGTTAGCGCTATATAAAAGTAAAGATTGATATTCTTAGAGGTTATTCCTATGAAAGTGCTGCTGTGTGACTGTGCTTCCGGTTTTCCCTGTCTCTTTTGTTTGTGTTTTCCCATACACTTCTGCCCTACCTCACTGGCAAGGAAGAGGGAGAAACCGATTAGCGTATTTTAGGAGCATAGAAAGGAATGAAACCCAGGCGTCCCCACTATCAGGGGTATTCCTGGGTACAGCGATATCTTAGGGTCCTGTAACCTGAGGAACAGAATAGGAGCCCATTTTCCCTTGCTATCCCACAGTCACACTGATGATGCTTGTAGACAATTTGGAACAACTGCTTTGGTGAATATATGAGCCCACATTACATACTGTCCTCCAGTATCTATATAAAAGACCAACAAAAAAAAAAATTTAAAAAGCTAAAAAGACACAAAAGGACATCTTGGAAAATTATATTTGCAGGAAATGCTCTTTAATAGTGGCAAGATTTGTAAGAAATTCACTTTACCGTAGCTAAGCTTGTTCCTGTGCTTTGAATTAGCTCCTTCTTCAAAAAATAAAGATTTCATTTCCGATGCACCAGGAAAGAGGAGCTGTTTTATACCACGCCAAGCAAAACCGCGACAAGATTCAACAAGAAACTGGTAATGACTTGTGATCATATTTGTGAAATGTGGAGACGCGTCTGGAAGCAGTTTTCATCTGCTTGCAAATTCTTCCGAGAGACGCGAGGCCTTTTTTTTCTCTTTTTTTAGCAATGTGAGGACGATTCTCTATCAAGAAAAACCTTTTTCTCTAATATTCATTTCCATTCTTGACATATCAATAACCTTGCATGCTCGACTTGCTCTTAAGTCATCCAAATACTTTTTGGCCCTAACCTTTCTCCCTCCAAATAAAGATGACATTTTCTATCTATTATTACCTCTCCCTCATTATGCTCATCCATATTTTTTTTTAATAATCTTCCCTTTTCTGGAACCCTTTGTTCCTTTCTAAAAGCTTGTCATTTATCCTAAATACTCGCCTTTTATACGTCTTCTTTAAGCAGATTGCTTTTCTCGTCTGATATTTCAATCTTGCAGGGATGAAGGCAGGTTGTGCTCCATCACTAACCCCGTTTTAAATACCTCTTCCCTGCTCTCCTTCGTAGCATATTCTCCATGTCTGCTGCGTTTTAAGTCTACAGCTTTTGAACTGGTGCCTTTCGCACAACGTCTCATGAATATTCATTCGGGATGATCATCAGAAGTGAAGGTTTTACAATTCCTATCTGCGCTATAATAACTGCCGTCATTTGTGGGAGAGGGGCCAGCGTTGCTCCAAGCTTTAATTCCTGAATTAATATAATGCGTTATGTGAGATTTTTTTCATTTTTTATTTGCTTTGAAAGAAGTGCAAACACACAGTAAAAACCAATAGAAGGAACCCAATATCCATCCTTCCCCCATAGCGGCATAGATTTCATCCTTTGCTGCCTTGCGACACACGGATGAGAGATAAATTGTCTTTTCTCTCTTTTTTTTGTACAATCAGGAAACACATTTGTCATATTTTGGATATTACCTTTATATAATTATTACAAGTTGAGTTGTGTCATATGGGAATTGTTACCGTTACGTCCTGATTATACAGGGATTTTATCTATAAGGGTTCTTTACTAATTGAACGTATCCTAGCTTCATCTGTAGGATTTACCTATTTTGCCTTTAAGAAGTCGTCACGCACTTATTAATGCAAAAATCTTTTTTTTAGAAAGTGATACATTTATTTGACTGTATGTAAATTTAATGGCTTTTAAACCTATTGCCATTTGTTTTATTTTGTAGCAATTTGCCATAGGTTGTAGCAGCAGCTTTGGATCCCAGAGGCTAGGTGCATTAGGTGCCGGAAAACAGATTTTGGAAAAGCCATAGATTTAAATTTAAGATTATTTCTGCCTGCAGCCATCACTAGGGGGAACTTCTTAAATAGAAGCTGTCAGCTCTCCTGACATGTCTGTTTTAGTATAGGATTGTATTCCCATAATATAACAATTCTAAGCTATATTTTCCTTTAACTCAAGCGTTGTTCTTTTCCTTTTTTATTAATTCTCAGAATTTAAAAATAAACAGCTGGGTGTTGCCAACTGGATGTCTGTCTGTGCACACTGACAATGTCCAATCAGTGCTGATATCTCCAGAGTGTAAAAGGATACATCCATTTAACAAGGGGGAATGGTAATGCCCATTTGTCAATTTATTCATACTTTTTTTTAAGAAATAGCAGAGGAAAAGCACAAAGTTGTAATAAAGATGATCCAGACTTCATGGTTGTTCATGGCAAATACATGTATTTACTAGGAATTACGTGCCAGAAAAGGTGAAAGATCTTCTTTAAAGGGACAGTATGTTGTGAAGAAGTGTGAGAGAACAGTATGGTGAGTGTGTGAGGGGATAGTATAAGATGAGTATGAGAAAACAGTATTGGGGAAAGTGTGAGGGGAAGTATGGGGCGAAGTGTTATGGGACAGGATGGAGGAAAGATTGTGTTACGCTGGAGGCGGCGAGTACCAAGAGTGGACCCACTGCACCGTGATACCGAAACTCCTCCGAGGGAGCGCACTAGAGGGATCGTTAGGGAGCAAGCTCAGGAACCTCAAGTATCACAAATGTCAGGACCAGGGGTCGGCTCAGGGAAAAATGTAAAAAACGAAGAAGAGACTGGGAGGTGATGAGAGGATAAGAACTGAGCAGGGAAGGGGCAGGAGAGGTATGGAGGAGGTAAAGCACAAGATGGAGAGGTAATAGGGCAGTGGGAAGCGGAGGTGGAGACGATAGATGACTGAGGAGAGCAGAGATGGAGATGGTAACCAGACTGAGGAGAGTGGAGGTGGAGATGGGTAGTAGGCACCAGGAAGATGCAGGACAGGAGCAAACTCTGGAAGAGAAGGAGGGAAAACAAAGGGTTAAGACGCAAGCTATGCAGGCCCAAAGCTAGCGGCAGCAAGATGGGCCTAAATATGGAAGTAACTCAATAATCAACTCAATAATCAGGCGCCTCCACTAAAGGAGAGCAGCCTGAAATAACAGGCACCTGTCCTCCATTGGACAGGCAGCACTGCCGGGTCAGGTCACATAAGAAAATGTGAAAAATGAGGATGAATGAACTCATGGAGATCAACATCCAACACTGCGGAGACACCATCACCTGTTTCTCAACGCAGTGATTCTAGAGCAATGTCCCCATCCCTGGCTAGTCATTGCTTGCGTTGAGAAACATGTTATGGTGTCTCCGCGGCTTGTGTTTTGCATGTTTTTTGCATATTTCCCATAAGGGATGGGGGCATTGCTCTAGAATCACTGCGTTGAGAAACATGTGATGGTGTCTCCGCAGTGTTGGATGTTGATCTCCATGAGTTCATTCATCCTCATTTTTCACAGTCTTTTACTAGGCATTGCTCCTACTAGCAAATTTCCTACTCCACACTGATGAGGGGCAATACCCCGAAACAGCTGTCTGTGGATGAATACCATGTTTTGGCATAGGTGGTTTCCTTCATTGGAGACTGCCCTTCCCGTGGTTGTTCCTTCCCGGAGAAAGACCTGGCTAGTCATTACTCAGGAGAATAAGACTGGCAGGTGCACGCGCGGTCAGGCCCTAAGACGCATGCGCAAGTACAGTAGCTGGAGCACGTGGCCGGCAGCAGAGGAGGAGAGCGCTGGAGTGCCCTTGCAGGCGCCTGGCTAGGAGCACGAGCAGGACACAGGGAAGGCCGGGGCAGCATGGAAGCAGCGGCACAGGCTGTGGCAGACCCGGGTCGGGTGGCGATGAGCAAGGAGGTAACAGATTGAAGGGACAATATAGGGGGAAATATTGAGATTAAAGTAAGGGGGAATTGTGAGTGGACAGTTGTCACACACAGTGTAGGACAGACTAAGTGCAACACAAAGGAATAAGGGAAGGGGAACCAAACACTGGGGAAGGGGGATTGGGGACCCCTAGACAAATCTAACATCTCCCTGTCTGTCCTATAGTCCCTATATAGGTTTTGCACGTATCGCCGAGAATGATACCTAATCTCTGCCTGACCCTGGCCATATGCCCTGCATCGGGAAGGACAGGATAAGTGCTAGTCAATCCCACTACTGCTAAAGACAGGTAAGATACACAAAGCAAGAAAATACTTAGCTTGAGTAGACTCAGAGAGAAACACCGTCGTCCTTTAGACACCAAAGAGGATGCTAGCAGACTGCTGCAGCTCCAAGCCTCAACAAAGAAGGGCAAATAGAAAATTACACCTACAATTCCAAACAAGAAGTTGAGAGTTATAAACACCCAGATCCAGGTGACACCATTATGGTCGGGGTAAGTGGCCACTAGTCTGCAAGGCCAACCGCTGAGAACTTCTGCAGCCAGATGCACTGTGACTGTCTGCAGCCTCTGACACACCCATGACAACAGTATGAAGGGAAAAACTGTGAGAGTACAATATGAGAGGGAATAGTGTGAGAAGACAGTATGGGGAGAGTATACGGGGACAGTATTAAGGGAGAATAGTGTGAGAACAAAGTATGAGGGGAAGTGTAAGGAGACAGTAAAGGGTTTGAGGAAAGTGTGAGGTGACAGAATTGGGAGGAGTGTGTAGGGACAATATAGGGTTTGGGAATGTTTGAGGGAATAGTAATGAGAGGAGTGTGAGTGGGCAGTATGGGGACATATGAGTAGACAGTATTTGGAGGAAATGAGTAAGGGGACAGAACAAATTGGTAAATGTGGGAGACAGTATGAGGAGAAGTGTAAGGGGAGAATATAGGAAGGAGTGTGAGGAGACAGTATGGAGGAAAAGTTGAGGAGGCACAGTATAGAAACGATGTTGTTTGGGTGGCCAAAATAGAAAAAGTACAGTGTGAGAGCACAGAAATAGGTCAGTATTTGGTGGAAAAGTGTGTAAGGGAACAGTATAAGGCCTCTTTCACACATCAGGTTTTCGCCGTCAGGCGCGATCCGGCGCTTTTGACAAAAACCGGATCCGGCGAAATGCAATGCCGGATCCGGTTTCTCCCCCATTGACTTATATTAGAGCCGGATCGAGCCGGATGGCCATGCGTTTCATCCGATTTTCGCCGGATCCGGCAATGTGACGCGATCCGGCGTCTGGAAAAAACGGCTACTGTAACGTTTTTTGTCTCCGGTGAAAAAGCCGGACACGCCGGATCCGGCGTGTCCGGCTTTTTCATACAATGAAATCCTATGAGCGCCGCAATGCGCCTGATCCGGCGACAGCCGGATCCGGTGGCCGGATCCGGTTTTTTTGGTCTGAGCATGCTCAGTAGCTCTGCTCACAAGACATATATAAAAGCAAGACAGTGGGACCCTCAGCCACACCCAACATGCCACCCAAGCCAAGAACCAGGAGCAGGAGAAGGCAGCAGACATCTTCAGCAGCAGCACTATCAGCACCACCCCAAATGGAGCAGCATGCTGAACAACGGGAGGGGAGTCCAGCAGCAGATGAGAGACGGTAATTATCAAATCCCCCATTCCTCCAAACTAGGGCTATGGAATATCAAGATATTCATTGGCCCTTTGTTTCTCTTTATTCAACAGCCGCCCAATAGATGCAGCAGCAGCAGCAGCAGCAATGGCAGCAGCAGGAACACCACCCACAGCCATGGAGTCTGGCCATGAGGAAGACAGCACATCTTCTTCTGGGAGCCCTCCCTCGCATCGTCAGCGTTTGACGGTAAGTTTTTATTTCCAAAATCCATCATCTCTGGAATATATGTCTATTCATTGCCTTTTATTTCAAAACAGGAATCACAAGATGAAGAGGAGCTCCCAGAAGAAGAAGGAAGGGGTGGACAGACACTTGGAGTGGGCTCACAATTGGTAAGTTTTTTGCATCAAACGCAGAAACACAACATCACACTACACACAACACATAGAAAACAATGTTCTGCAGACCACACACAGCAAACAAATGCCTACATCCAAAGACATAACATTTTTTGTTTTCTTCTCTAGTCTTCCCAATCTGGTGCTCGGCCAAGAGGTCCTCGCAGTGCCTTCCCGGGGTCGTCGGCGACAGCAACGCGGCGGTCACCAGCGTGTAAGTATAAATATTTTTGCTTTGTTTTTTTTGCACTTTTTATTTCATTTCTTTTGTGGAGGCTAATTATGTTATTTTTGTCTTTTTCTTTAACAGCCTTCACAGCGTGCTCCCGACTCTGACGGTGAGGATGGAGGGATTGATGTGGACCGCCTCATCGATCTCGTCAGAGAAAGGGAGCCACTCTGGAATATGGCTGACCGCCGCCACGCTGACCTTATCGTTACCCGACGACTCTGGGAGGAAATCTGTTCGCTCCTTGTGGACCGCTGAGAGGACCTCGAAGCTCGGGCCCAGATTAAAGAGCGTAAGTATATACAGTACCGGTTGCTTGATTTAAACCAGTGTTTCCCGAACTCCAGTCCTCGTGGTCCCCACGGATTATGTGTTCAGGATTTCTATTTACTTTGGAAATCCTGAAAAGATGACCCCTGGGGACCATGAGGACTGGAGTTTGGGAAACACTGATGTTGTATACTAACCACTTTGTCCTTTCTCGTTTCAGGGGAGAGAATTGTGAAGCGGTGGCGGTCTGTGAGGGATCGTTTCAAGAAGGAGTTCAATAAAGAGATGCGGGCCCCGAGTGGATCTGGAGGACGCAGGAGCAAGTACAAGTACGCACGAGCCCTGTCGTTCCTCCGGGAGACAATGCTCACCAGAAGGTAAATATTACACTCCACATGTGACAAAAAAATGTTTAGATGTAACTTTTTTTTTTTCAGCCAGGGCCATACCATGTCACTATTTTAATTGTTTTTTTTTCTCTTTATTCCACAGCACGGTGAGCAGCACTCGGGAGCCTGCACGATTGGACCCTTCTGAGGCGATCCCTGAGGAGACCGTCACCGAGGGACACTTCGACCGCCCCGGTACATCTGCACCTTCCCAGCCTTCCCACACATTCGACCCATCTGTCCCATCCACCAGCACAGGAGCATCGTGGCCGCCTACATTACATGAAGCTGCTGGTGAGGAGATCGCTTTCCCTTTACCCCACCCTTCTGCCCCTGCCACCTCTAGTACACCTGCGGGTACTGGGCGGCAGCGGCAGAGGGGTCAGGAAAAGACTTATGCGCCAGAGTTCTTGCATCTGAATGCATCTTTCCAGAACTGTCTAAAAGTCTTGTCAGAGCAAATCTCTGCAGGCTTTCAGCAGATCAACTCCAGCATTCTGGAGGTGAAGACACTTCTGCAAACCATGCATTCAGAAGCAAGATCTTCGCCAAACCACACCTTTTTCAGGTCTGTTGTGGAGCGCATGGCAACACTATCTCCTACCCAGCAGATGCATGTAATGCATTCGTGCCACGGTGCTCTACAGCAGGTTACCTCCTAACCTCCACCTCCCACCACTGTAGTTCCTCCACCTGCACCCCCTCCAGCCACTTTCCATCCTCCCCCTCCTATTACATCTGCACCCCCTCCAGCCACTTTCCATCCTCCCCCTCCTATTACATCTGCACCCCCTCAGGCCACTTTCCATCCTTCCCCTCCTATTACATACCAGCAACCTCCCCAGTACCAGCAACCTCCCCAGTACCAGCAACCTCCCCAGTACCAGACATCTCCCCACTTCCAGCAACCTGCCCCGTACCAAACTCCTTCCCCGTACCAAACTCCTTCCCCATACAACTTTCCATCAACATCATCTGCTCCTACAGTCCCTGCCCAACCCTCCACTCCACCGCCCACCACCTCTTCTGCCTCCCACATGTCCACCCATTCTGTAGCTTTTTCCACACCATCACCTCTAACTGTTCCTTCCCCACCACGATCCCAGTCCTCTCTCCACACTCCCAGTGTCGAAGTGTCCCGCAGCCCCTCCAGCAGTATTTCCACCCCACACTACACAGATTTGTAATGTGTGTTTTGTAATAAAAATGCCCAGTTTTTTTTCAAACCTTTATTAAAAAAGTTTTTTTAACTTTAAAAACAGTTTACAAAAAAAAAATATTTTAAATAAAAGTTAAATTATTGTTTACACTGGTTGTCTGTCATTTCTTTCTGCGGCGAAATATGTTTAAAAAAAGGTTAACTACAGGGTATTTAAAAGGTAAAAAGGTATTCAAAACCAGGTATATAACTGTGGGTAAATTTTAGCTTTTTGCCACAGTTGTGTTCCTGGTTGTGTTTGAAGCCAAGTATTTCACCTAAAAATTTGTGTTTTTTTTGGTGATTTCCTAACAATGTACACAACTTTTGCTAAAAGGTGAAATACTTTGCATAAAACACAACCAGGTACACACCTGTGGCCTAAAGCTAAAAATAGAGACCATGACAAGATAGCCAACTTTGGTTGGCAAAGGTATATACTGTTGGTACAGAAGGTACACAAGTTTGGTTGGGCACAAATCTTTCACACTCTGTCATCCTGCCAGTGTACTCTGCCTTGAGGTGACATAAAGTATAGTGCAAAATTGTCCCTCATTACTGAAACCGTCACAGAACTTCTAGTGGT
The DNA here is from genome assembly GCF_039654945.1 of Dendrobates tinctorius. Lineage (NCBI taxonomy): Eukaryota > Metazoa > Chordata > Amphibia > Anura > Dendrobatidae > Dendrobates > Dendrobates tinctorius. The sequence continues at coordinate 50,954,285 of NW_027361688.1, read as the reverse complement.
AATGTCATGGTAATCTTGCAAGGTGGTTTCTTCAGAGGTGTCCTCAATGGAAATGGGTTCCTTGCAGATAAAAAAAATTGTGGAGTACCACGCAAGCTTTGATCACCTCGTCAACAGTTTCTGTCTTGAGGTTGATCGCAGTCAATAGGACCCGCCATTTGGCTGTCAGAATACCAAAGGTACATTCAACCATTCTTCTTGCTCTTGTGAGGCGGTAATTAAAAATGTGTTTTGGTCTTATCAATCCTCTGCTAGAGTACGGTTTCAAAAGGTGTTCTGACAGCTGGAAGGCTTCATCCCCTACACAGACAAATGGCATAGGTGGACCAGATGTTTGCGGCAGCGGTCTAGGTGGTGGGAACTGGAAGGTGTTTCCACACAGTTTACGCCCCATGGCAGACAGTTTGAAAACTTGAGAGTCATTGGAGCGGCCATAGGCCCCAATATCAACAGCAATAAATTTGTATTCCGCGTCAGCGATGGCCATGAGGACAATTGAAAAATATTTCTTGTAATTGAAATATTCCGATCCCGATCCGGCTGGCTTTACAATGCGGATATGTTTCCTGTCCACAGCGCCCAAGCAGTTGGGAAACTGACATATCTGTTGAAACTTGTCAGCAATTTCAATCCACCTCTCTGTTGTGGGCTCTGGTAAAAACTCTTCAGCTAAGGAGTCCCACAGTGCACGGCATGTGTACTTCACTATTCCAGATATGGTGGAAATCCCGAGTCTGTACTGGAAATGCAGTGACGAAAGGGATTCTCCAGTTGCAAGAAATCTGTGGGGAATTAAAAAACAATAAATTAGTTTTAAATCACAGCATTACATACCAAAACTCAGCTATAACACTTGGAGATACAAACTACCACCAACAAGATTGCAGTGAAAGTGTGCTCTCATGCGAGCATATCCAATAAATGTGGCTTACCTTAAAGTCACCATCAGACGCTCTGCGGGTGAAACAGAGAAGCGGCAATAGGTGTCCGCTTTTCTTATGAGGTGTGCAATGCGCTCCACCAAGTAATCAAAATTCTCCATTTTCATCCGAACATATCCAAAAAATTTATCCGGGTTTCGTCGAAGGTCCATGCAGAGGGTAGAATAGACCCCACGCGTCATTCTCTTGGCTGTGATGGGGTGGATCCACAAACGTCGTCTACGATGCCTGATGCGCTGCTGTCTCGCTCTCTCCTCCAGAACAATCACCCTCAAATGATTCGCCTCCGCTATAAAATCCACCAAATTCTTCAAAATATTTCCAATCACAACATCCATCTTCGCCAGTAACTTGCTCTTCTCTCCAACCTGCACTTTCTCCTCTCCAACCTGTCAAAGAAGGGCTGTAGGAACACGCTATATATAGTTTTCCAGTAGCCAATCCCGTTCGGAAGGCCACAAGGGTCAATTTTAAAAACCGGATCCGGCGTAATCCATCGAAAAACGGATAGAAAAACGGATGAACCGGATGAGACGGATCCGGTTTTTTCTGTCAAGAACAAGACGGATCCAGCAGAAAAACGGATCCGGCACATCAGGTTTTACAAAACATTTGCCGGATCCGGCGTTCCGGCACGACGCCGGATCGCGCCTGACGCCGAAAACCTGATGTGTGAAAGTAGCCTAAGAGGGAGTGTATAACAGGACAATATATAGGAAAATGTGTAAAGGGACAGAATGAAGTGTGATGAGTGAGGAGACATTACATGGGGAGAAAGTGTAAGGGGACAATATTAGGAATGAAGTGTGAGGGGACAGTATGGAAAGGAAAATTTTGAAGGAAAAGTATGAAGTGGAAGTTTGAGGGGACAGGATGAGGAGATAATTGAGGTCATAGTATGGGGAGAAAGTGTATGTGGATACTATAGGTGAAAGAAGTGTAAGGGGACAGTATTGGGTTGAAAAATGTGAGAAAACAGCATAGAGTGAAAAGTGTGCTAGGGCAATATGTAGTGGAAAAGTGAGGGAGCACACTGTAGAAAATGGATAGTGTGGGTGGTCAGTGTAGAGAGGAGACAGTACGAGGGCACAGCAAAGAGACAATATGTGGGGGAAAATTGTGAGGGTACACTATGAGAGAAAAGTGTGAGGGCACAGTATGAGAATTAATAGCGTGAATAGACAGTATAGGTAAAGGATAAGGGGAGTATGGGATTTTGAGAAAGTGTCATGGTACAGTGTTGGTGAGTAGTTCGAGGGGACAGTATTTATTTATTTTACTCACTTATATGGTCAGTAAATTCCACAGCTCTTTACAGACATTATCTGCACTGTCCCTACTGGGGCTCACAATATAAATTCCCTACCAAGTATGTCTTTGGAGTGTGGGAGGAAGCCGGAGTTCCCAGAGGAAACCCATGCAAACAAGGGGAGAACATACAGTACAAACTCCTTGCAGATCTTGTCCTTACAGAAATATAAACTCAGGATCCCAGCGCTGCAATGCTGCTGAGCTATCTATGGAGCCACCATCATGCCCAGTATAAGGTTAATCTGAATAGACAGTATGTGGGTGAAATTTGTGAGAGGACAGTATGAGGGTAATATGAGCATACAGTATGTTGGTGAAATGTAGGAACTAATGGAATGAGGTGGGAAGTGTAAGTACACAGTATGTGGAGATAAGTATGAGGGGATAATATGAAGTAGGAAATGTGGCGAAAGTATGGGTAAAGTGTGAGGGGACAAAATTGGAGGGAAATGTGTGAGAGGATAGGGAGGGGGGAAGTTATGGGGATAGTATGAGGAGGGAAGTGTGAGAGAACAGCAAGTGTGAGGAGACTGTATGGAGGGGAAAAGTGTGAGGGGGCACAATTTAGAAATTGGGTAGTGTGGAGGCAGTATAGACATGGGACAGTCTGAAGGCACAGAGTGAACTGAGTGGAGGCAATATACCAAAAGAGAGACAGGATGGTGAGCACAGTGAGGTGCAATTAGTTAATCAGTGGCAATGCATAGAGCAGATTTTTTATTCAAGAGCATTATATCAGTGTTATTTTAAAGGACACCAATGTAGACATGTTCTGCCTAATATAGTAGAAAAGAGAAGTCTGCAGAGACAAGCTACAAATGACAAAAGTCATCATGGAGCCTGCACCAGATAAAGCAGAAAAGAAAGATAACACTTCTAATTAGAGATGATGACACCTAAAAGGTACCTGATGTAAATGTTTATTTATCATACTGACTAAATCTCATCAGTACTGTAGATCCTGTATTGTTTGCCGTCTGATGATGGGTGTTAACAAAAACTCCCAGTAACGCTTTACAATTGTTATGGACCTACAGGGATTTGTAGAGTAATGTGATGCAAGCCTCACAATTCAAATGATGTTAATTGTATATGGGGCTGACCTGACACTGCCATTGATCACTGTAAAAAGCTTAGTGATATATTTAGGTACTAATGGTGGTTCTGTAAGGCTGAGTCACTTTTCACTGACAAGCCAAGAGCCAAGGTAGTCAAGTAGTCTGATGTCAAAAGCCAGAAGGGTATGTCATAAATGGAGGGAAGAGAAAAACAGTCAGGTAATGGTCCAAGGTCAGAATGTCAGGAGGAAAATAGATCACAGCAAAGGAACCAGGCAAAATGGATGGTCAAAACAAGGTCCTAGGTCAGGCAGTAAAAGAATCGACAAGCAGAACACAAAGCACAGAGCGACAAATCACACAGAGATGAACGTACGTCTGGAGAGATCTGGGACTGACAGCGAAGCAAGCAAAGTAGCTGGTCAATCACCTGGGAGATGGAACACGTGAAAGCAGTCCAGAACCTCCCAGTTTCAGATTGTTTTGACTGATGGCTTGGCCGGCCACAGACAGCTCAGCACACCCCTACACCAGACTGGACGACTGAGTTGCCAGTAACTGCATCCCAGACACATTGAGGGATGGAATCGTGACAATTTACATGTACTGATAATGGCTCCGGTGATGTATATATGTAGCAATCCATAATTTGTCAGATACATTGCTATGTTAATATCGTATTTTGCCATCTAACAAGTTAGTTGCTTCATGACAGCTACTCATGCTACTCAAACTAAGTATAGGAGGGGTCTCTGGATACAGGAAAACCTTGATTCTTCCATGGAATAGGTAAGGAGTGGGTGGACCACAGGTCCATGGGAATGATCTATAAAAGGGACTCATTTCCCAGATATCAAATTCCAAATGTTGGCAATTATGCGTTCACTCCAAAGCAAAAGCTCAAATTTGCCAGTTCCCCTACTATTAATTGGCAAAACTTTGTAAATTAAAAAAAAGAACAAAGATGGCCATTTTGCCCTACAAATAAGGATTGGTATGGATGATAGGACTCACCAATTGAATGGGGCAGCCTTATGATTTTTACTCTGCAGCGCCCTCTGCTCTCTGAATCTCCTTGAAATAAGATTTTGATGCATTGAAAATTAACATTTCCACATTTACACTCTGAACATTACATTCACTTTTAGCACCCGCACATGAATACATAAAATATTTGATTTGGGATAAAAACAAGCACACATTGTTCTAGTTATTGTGAGTGCTGATAAAACAAGCATTGTAATTTTTTTTAGTACTTTGTATCATTGCGTGTGGAATTACCGCATGTACATCAGGATGTGATTGGAGCAGTGAAATTACCGTAGACTGGCTTTAGAATGCACATATTTTAGAGGAGGATGCATTTTTGTTTTATCTCTGTACATGATATATCCCTCCTCAGCCGCCGCTGGCAAAAAGCGAGTTGACATAAACCTCGCAGACTAATAATCTGCTCCAGGAACAAAAACGATTGATAGGAAAGGTTCTCAGATAGATGCAAATGGAGGAAAATAGTGCAATGAGTTCTCCATGCTGAAAACCCTATGGAATAATTTGCAAATAATTCAGTGACAGGGCCATCAAAGACTTATTTTATTATTCCTCTTATTTTGAGGCTAATGTGAAAAATAACAGCTTCATATGGAGTTGCTCATTTTCCAAATAGTTTGCAAAGTGCAATAGTTTGTGATTACCAAAGAAAACACAGAATATTCCCCCGTCCATTCACACTAGGTGTGTTGTGTCTGGAACATATGGAAATAATGGTACCGACCCAAGGTCACGGGGGCAGATGCGGGAATGATATGCCGACATGAATGATGTATTCATATGTGAGCAGGTTGCAGGATGCAGTGATGGACAAGAGGCAGAGCAAGGGTTAACATATTTTATTTTAACAAGTATATACTCCACACAGGGAGATAAAGAGTTAAACAGGGATAATGCAGGTAGTAGGCAATGAAGGATATATGGTTGGGGAAAATGCAGGGGAAAATGACGGGAGCAGTTCTTAAAGAATAACTTATCCAATCTGACGACTTCCAGACTGTTGAGTCCACGAAACAAGCATTGGCGCCATCAACGGTCAGCGTGGGGTTAATCTAGCGTAGTCTCTGATGCCTTCTGTGGGATCCCAAGTCCAGCGGGTGCTGCGGAGGGTAAGGCACAAACCATAGCAATGGCCTGAAAAATATGCACAGGGGGGGTCAGGGTTCAGTTCATGGACACACACCCAGGCCTTCTTAGGCGGCACCCGCACGGTACTCACGAGCCCAGAGCCTTGGAGCCTTGCTTTTCACTGGCCAATGGGCACATGATACATCTCTGTTCACAGTCTCTGTGGGTGGCAGCTTGGATGCTGGAGCGTGGGCCTGCGCTGCTATGCTGCTCAAGGGTCGGAGCACTCACCTCCCCCTGCTGCACACTATCAGTTCCCACCAAGTCTGCTTGTTTCCGCACGCGCTTTTGCTTTCTAGCCTCAGACACGGCCCCTGCTGCCAAGTGCAAAGGTTGGTCCGGTTCTCTAAGCTTTCCCCCGGACAACAGAGGAGACGGCCCCGACAGTTTCGGACCTGGCGCAAGTTAGGTACCCCTATCCCGGTCCTTCTGCTTACACACACATTACATTATATTCATCACGTTAATTGAATTTTCGTACAATACAAATGCATTTCCATGCACTCCATTATTTTTATTCTTTTATACATATATGTCCAGTAGTGATGAGCGAACATGCTGGAATAGGTGTTATATGACCATGATCGTGTGCTAACCGAGAGTCTTCGACGTGCTCGAAAAATATGTTAGAGTCCCAGCTGCAGCATGTCTCATGGCTGTTCGACAGACTCAATACACGCAGGAATTACCTAACAAACAGGAAATCCCTGCATGTGTTCCGGCTGTCGAATAGCCTCAAGACATGTAGGCGCGGGGACTCGAACATATTTTTCGAGCACGTCGAAGTCACTCGGTTAGCACACGAGCATGCTAACACCTTATCCCAGCATGTTCGCTCATCACTAATGTCCAATAATTGCATTTTTTTTCAATCTCATTGTAGGGTCGGGCTGAGGGAGGCGAATAGGTGGTGCTGATCAAACAGGACTGGGGGGTGACCCACTTCGTGGCGCCGGCAGAAATGAGACTGAGACAAGGGTTGTGTCCAACAGTTCAGATTTTATTGGCCGCTTTTTGGACGACCACCGTACTTCATCACAGGATTTGTCCACAATTCACTTTTTACACAGACCCGGGTACCTTCTCTTTCTTGTATTACTGTTTGTGGCATCCTCTGTGGCTCTTCCCCACTGTGGCTGCCCTAAGCACTTTCACCACAGCGTTTCACCCTTTAGAGTACGCCATCCACCTGATACTCACAGTCTGTCTCTGTCCGCAGTCACTGTTCTTTTGGGTCACTCCCCGTGACCGTCTCCACTCTCAGTAGCTCTCTGCAGGCCTTTTCTGTCTTTCAACCTACAGCAAACTCTCATCTCTAGTGAGCTCTCTTGGCTGACTGGAACTCCCAGAACCTTCCTTGACCTCTTATACTCCCAGTCCCAGTAGCTCCGCCCACTATCACCTGACAGTAACCTTTGACTAATGGCAGTTACCTTGACCCATGGCAGTTACACAGTCACTCTCCTATACTCCCCACTGCCCTCTAATGGTCAAACTGCCACATGACACCCTTTTCTCTTTATCTCAGCCTACACTGCGCTATCTCTCTGTCTCTTACTACAGACAGACCTGTCCGTCAGCTCAACCTCCCCACATTCCTCCTTCCTTTATCAATTGTTGTCCCCGACAATCTTATCTCCTTCTTTTCCATTCTGAAACTTTCCCCACCTTCTTTTGTCGGACCGGTTGAGCCAGGCCTGCGATACGCGGGGGCTGAACCAAACTGGGAGCAATCATGCTCTGAGTAGCTCACAGCTTACTCGCCAGCGCGTATGCCACCATGACAATTCCTTCAGGTTGGGTTAGGTCCATCCAGACTACTCTACGGATGTGTACTATTGTGAACTCATTTTCTGGTCTGCCTCTGGTTTCTGGAGTTGCGAGTTCTCTTTCCGGGCTCCCTCTGGTGGTGGCAGAAGGTAATGAAGCTGATCTAATTAACAGAGACCTGCCACCTGATAATGAGGATGAGGAGTGGACATCTGGAGTCTCAGACTGGATTTAAGACAGCCGACTCCCTATTCCCATGCTGGTGATTTTTTCCTGCCTCCTGAGGTCTTAGTTTCCAGCTCAGTTCCTGCCATCTCAAGCTAAGTTGTCTCTGCTATTGTTCACATTTGATTTGGTTTGGTCTACTCTGTTTTTTGTGTGGTCAGCCAGCCCTGACTGGGGCTGTGCCGAATTTCCACTCTTATGTTACTGTATGTGCCAGTGTGCTTTTTGTCCCTTATTAGATTGGCCTCTTTTTGCTCTGTTCTCAGAATATGCCAGAGTGCTGATATAGTGGGTGAAGTCTAGTGACTTCAGGGTTTTTTTTGCTATCAGAAGTGTTGGACATTTTTGCAGGGTTTTTTGGTGTGATTGCAGACAGTATCTTTCCATTCCTGTCCTTTCTAGTAAGTGTGGGCCCCATCGTTTGCTCAGCCTATTTTCCTACCTGTGTTTGTGCTTTCATCTATTTTCACCGTCAATACATGTGTGGGGGCTGTCTATTCCTTTGGGGTCTGCTCTGGGGCAATTTAGATTTCCCCTTTTCTTGCTTTAGGCTTACTTAGTCCTCCGGCTGTGACGAGGCATCTAGAATCATCGTAGGTACGCTGCACGACTGCTGTTAGTTGTCTGGTTAGGATCAGGGGTCTGCAATCCACGTAGTTACCAACCTCTCTGGTTTTCTGTGACTTAGCTTGGTTTTGTTTTCCTCCTCGGTGACCCAATCATAACGGTGTACCTCCCACTGCTCTCCCCTTCTGTCACCCTCTTAACATCATGACCGAGGCCCTAACCTACCAGGTCATCGTCAGCGTCCTCCTAACCTTCTGGGGGTATGTGGTACTGGGGCCTGACTCATGTACCCCGGTCTATCTACACTCTTTCTGTCTTGACGTCCTGTCTCCTTAAATATGTCATGGTCGTCATACTGTATGCACCCGGAACCTGTTGAACGCACATTTTTTTCTTAACATTTCAACCTATCAATTTCATCACACACCTCACCAGGTTTACTGCAACATGTTTTCTTTTGAAAACAATACTCTTTAAATAAACAAACCAAGCAAGCACAAAACAACAACAACAAAAAATGTTAACAACATGAGAACAGGGGTACTCCCCCTTCCTTTACGAACAACACCCCCACTGGCATTCCTCTTACATCAGGAGGAGGGTATGCTTCCCATGGGGATGCGGAACAGTCCCCTCTTTGTGCAACGGTGCACTGCAGTCCCGGCAGTCCATTGTATGGGCCCTCCGGGCCACCTCCTGGCGGCCGTTGTCTTGCAGTAACAGGGGACTCCACCGCCGTAGAGTCTCTGGGATGCCAGCAGTGTCTCTATTTTGGGGGCTCATACCCCTCAGGGTAAGCAATGACCGCTATGCGTAGAGGCCAAGGGGACAGTGTTCCTTATAATACGAGACCAAGCCTCCCTCCCACAGGTTATTTCATTCTTGATGGAGGCTACATTTAGGTAGATCTTATAGCCGGTGGCAAGGTCCCAAATGAAACCATATCCTTTTCTCTTGTTCAGGTGTACCAGCCGCCCAGATAATCATGGAACAGACATGGCGGCCTCTCCTTTCTTATGGAGTGGCGCCGACACTTCCCGCTCTCTGGCCTTTTTCTTTTCAATAATCTCCACAACCCAAATGGAGGGTCCGGTATAGGCCGCAGAGTCCGGTGGGCGGGCTGTAGCCGAGGGTGGAGCAGAAGCGGCCGTGGATAAGGGGAAGCAGGCCGCCACCAGAGTAACAGGCGGGACTGAGGAGGCCGCAGGCATCTTCAGATAAGTTGGGGAGTCGGTCACAACCGGAATCAGGGCGGCCGTGGGCTCCGGTAAATAGGCCGCAGCCATGGCTGCAGACGCAATAACGGCAGCAGCGAGTGTTGGTCCATAGGCTGTGGTTTTCTATGGCGGGCCCGTGATGATGGCAGGTTCTGATGAGCATGCCGCAACCGGATGCCAGAGCATGGCAGGGGTGGCCGTGGGTTGGTTCCGCGCCAGCGCCGCTGGGCGAGGTGGCTCAGAAAGGTCAACAAGAGTCGTGAGCTCATCCAGGGTCGTAGTCATTGTAGAGCCAGGTGTCGTCCAGGGAGGTTGAGGGCTGATGTCTGGACCCAGGGACCCGTCTGTTGTGCTGGGCATGGGGGTGGCCTCTGTCTGCGATGCCGCCGATTGGGCCGGGGAACGCTCACCTTCCCTAGCGTCGCAGCTCCCAGCAGGTTGTCCTACCGCTCCTCCAATCACCATAGATCTTCCAACGGCAGCTGCATCGGGGCACGGAGTACTGAGACTGGCTCCCAGGGACAGGTCTCCTGGCGGGATTCAACTTCCTGACAACATCTCTATTCTAGGCGTCCGAGGCCACGACAGCTGCAACGCAGCATTTCACCCGAGTTTCCGAGGCTCAATGGCGCCAAACAGCTACACCCACCAGGGCCACTCCCGCTCAGGGGTGGGGCATTGATCGGCCTCTCCACCCAGTTTCCAAGGGCCAGCATGGGAGGGCGGCTGCCTTCTGATGTAAGCCGTTCCTCCAAGGGGCGGATGCGACACAGTCCTGGATTGTCAGTTACGGCTTCAAACTCCTGTGTTTCTTCCTGTCGCTGATACGTCGCAGCCATATTAGCAGTACACTTTTCTGCTCTGGTTTATCTTATTAGCAGCCAACAATCCAAAGCGCAGGTTCAAATTGTAATCCACAGGAAATGAAAGAGAAAAAAAAATAAAATTCTTCACCCCACACAGCTTGGGGGCCTTTGTTACTTTGTGGCAGGCTTGCCGCTGAAGATGTTGTATTGGCAGCAATGATCCTGCCGACTACGCCAAATGTAGGGTCGGGCTGAGGGAGGCGATTAGGTGGTGCTGATCCAACAGGACTGGGGGGTGACCCACTTCGTGGCACTGGCAGACATGAGACTGAGACAAGGGTTGTGTCCAACAGTTCAGATTTTATTGGTCGCTTTTCGGACGATCACCGTACTTCATCGCAGGATTTGTCCACAATTCACTTTTTACACAGACCCGAGTACCTTCTCTTTCTTGTATTACCGTTCGTGGCGTCCTCTATGGCTCTTCCCTGCTGTGGCTGCCCTAAGCACTTTCACCAAAGCGTTTCACCCTTTAGAGTACGCCATCCACCTGATACTCACAGTCTGTCTCTGTCTGCAGACACTGTTCTTTTGGGTCACCCCCCGTGACCGTCTCCACTGTCAGTAGCTCTCTGTAGGCCTTTTCCGTCTTTCAACCTACAGCAAACTCTCCTCTCGAGTGAGCTCCCTTGGCTTACTACAAAGGAGTAAATGCAATAAATTTTATTAAGCTCATATAGCATATACAAAGAGAAGAAACAAACAGGTGTGACCACCACCCCATAGATACACACAAATATACATATGTATGGGCAGGAATGAAGAAAAACGCACTCACAATATAGATGCTAGATGTAACCCATTGTTATCAATAAACAGTATAAGCGCAAGTTCGCAAACAGCGGTTGTAAGTCTCAAAAGAGTGAGGAAAAGAATTGGCCCAAAAAAATGTATATAAAGCTACAAAATGGTATATGCAATGTTGCAACTATGACCTCTCTCAAATTGAGATAAAACAACCACCATAACAGTGGGTTACAAAAAGTATGAAATAAAGTGCCATGTGCAGAAAAAATACATGATACATAATTATCTTCATTCTAAATAGCAGCAAGAGTGAATTTAAAGAGAGACTGTGCAGTTTGTTTGAGGTGTATCCTCTGTCTGAAAGCCAGAAAGTGAACATCCTTGTTGGGCAGCTAACTGGTGCAGCACAAAGGGAAGTAAAAGCCTGGCAGGACACTGATAAAGAGACTGTTAAAAAGATTCTGGCTAAGCTAAGAAGCACCTATGACACCCGTACTGCAGCTGAAATAAAGATGAAATTCTTTGGGTGTAAGAAAAGAGTGCAGGACAGTATACGGGACTATGCTCTTAACCTGCAGGAGGCGCTGCGAGCCATCAAGCAGATTGATCCAGACAGTGTGAAAGATGGAGACAGACTGGAAAAGGAGCAATTTATTGAGGGCCTCCTATCCAGTACCCACAGAGCACAGCTGCGCATCATAGCCCTACAAAACCCTGATCTAGACTTTGCAGACTTCAAAGACAGGGCTATTCGAGTGCTGCATAAACCAAATGTCAGCCGTCCAGCGCCCCCTAGGCGCCCAGCGATCACATACCATCAAGAAGCAGCATCTTTCCCTCTCAGCCCGGTGGAGGCTGATGCACAGACTCTGGACAAAGACCCATAAGCCGAATTGCGTCTTCAGGTCCAGGAGCTGACCAAAAATATGGCTGCACTTGCCAAAACTGTGCAGTCCCTGCAGGTATCATCCAAGGAGAAGATCCAGCTGGCCTCCAGTCCAGAGGATGTCCCGTGGCTACGGAAGAATTCCTCGGGTTAGTAGGCTACTACCGAAGGTTCATCAAAGGCTTCACTGAGATAGCCACGCAGATGCAAAATCTTCTGGTGGGCCAGCCAAAGAAAGCCAGGAAGAAGAGTCCTACATTTGAATGGAATAAGGAACTGGAGAGGTCTTTCACTCGACTGAAGATGGCTCTCACAGGAGATGAAGTTCTGGCCTACCCAGATAATGACCAATCATTTGTTCTGTATACTGATGCCAGCAACATGGGACTGGGAGCAGTACTGTCTCAGGTACAGAATGGCAAGGAAAGAGTGATCTCCTACTCCAGCAGGAAGCTTTGTCCCACTGAAAAGAACCCTGACAACTAGAGTTGAGCGATACCGTCCGATACTTCAAAATATCGGATCGGAATGGATCGGCCGATCCTTAAAAAAAGTATCGGTATCGCCGATGCCGATACCGGAAGTCCCATTCAAGTCTATGAGACTTCCGGTATCGGAATTGGAAAAACCCTTTCCTGCCCTTGTACAGCCTCTCGGGGGTCTGTACGGGCCTTCCGGGGGTCTGTGCCGGCCTGCCGGGGGTCTGTGCCGGCCTGCCGGTGGGCTGTACGGACTGCCCGGGGTCTGTGCACCCTGTGGGGGTCTGTACCGGCCTGCCGGGGGGCTGTGCCGGACTGCCGGGGGGCTGTGCTGATGTACGGGGGTCTGTGCAGGCATCGTCTGATGGGACTACAAGTCCCATCTGGCGATGCCTGCTACCATGACAGTGATTGACACATTAGCCAATGATTAGCCAATTTCCCACACAGCTTTTACCATAAAGTGAGACTAGGGACTTTTTTTTTTAAGTGGCGGAGGAATACAGTGCGGAAGGATACCTACCTTCCGTCATTGGATTCCTGCAGCCCATAGAGAGCGGCAGCATCAGCTGATGCTGCAGTTCTCTACCCAAGATCGTCGTGGGACACACTCGTGGACTGCTTCGGATCATGGGTGAGTATTTTTGTGGTTTGTTATGTTAATATTTATTCCGTAGACAACAATGGCTTCGGGGAACAATGTGACAAGTATTGGTAAGTATGTTAATCTATGTTATATGTACTGTATGTCTATGTATGTATTGTATGAATGTATTGTATGTAGTATGCATGTAGTATGTATGTAGTATGTATGTAGTATATATGTGGTATGTATGTAGCATGTAGTATGTATGTAGCATGCATGTAGTATGTATGTAGTATGTATGTAGCATGTAGCATGTATGTAGCATGCATGTAGTATATATGTGGTATGTATGTAGTATGTATGTAGTATATATATGGTATGTATGTAGCATGTAGTATGTATGTAGCATGCATGTATTATGTATGTAGTATGTATGTAGCATGTAGCATGTATGTAGCATGCATGTAGTATATATGTGGCATGTATGTAGCATGCATGTAGTATGTATGTAGTATGTATGTAGCATGCATGTAGTATGTATGTAGCATGTAGTATATATGTGGTATGTATGTAGCATGTAGTATGTATGTAGCATGCATGTAGTATATATGTAGTATGTATGTAGCATGTAGCATGCATGTAGTATGTATGTAGTATATATGTGGTATGTATGTAGCATGTAGTATGTAGCATGCATGTAGTATGTATGTAGTATATATGTGGTATGTATGTAGCATGTAGTATGTAGCATGCATGTGGTATGTATGTAGTATATATGTGGTATGTATGTAGCATGTAGTATGTATGTAGCATGCATGTAGTATATATGTAATATGTATGTAGCATGTAGCATGCATGTAGTATGTATGTAGTATATATGTGGTATGTTTGTAGCATGTAGTATGTAGCATGCATGTAGTATGTATGTAGTATATATGTGGTATGTATGTAGCATGTAGTATGTATGTAGCATGCATGTAGTATGTATGTAGTATGTATGTAGCATGTAGTATGTATGTAGCATGTAGTATGTAGCATGCATGTAGTATGTATGTAGTATATATGTGGTATGTATGTAGCATGTAGTATGTAGCATGCATGTAGTATGTATGTAGTATATATGTGGTATGTATGTAGCATGTAGTATGTATGTAGCATGCATGTAGTATGTATGTAGTATGTATGTAGCATGTAGTATGTATGTAGCATGTAGTATGTATGTAGCATGCATGTAGTATGTATGTAGTATGTATGTAGTATGTATGTAGCATGTATGTAGCATGTAGTATGTATGTAGCATGCATGTAGTATGTATGTAGTATGTATGTAGCATGCATGTAGTATATATGTAGTATGTATGTAGCATGTAGTATGTATGTAGCATCAATGTAGTATATATGTGGTATGTATGTAGCATGTAGTATGTATGTAGTATGTATGTAGTATTTTTTTTTTTTACATTTAACACATTAGCCGGATGATGGGACTACTACTGTCCCATCATTGGCTAATGTGTCAATCACTGTCATGGTAGCAGGCATCGCCAGATGGGACTTGTAGTCCCATCGGACGATGCCTGCACAGACCCCCGGACATCAGCACAGCCCCCCGGCAGGCCGGTACAGACCCCCACAGGGTGCACAGACCACCGGCAGGCCGGCACAGCCCCCCGGCAGGCCGGTACAGACCCCAGGCAGTCCACACAGCCCCCCGACAGGCCGGCACAGCCCCCCGGCAGGCCGGCAGAGACCCCCGGAAGGCCCGAAATGACGGCGCATCATGATGCGCACACACCGCGCATCATGATGACGTCATTTTGGCTGTTAATCAACTTTGAACTTCCGATTCTGATGCCCGATATTGAAAAAATATCGGATGTCGGTATCGGAATTCCGATACAGCAAGTATCGGCCGATACCCGATACTTGCGGTATCGGAATGCTCAACACTACTGACAACTACAGTTCCTTCAAACTGGAGTTCCTCGCCATAGTCTGGGCTGTGACTGAACGATTCAAGCATTGCCTAGCTTCAGCCACGTTTACCATCTACATGGACATCAACCCGTTGACTCACTTGGAAACTGCAAAACTAGGTGCACTGGAGCAGAGATGGATGGCCCGGCTGTCTAACTATGAATTTACCATCAAATGCCGAGCGGGGCACAAGAATGCCAATGCTGATGTACTGTCCAGAATGCCCAATCTGCCAGATGCAGGAGAAGACCCTGAGGCACTCGAAGAAATAGAGTTACCTGCCTTCCACCGGCCACTTGCGGCCCAACGTGCCCAAGGAGTGAGAAACAGACGGTCTGTCGTGAAAGGGGCCACCCTAATGTGACGCTTCAGGGATATGGACTGGACGCTTCAGGGGTTTTGGCAGCGTCCGAGAGTGGACCCTCTGGGTCATGGAACTGAGACCCCCGGGACGAGCGCACCAGGTGGAACTGACCCCTATACAGGGACCGTTAGGGGCAGGCCCGCGGGGGTTCAGACACCGCGACAGCTGGAACCAAGAGGGACGGCTCGAGGGACTGGAGTGACTACTGGCTGGAGAGGATTACCAAGGAACGGGACTCTGTGCCGGAAGTGAGGGAAGGCAACGCGGACGACTGACAGCCAGTGGGCAGGAGTGCAGGACAGGGACTGAGCAGACACTGGAGGACGGAACAGGGACAGGGAACCGGGGAACGTAGACAGTGGAACCCAGACCAGATAGGACAGAGGACGGGCAGGAAGACAGAACGACAGCCAGTGGCAGAGCCAGCAAGACTGGGACTATGAAAGGCACGAGAAATAGGTAAGACCTATAGACAAGCTATAGGCGACCAAATTAAAGCAGGTAGACACACAATAATCAGGCGTCCTCCCCTTATCCCCTGCCGGCAGGCGATTGGCAGACCGCTACTCGGCTGCCGCCCACCGCAGGGTTAAACAAGCTGACGGCCGCGCGCCCACGACCTACTGCACATGTGCGGGCCAGCAGCCATCAGGAGACCAGGGAGGCGGGGCGCACGTGAGCAGGAGGAGAGGGGAGGCGCGCGAGAGCCGGACAGAGAAGGGGGATGCGGCACGCGACGGGACTGGTAAGTAATAGCCGCGAGGGAACCCGGTGCTAGGGGAACGTCGGCGGGCACGACCGCTGTCGATACACCTAAATCCATTGCCTCATCATGACTGGGAAGGAGCCCAGGATAGTGACCCCACAGTCCACCTGGTAAAGGAGCTACTGTCACAAGCTGACTCACGCCCAGGTCCAGATGCTCCTGAAGAAACCCAGCAGTTGTGGAAGGAAAGAGGCAGGCTGTTCATCTACGAGGGAAAGCTGTGCCGGAGGAGTATCAATGCCTGCACTCATGAGTTGGTCTGGCAAGAGGTAGTCCCAAAGAGGGAGGCATCAATGGTCTTGGAAGCATACCACAACGGAGCTGGGCACTTCGGATGGAAGAAGTTGGAGGCCTTGCTCCGAGAGAGATTCTACTGGGCTGGTATGAAGAAGGCCATTGAAAATTGGTGCCGGGAGTGTGGACAATGCAACCTGCGCAGTAAGGACCATAAAAGCCAGCGAGCTCCTTTGGAGCCAATAATAACCAATCAACCACTTGAGTTGGTCGCCCTGGACCATTTGAAGCTGGTTCCAAGCTGTTAAGGCTACATTTATGGTCTTACCATCGTTGACCACTACTCGAGATTCCTGGTAGTCGCGCCTGTCAAGGATCAAACAGCGAGTACAGCAGCCAGAGCATTCCAACAGCACTTTTGTCGACCACACGGATATCCCGAGCGAGTGCTTACAGATCAAGGTCCAGCCTTTGAGGCAGAAGTGTTCCAGGAATTCTGTAGCTTGTATGGTTGCAAGAAGATCAGGACAACACCGTACCATCCACAGACCAATGGCATGTGTGAAAAGAGGAATCAAGTGGTAATTGACCTACTGAAGACCTTGCCTTTGGGAGAAAGGAATCTGTGGCCAGAGAAGTTGCCATATCTGGTAGACCTCTACAATCACATTCCTGTGAATTCCACCAACTGCACTCTAGCCTACCTAATGAGAGCGAGGCCTGGCAAGCTGCCTATTGATTTAGATATGGGAGTCCTGACACCTGAAGTGACATCACCAAATGCTGACTGGGATACACAGCGGCAGCAGCAGTAGAGTACAAGAGTGTGTAGAAAAGAGTCTAGCTCAGGCAAGACAAAAACAGGAAAAGGACTACAATCAACATGCCCTGCAGTTCCCTTGTCACCAGGAGAACAAGTCCTAAAGAAGAAAAGAAGGATGCATAAATTGGATGACCAATGGGAAGCTGAACCCTACACCGTCTTACCATCAAACTTCGACAACACCAAAGTGTGCCTTATCAGTAAGGATGGAGGAGAAACCTCATGAGCATTATCAAGGGATCATCTGAAACTGTGCCCTGACCAACTAAAGGACAGAATGGAAGAGCAAACCAACCTTCAGCCCATAGAGGAAGAAGAAGAAGAAAAGGTCAGCACTGTACTTGGAGAAATCCCTGCAAATTGGACTAGAGCAAGTCAAGCCATAGTGGTGCCAGTTTTGACCTTTCCCCAACTGGTAGTGCAAGAAGAAGTGACTCAAGACCACTCTGAAAACCAGCAAGTACAAGCAGCGGATGCCACACCAGCAGTGGAACAAAAGAATTCTCACCCTGCCAGTGGTGAATCTGTCATGCCCACAGTGAGTAGAAGTGGTCCTAGGAAATCTAGTATTCCTGTGCTACGCAGAACCAACAGCCAGTACAATTCACACTACACCAGTAGTTAACACAAGGCATCCAGTAAGGTCCCCAACAACACCAGTGCTATGTAGTTCTGTCCATAGTACTCAAGGTATTCCACCCTTAAGGTTCCGCATATAGATAAGTTTTGTAATTGTTAATCTGTAAATATGCAACGTTTCAAGTTTTGTGCCTACAGAGACCTTGTAAGACTTTTTGGATATTTTCTTTAGTTTCACTGGACAGTTGGACCACAGGACTATGTGTGGTCAAAACAACCTTGTAAATAGTTAACCAACTTGCTCAGGACTTGCACCATGGACATTGACGCATGGACTAATCGTCATCAGGACTATTTTTGAGCTTTGGTTTTTGTATTTTTCATTTTTTTGGAAATCTTGTTATATTTATAATTGTTAATATGTTTACATGTTTTCTCTTCAGTCCAGGAGTACTGAATTGCACTAGGGGGGAATGTGGCGCCCCCAGGAGTATGGTCACCACAGTGACATTGCCTTCCTCCTAGGGAGTGTGATGTCATGCTTGGAAGCAATAGGGGATCTCTCTGGCAGTTAACCACAACACACAACACAGTTCCCACTCCAGACCAGCAGAGGGAGCTCTGAACCCAAAACTGGGGGAAGAGCTGCTCTCTGAGGGCCAGGAAGGGGAAATTAGGAGTTCGTGTGAGGAGGGAAACGTGTGTGGATGTGAGGAGAAGAGCTGGGAGATTGAGCAGAGAGTTCAGGCTCATTCCCAGCTATAGCGCATGATCTGGAGCCCGGTATCCAAGGTTGTATGGACACTGATGGTCCTGCAACAGAAACCGGAGGAATAGGAAGCTGTAAATGCTCTATTCCCCCTTAAGACTCGGAGGCACAACAGCGACGTGTGAGCCAGAAGAAGAAGGCTACAGCTGTCTGCCCTACGAGGGAGTTCTAACGAGAATAAGCAAGTGGAATTTCAGTGTAGCACAGTACTGCAAGTACCTAAAACTAAGCGCTAGGAAGGAGACTACACAACCCATCTGCCTAGAGAGATTTCTAAGTTGCTTCCAGGCTAGCGAGCTCGTATGCAATCTGTAATCTGGACCCTGGACTGCATTTGCTATGCAAAGTAAAGATAAAAGAAACAGCACCCTATTGTGTCCTTGCCTTCTTCCTGCAAACTCTCTAGCACTGCTACATCTCTGTGCCAAACACTACACCGTCTTCCTCAACACCTACCCTCTTCATCTACTCTGCCCTGGGACTACAGCCCTGCCTGTGGAGGGCTACACCATCATTGCTGCACCCCACCATCTGTCCCAGAGGATCTGTCCACAGCGTCAGCTTAACATCTTCTTTGCCGAACACCACAGGTGGCGTCACAAATCATTCACTCATAAACTTTATTCCATCACTTAATCCCTTTTACATGGGCGCCCAGGGCCACGGGCCGGGTAACCGCTACTGTGACACTTCCCTCTGAGATACCGGCCTGGTACCGAGTACCCCACGGCCCTGGGAGGGCGACCCATTGGCACCAGGTCAGATAATCAAAAGAAGAGGTGTGCATGTCAGCAGGTAAGAGGCATATCTCCCTGACCCATTTTAGTGACTATTGATGATGGCCGATGGGATGGGATATGCAAATAAATTGACACTAACTCTAGTGGCCACTGGTGGTAAATAGCCAGGGCACAATGGCATCTGTATCTGCAGAAGTGGTACCCTTTTCTTTGCAACAAGAATTATGGCATCTTTCTGGGTTCTCAGGAGAAAATAACAACATTTTGTGGCGATTATGTGACCTGTCACTATCCTCCAGGGTCGAATAGATGTAGTTATATAAGGGGTGTACCGGGACGTGTGATACTCCACTCCCTTTCTTTGTATGTATAATTGTATATTTATTGCTGTTTTTAGCTATTTGTACATAATTAAAAAGGAAAGTGTAGTACTGTAGTTAAGCAACTATATGGGGGCACATTAGTACACATAGTTCATTAGGAGGAGCCAACCATGTATAAGATAAAGGGTTTTCCCTTTTTAGAGCAGAAGGGCCTTAGAGCCCATACAGTGCTGTTGCCTCCACAACATTTGAAGTGAGAAGCCCAGCCGTTCGGGGCCATTGGGCCAGAAGGGCAGCAGTCACAGCAGCAGTAGGAACACAAGCTGAAGCCAAGCCACAGCAGGACAGAGACACAGGTCGCTCATCATGTGGCAGCTTACTTCATGGGCAGATGTTCTCTTGTCTGGGGCAAAACAGACAAGGTAACTCCTAAACGTAGTAAGGCTGAACAGGGAGGACCAGGGCACCCACTGGAAGATGTAGGAAAGAGTTCAGGGAAAGTGAAGGTTCTGAACTGTGTGAAACCCTATACTGATGCTGTATCTGATGTGGATGTGCTGCAGAAGGAAAAAAGTAAAGTTGTTTGCTTACAGTTGAAATTGGACTGTGTCTCTGTTTGTGTGCAATCATAAGGAAGGGGTCTGTAGCAACTCAGAGGAGACCCTGAAGGTGCAAAGAGCAGAGAGGCAAGTACACTGACAAAAGGAAGTTGTTTATATGTAATGGGAGACCAGGTTGACGCTGCGTTAAGCCGCAGGCAGCGACAACCCCGCAACGTCCAGCTGTTACAGCATAATGGAGGGGATTTCATGAAATCCCGTCTCCACTATGCGTTAAAAGACGCTTCCGGAAGACCCATGTAAACGGACATGCGGTGCGTCTTTTCAGAACGCAGCATGTCTGTTTACAATGTGGCGATGCTCCGTCGCCGCAGCGTAAATTTCCCATAGATAATCATTAGATGTGGTAAAACCACATCTAATGATTAGTCACATGCGTAGTAACTGAGTAAACGCAGCTTACTACGCATGTCTACTAAGAAAATGACGTTCTTACCTGCCCTCCAACTTGGCTTATCGTGAGAACTGCCATGCACGTGACCGGGGTTTATCTCCGGTCATACTAGGCTAGTTCTCACGGTCAGCTGACCGTGAGAGCTAGAGTGCAGGTGATCGCCGGAGACATCTCCGGTGGTCATCTACATGCTCTGCTATGTTATGCATGACATCCAGATGTAGCAGAGCTAGACTCGTCGTGGGACACTCGTATATGGACTACGTCGGATCAGGGAGTATATAGTTGGTTTGTTATTTTTTTTTTTTTTTCAGGAGATCGATGGTTTCGCTTGAATTAGGAGTAAAATACAATGGCAAAACTGTGTTGCTTTTTATTTCAGTAAAATACTTTTCTCTGGCTGTGCCTTTTTTTTTAATCCCTTCAAACTATAGGATTAATAATGGATAGGTGTCTTATTGACGCCTCTCTGTTATTAACTAGGCTTAATGTCACCTTACAATCAAAGGTGACATTAACCCCTTATTACCCCATATCCCACCGGTACACCGGAGTGGGAAGAGAGAGGCTAAGCGACAGAATTGGCGCACCTCAATACCCAGCATTGCCGCCGGCACTTGGGACCGGAGTGTGCAGCTGCATGTATTTCTATGCAGTCACATGCTCCGCTCCCGAGTGCCGGCAGCAGTGCCGGGTATTGAGGTGCCAGACTCGTGCGAGTTTCTCATAAAGTGTGACCCTGGCCTAACACAGATTTTTTTCTATCTATAGATAGATCTATCTATCTATCTATCTATGGATATTTCTAGCTATCTATCTATAGACATATCTATAGATAGATAGATATATCTATAGATAGATAGAAATATCTATAGATAGATAGATAGATAGATAGAAATATCTCTTCTATCAATCGATCTATCCATCCCATATCTATCTATCTATCTATCTATCTATCTATCTATCTATCTATCTATCTATCTATCTATCTATCTGTAATGGAGTGTGGGTTGGACAAATGTTAATGAGGTGGTTGGACCAGAAATGACATCACAAATCTTTTTTTGTTGTTGTTAAATAATAGATCTTTATTTTGCTTAGAAAAAAACGCATACAAATCCGCATGTAAAAAATGCATCAAAACTGCAGGTGACCTGCCAGTGACCTCAAGTGCAGATTTGGTGCAGATTTTTCCTGCGCCAAATCCTGAGCAAAAATAGATGCAATCCTGACCTTGGAAACATACCTAAGGGTATGCCCATCGGATGTTAAAATTTCCCTGTGCAAATGCCTAAGAAGACAGTGTCCACATTTTGCACCTTTAAAGTCCACAATACTGTGAATGCCCCTATAATAATTATCTTTTTTAAGTGCCCATGTTACGCCTAACAGTGGCGCATGTGGATTTGTGGACCCACTGTGCTACAGAGCCGGGCCTTCCCAGGAAGGAGTGTAACTAAGCAGCTGGAGCAGCATCTCCTGATGGTGGAGACAACTAGGCTGCAGGTAGCCACCAGGTACCACTCCTGGGCAAAGTCCGGTACTGCAGCTGCTGACCCAAGTACAATGACACTGATTAGGCCTAGGGCAATGGTCAGACACAATGGTCTAGAATACTGGAACAGGGACTGTCCACACGCAGACGGGGGACATTGTTCAGGAACTGGCTGCACTGGGACCAGGGGACTTCGAAAACAGGAGTAGCCGCACCATGACCAGGGCACTTTGGATTCAGGACTGGCCACTTGAGGACTAGGGGACAATGTTTAGGCACTCACCGCCCCAGAAGCAGGGTTCTTCGGGAAAAGGACTGAATGAACCAGACCACGGGAGAACGTTCATGACAATGGCCGTACTGGGACCAGGGATTCGGATTTTGGTTCAGGACACTGACCAGACCGGGACCAGAAATTCGAGTACAGGACATTGGCCGTATCGGGGCCAGAAGACCTCATGAATACACTATTAGAATACCACATTAAATAATGGTTTAACTTGTTGCTTGGCAAATTCCTAAGGGAGAGGGAGTCTTTTATACAAGATGCCTCCCAGCTATTGGCTTGGAGCAATCTTGTAGGTGCACTAAATTATGATAAATGCCTCTCAGCAACAAACTGAGGGCATCTACTATATGTGTGCGCTGCCCGTTTAAGAGCAGGGGAGTGCACACACTAGGTGCTCCACCGGAAACTACGGCATGCACAAAGAGCAGGAAGCACACTGGGGACTACGACAAGGGCCAGGGCATGGCACTGGCAGTAGCGCTACAACCTACTTAAAATTTATTAAAGTCCACAGAGCAACCAATGTACAGCTTCCCTATACATGGTGTGATGGGCCCACTGCTCCACTATATACAGTATGATGGGCCCACAGCTCCACTATATACAGCATGTTGGGCCCACATCTCCGTTACACATATAATTGCTCCCGCATTAGCTCCCAAACTGTATAATGACCCTCACATTAGCCCCCCTCCAAACTGTATAATTGCAAGTGCATTAGCCCGCAAAACTAGAATTGCCACTGCATTAGCACCAAAACTGTACATTGACCCTGCATTAGCCCCAAAACTATATAATGGCTTTTACATTAGCCCCCAAACTATGTAATGGCCCTCACATTAGTCTTCAAAATGTATAATTGCCCCTGCATTAGCCCTCAAACTGTAAATTGGCCCCTACTTTAGCTTCCACACTGTATAATGGTCTTGGCATTAGCTCCCAAACTGTATAGCTGCTCCTGCATTACCTCCCAAACTGTATAATGGCCTCACATCAGCCCCAGGCTGTAAATTGGTCCTGTATTTGCCCTCAAACTGTACAATGGCTTCCACATTAGCATCCATGCTGTAAAATGGTCCCCACAGTAAGCCCCAGACTGTATGATAGCCCCCTCATTACCTCCCACACTCTATAATGACTCATAATAGCTCCTATACTGTATAATGGGCCCCATATTAGCTCCTATACTGCATAATGGGCCAACATTTGGTCCTATACTGTATAATGGGCCCCACATTAACTCCTATCTATATACATAATTGCCTTAAATTGTCCGTCATCCACTTACATCTGGATGTCCCCGAATCCCACAATCCACCGCGCCGCACCGGAAGTACGCCGACCACTATTTTGGAACACTTGAGTGATGCCGCTCGGATCCAGAACGCAGCAGCGATCCCGACCGCCGCTGGAATCCCAGCTGCCACTCGGATCCAGGACGCAGCTGTGATCCCGAACGCTGCTGCGATACCGACTGCGGCTGGGATCACAGCTGCCACTTGGATCCAGGCTGCCACAGCGATCCCGAACGCCGCTGCGATCCCAACCACCACTGGGATCCCGGCCGCTGCTTGGATCCCAGCCGCCGCTTGGATCCCAGCCGCCGCTCGGATCCAGGCCGCCTCTGCGATCATGAGGGTGTGAAAGGGGTGTAATGAAGGGGGTATAATGTGAGAGTGTAATGAGGGGGGAGTAATGAGAGGGATGCCACTGCCGGACCCCCGCCAGGACCCACTGCCTGACTACACGTGCCGGATCCCGCCGCTGCCTGCCCACCCACCTCCGTGCAGTCTCAGCCGGCAGGAAAGACTGCGGCTTGAGGCCTGTGCCGGAGATTGGGTGCGACCACCCTCTGGTGGCGCCGCACACCATCTCAAGGCAGAAACTGCAAAACACTGTCTTTCCTGCCGGTTGTGACTGCACGGAAGTGGGTGGGCCGCCACCCCCAGCGCCACAAAGCTGCCCCCATCGTGATGTTACTGCCCTCCCGATGCGATAGCATCGGACACACATCTAGTACTATATGATTGCCTCCACATTAGGTCCTATACTGTACAATGGGGCCCACTTTAGCTGCTATACTAAATAATAAAACAAAACACCGTGAGCACAACTAGAGGGTGGTGCTGAAGTTAGGTTCCAAAACCATATAGATAATAGGTATAAACTTATCAGTAGAGTTGAGCGACTTTTGGTTTTTTAGGGTCGCGTTTCGTTTCGTGAAACCCGACTTTTCCAAAAGTCGGGTCGAGCAAGATCGTCCGATTATAGGGAAAAGTCGGGGTCGTCCCGAAACACGAAACCCAATGTAAGTCAATGGGGAATAAAAGTAGGCAGTGAGAGGAGGACAGGAAACACACCTACAGTGCCCATTTGAATGCCAAAAGCATCAATTCTTCTTTCTTAAGCTTGTCAACCTTAATTAACTTCATAATACAAGTTACGCACTGAAAAATGGGGGTTATTTGGCTAAAGTTGTGGGGGGGGAGGGCTGGCTGCAGGTTTTCATGTGCCCTGGGCGAAAGAGCGCCCCTTTAACACATACCACAACTCATCATGCTCCGATACGGCAGAGAAATAGCGGTATAGTACAATGAAAAATACCTCACTTTTTACATCTCATGACGAGGCCCATCTATTTCTCCATACAGAATCATTGGTCCCATATAATGTTTGAAACAGTATATGATGAGCTCCACATAATGCTACAGTATATGTTGGTCCCCATGGATGAAGCTCCACTGTCTTATGGGCCCAAATAATGCTCCAAACATAATGGGCCCCATTTCTAATGCTCTAGTGTATAATGGGCCCTGTAAATGCTGCTCCAGTGTCTGATGTCCACCTTTGGAATGTTCCAGTGTATGGTGGGCCCCATCTATCATTCTCCAGAGTATAGTGCTCCCCAAAAATTGCTGTCCCAACATTGAAAACAATCAAATAAGTCTCCTCGCTAGGGAATCCCTGTACTTGTCTGGACAGGTGCTGTAGCTTGCTTAACAGCTCGCCAGCCGTTCTCACGCCCAGTATGGATTACACGTGATTGCACAAAGGTTAGAAAGGGTACCGTATCCCTGGATAACATGTATGGATAGCGTACACATTCAAAATATATGTCTATACAGCATGAGGCAGGCTCAGACGGTGTTAGGCCCAGTATGGATTGCACGTGATTGCACAAAGGTTAGAAAGGGTACCGTATCCCTGGATAACATGTATGGATAGCGTACACATTCAAAATATATGTTTATACAGCATGAGGCAGGCTCAGACGGTGTTAGGCCCAGTATGGATTGCACGTGATTGCACAAAGGTTAGAAAGGGTACCGTATCCCCGGATAACATGTATGGATAGCGTACACATTCAAAATATATGTCTATACAGCATGAGGCAGGCTCAGACGGTGTTAGGCCCAGTATGGATTGCACGTGATTGCACAAAGGTTAGAAAGGGTACCGTATCCCTGGATAACATGTATGGATAGTGTACACATTCAAAATATATGTCTATACAGCATGAGGCAGGCTCAGACGGTGTTAGGCCCAGTATGGATTGCACGTGATTGCACAAAGGTTAGAAAGGGTACCGTATCCCTGGATAACATGTATGGATAGCGTACACATTCAAAATATATGTCTATACAGCATGAGGCAGGCTCAGACGGTGTTAGGCCCAGTATGGATTGCACGTGATTGCACAAAGGTTAGAAAGGGTACCGTATCCCTGGATAACATGTATGGATAGCGTATACATTCAAAATATATGTCTATACAGCATGAGGCAGGCTCAGACGGTGTTAGGCCCAGTATGGATTGCACGTGATTGCACAAAGGTTAGAAAGGGTACCGTATCCCCGGATAACATGTATGGATAGCGTACACATTCAAAATATATGTCTATACAGCATGAGGCAGGCTCAGACGGTGTTAGGCCCAGTATGGATTGCACGTGATTGCACAAAGGTTAGAAAGGTTACCGTATCCCTGGATAACATGTATGGATAGCGTACACATTCAAAATATATGTCTATACAGTATGAGGCAGGCTCAGATGGTGTTAGGCCCAGTATGGATTGCACGTGATTGCACAAAGGTTAGAAAGGGTACCGTATCCCTGGATAACATGTATGGATAGCGTACACATTCAAAATATATGTCTATACAGCATGAGGCAGGCTCAGACGGTGTTAGGCCCAGTATGGATTGCACGTGATTGCACAAAGGTTAGAAAGGGTACCGTATCCCTGGATAACATGTATGGATAGCGTACACATTCAAAATATATGTCTATACAGCATGAGGCAGGCTCAGACGGTGTTAGGCCCAGTATGGATTGCACGTGATTGCACAAAGGTTAGAAAGGGTACCGTATCCCTGGATAACATGTATGGATAGCGTACACATTCAAAATATATGTCTATACAGCATGAGGCAGGCTCAGATGGTGTTAGGCCCAGTATGGATTGCACGTGATTGCACAAAGGTTAGAAAGGGTACCGTATCCCTGGATAACATGTATGGATAGCGTACACATTCAAAATATATGTCTATACAGCATGAGGCAGGCTCAGACGGTGTTAGGCCCAGTATGGATTGCACGTGATTGCACAAAGGTTAGAAAGGGTACCGTATCCCCGGATAACATGTATGGATAGCGTACACTTTCAAAATATATGTCTCAGGAGGCAGGCTCAGACGGTGTTAGGCCCAGTATGGATTGCACGTGATTGCACAAAGGTTAGAAAGGGTACCGTATCCCTGGATAACATGTATGGATAGCGTACACATTCAAAATATATGTCTATACAGCATGAGGCAGGCTCAGACGGTGTTAGGCCCAGTATGGATTGCACGTGATTGCACAAAGGTTAGAAAGGGTACTGTATCCCCAGATAACATGTATGGATAGCGTACACATTCAAAATATATGTCTATACAGCATGAGGCAGGCTCAGACGGTGTTAGGCCCAGTATGGATTGCACGTGATTGCACAAAGGTTAGAAAGGGTACCGTATCCCCGGATAACATGTATGGATAGCATACACATTCAAAATATATGTCTCAGGAGGCAGGCTCAGACGGTGTTAGGCCCAGTATGGATTGCACGTGATTGCACAAAGGTTAGAAAGGGTACCGTATCCCTGGATAACATGTATGGATAGCGTACACATTCAAAATATATGTCTATACAGCATGAGGCAGGCTCAGACGGTGTTAGGCCCAGTATGGATTGCACGTGATTGCACAAAGGTTAGAAAGGGTACCGTATCCCCGGATAACATGTATGGATAGCGTACACATTCAAAATATATGTCTCAGGAGGCAGGCTCAGACGGTGTTAGGCCCAGTATGGATTGCACGTGATTGCACAAAGGTTAGAAAGGGTACCGTATCCCTGGATAACATGTATGGATAGCGTACACATTCAAAATATATGTCTATACAGCAGGAGGCAGGCTCAGACGGTGTCAGGCACAGTATGGATTTGACGGCCCAGATTACACAGCGGAGGAGCAGGGAGAGGTAAAGATTGCAAATGCTGGGGCCCTGCCCAAGCAAGGGGGCCCACTCGTGGGCGTCGGTACTGGCACTGGGCCCCTCATAGTACAGCGGTGTGTCTGACGGCGGGTGTGCACCACCACCGTCAGATACACTTGATTGCACTATGAGGGACCCTGTGCCAGTGCCCGCGCCCAAGAGTCGGCCTACCCACCTGTCCAGGGCAACGGCACTCGCACGGTGTCGTGCGGTAGGTGGTGACCCCGGCCATGGGGGGGGAGGCAGCACAGTCAGGGAGTTTTAGAAAGTGGCATATGTTGATGTTGGACATTCAGCTGATGCAAAAGGTGAAATAGGTGAAGTACCAGGAAGAGGTGGACCAAAGCAAGCCATTTTTCTGTCACCCTATGTGTCATCAGGGGAAGGTGGGACAAAATCCTTGTAAACCCATGCGTGGTTCATTTTAATGAAGGTTAGATCATCCACATTTTGGGTTGACAGACGGGTCCTTTTTTCTGTCAGGATTGATCCAGCTGCACTGAAGACTCTTTCCGATAGCACACTTGCAGCTGGGCAAGCGAGCTCCTGTAAGGCATATTGGGCCAATTCAGGCCAGGTGTCCAGTTTAGCGGCCCAATAGTCAAAGGGGAATGACCTGTGTGGGAGAACATCGATATGGGAGGAAAAGTAGTTTGTAACCATAGTTGACAACTGCTGTCTCCTGTCACTTTCCATCGATGCAGTATTACCAGTTGTGTGAGCGGTATTTGAAAAATCAGTCCACAACATTGTCATGAAACCCCTGTCTCCAACGCCACTTCTGCTGTGTGCACCACGAACACCTCTGCCAAGCTGCCCCCGGCCCGTACGGCTCGTGTGAGAACCATCACCGCTGCTGTGTGCTGGGAATGCCTCAAGCAACCGATTTCCCAGAGTTGCTTGTTTATTAGCCAATATTAGGTCAAGGTTCTCCTGTGGCATGATGTTTTGTAATTTGCCTTTATAGCGTGGATCCAGGATGCTGGCCAACCAGTAGTCATCATCGTTCATCATTTTGGCAATGCGGGGGTCCCTTTTTAGGATCCGCAAGGCATAATCTGACATGTGGGCCAATGTTCCCGGTGTCAATGATGCACTGCGAGTGCTGGTTGGAGGAGCACTTTCTGGCAAATCCACATCCCTCCAGTCACGCACAAACCCTGTACCAGACCTTGCCACGCCAACATTTTCACTTGCCCCACGAGGTGCATCCTCCTCCCCTAAGTAATCATCCCCATCATCATCCTCCTCCTCCTCTTCTTCCTCCACCTCGTCCAGGAGAGGTCCCTGAGCAGACAATGGCTGAATGTCATCAAGGATTCCCTCCTCCTCTTCCTCCTCATCAACATTGGCTGCAGACGCCTGCTCCTTAAGGTGCGTCAAAGTTTGCATGAGCAGACGCATAAGTGGGATGCTCATGCTTAGGATGGCGTCGTCTGCGCTTACCAGCCGTGTGCATTCCTCAAAACACTGAAGGACTTTACAAAGGTCTTTCAGCTTCGACCACTGCACACCTGTCAACTCCATGTCTGCTCTCAAAGTGCCTGGCCGTGTATCCTCCCACAAATGCATTATGGCCTGCCTCTGCTCGCACAGCCGCTCCACCATGTGCAGGGTGGAGTTCCACCTTGTTGCAATGTCGATAATGAGGCGGTGGTTGGGAAGGTGGAGCAATCGCTGCAGCTTCTGCATACGAACGGAGTGTACAGGCGACCGGCGGATGTGCGCGCACAGTCTTCGCACCTTCTGGAGCAGGGCTGTTAACTCCGGATAATTTTTGAGGAAGCACTGCACCACCAGGTTCAAGGTGTGAGCCAAGCAAGGTATGTGGCCGAGTTTTGAAAGGGCTATGGCTGCCACAAAATTACGGCCGTTATCACTAACTACCTTGCCTGCCTCAAGATGTACACTGCCCAGCCATGACTCAGTTTGTCGCTTCAAGTACTCGGCCAGCACCTCGGCGGTGTGTCTGTCGCCCAAACACATCATCTGCAACACAGCCTGCTGACGCTTTCCACTAGCTGCTCGATAGGGGGACACCTCGTGTGCAACAGTGGCAGCTGCAGATGGAGTGCTCGTACGACTGCGCTCTGTGGACGAGCTTTCGCTTCTGGAGGAGGGTCGAACGCCTACAGCCAACTGTTTCCTATACCGTGGGCTAGGCAGCACTGTCCCACCACCGCTGTCCCCTGTGGACCCTGCATCCACCACATTAACCCAGTGCGCAGTGATGGACACGTAACGGCCCTGGCCATGCCGACTGGACCATGCATCAGTTGTGAGGTGCACCTTTCCGCTCACTGACTGCTTGAGTGCATGGACAATGCGGTCTTTCACATGATGGTGGAGGGCTGGGATGGCTTTGCGAGAGAAGAAGTGGTGACTGGGTAGGTCATAGCGTGGTACTGCATAGGCCATGAGTTCGCGGAAAGCTGTGCTTTCCACCAACCGAAAGGGCATCATCTCAAACGAGATTAGTTTGGCAATGTGGGCGTTCAAACCCAGTGTACGCGGATGAGAGACTGAGTACTTTCTTGACCTACTCATAGTGTCTGGGAGGGTGAGCAGGACTTGAGAGCTGCATATGGTGGAAGTAGCGGTGGACAGGGCGGACTGAGAGAGGGTTGATGATGGTGATGGAGTTGGTGTTCTTTCTGATGGCCTAGAATCAGTCTTTCGTTGATATAACAGTGGGATTCCCTGACTGCTGTGGTCTTGCAACGACACCTCAACATTTGCTGCTGTGCTAACCGGTGGGCTTACAGTGGGGGAAACAATGTAGCGTTGCTGACTACCTTCGTTGTGATCAGTTGCACATGTTGCACTTGAGGTTTGGTGTTGTGTCCACGCTTGCAAGTGCATGCTGGTTAAATGTCTAAGCATGCAACTGGTATTCAAATTTTTTAGATTTTTCCCTCGGCTAAAGGTCTTTGCGCACTTCTTACAGATAACCTTGGCCTGATCATGAGGATTTTGTTCAAAAAAGTGCCACACTGCACTCTTCCTACTTTGGCAGACATTTTGCGGCCTAGCACACTGTAATCTTTTGACCCTCTGGACAAGCTGTCCAGCAACTCTTTTGATGTTTGGAACCTGTCTTTGGAGTGCTCCGGGCCTGCCAGATAACAGCTGTTGCGATGTCGAGGTCTGCTGTGGATGCTCCTCATCTGAGCTATTGGAAGCAGCACCCTCTTCCCCCAATGGATGCCAATCTGGGTCAACAACTGGGTCATCCATCACCTCCTCTTCTATGTCATGTGCACCTTCCTCTGTGTCACCGTGTATTTTGGTATAGTGTGCGGGAAGGGGCACCTGAGTCTCATCAGGGTCAGAATCTGGCTCTGTACACTGCGAGGACAATGTAGTGCTCTGAGTGAATGTACCAGCAGAATCATCCATCAGCGGCTGTGCATCAGTGCACTCCATGTCAGATTCATCTTGGCCTGGGTAATTCACCATTTCACTTGATTATCCAGGCATGGTATGTGAAAACAGCTCCATGGAGTAATCAGTAGTATGGCCTGCGTCATCCTTCAATCTTGGTTGGGGTGAAGGACACAAGGAAAGGTGTGGTTCATGAACATGAGCCTCCAATGACGACTCAGTGCTTTTACTTTTTACAACTGAAGAAGAGGAGGCGATAGAGCTGGAGGCTGAGTCAGCAATGTAAGACAAAACTTTGTCCTGATGCTCTGGCTTTAAAAGCGGTTTGCCAACTCCTAGAAAACTAAGCGTTCGAGGCCTTATGTAGCCAGACGATGACGCAGGGTCAGCACCTCCTGCATTTGGTCATATTTTGCTCTTGCCACTACCATCAGATCCAACACCAACACCATCATTACCAGCTGCCAACCCCCGCCCAATTCCACGGCCTCTTCCACCAGCCTTCCTCATTTTTGGTAGAAATGTGGACAAAATTCAACAAACTATATAGGAATGTAAAACAAGGTACAAGGTGTCTATAGGACAGGGGAGATTTTGAATTGCTGCAGACACTTGTGGACACTGGACACTTTTGGATTGTGTGAGGCCCACTGATATCTGAGCGCTATGTGACAGGCTCGATGGCACAGCTGTGACAAAAGTGACTAGAGGATAAGGGAGATTTTGAATCTCTACACACACTTTTGGACACTGGACACTTTTGGATTGTGTGAGGCCCAATGAATATCTGAGCGCTATGTGACAGGCTCGATGGCACAGCTGTGACAAGAGTGACTAGAGGAAAAGGGAGATTTTGAATCTCTGCACACACTTTTGGACACTGGACACTTTTGGATTGTGTGAGGCCCACTGATATCTGAGCGCTATGTGACAGGCTCGATGGCACAGCTGTGACAAAAGTGACTAGAGGATAAGGGAGATTTTGAATCTCTGCACACACTTTTGGACACTGGACACTTTTGGATTGTGTGAGGCCCACTGATATCTGAGCGCTATGTGACAGGCTCGATGGCACAGCTGTGACAAAAGTGACTAGAGGATAAGGGAGATTTTGAATCTCTGCACACACTTTTGGACACTGGACACTTTTGGATTGTGTGAGGCCCACTGATATCTGAGCGCTATGTGACAGGCTCGATGGCACAGCTGTGACAAAATTGACTAGAGGATAAGGGAGATTTTGAATCTCTGCACACACTTTTGGACACTGGACACTTTTGGATTGTGTGAGGCCCACTGATATCTGAGCGCTATGTGACAGGCTCGATGGCACAGCTGTGACAAAAGTGACTAGAGGATAAGGGAGATTTTGAATCTCTGCACACACTTTTGGACACTGGACACTTTTGGATTGTGTGAGGCCCACTGATATCTGAGCGCTATGTGACAGGCTCGATGGCACAGCTGTGACAAAAGTGACTAGAGGATAAGGGAGATTTTGAATTTCTGCACACACTTGTGGACAGTGGACACTTTTGGATTGTGTGAGGCCCACTGATATCTGAGCGCTATGTGACAGGCTCGATGGCACAGCTGTGACAAAAGTGACTAGAGGATAAGGGAGATTTTGAATCTCTGCACACACTTTTGGACACTGGACACTTTTGGATTGTGTGAGGCCCACTGATATCTGAGCGCTATGTGACAGGCTCGATGGCACAGCTGTGTCAAAAGTGACGAGAGGATAAGGGAGATTTTGAATCTCTGCACACACTTTTGGACACTGGACACTTTTGGATTGTGTGAGGCCCACTGATATCTTAGCGCTATGTGACAGGCTCGATGGCACAGCTGTGACAAAAGTGACTAGAGGATAAGGGAGATTTTGAATTTCTGCACACACTTGTGGACAGTGGACACATTTGGATTGTGTGAGGCCCACTGATATCTGAGCGCTATGTGACAGGCTCGATGGCACAGCTGTGACAAAAGTGACTAGAGGATAAGGGAGATTTTGAATCTCTGCACACACTTTTGGACACTGGACACTTTTGGATTGTGTGAGGCCCAATGAATATCTGAGCGCTATGTGACAAGCTCGATGGCACAGCTGTGACAAAAATGACTAGAGGATAAGGGAGATTTTGAATCTCTGCACACACTTTTGGACACTGGACACTTTTGGATTGTGTGAGGCCCAATGAATATCTGAGCGCTATGTGACAGGCTCGATGGCACAGCTGTGACAAAAGTGACTAGAGGATAAGGGAGATTTTGAATCTCTGCACACACTTTTGGACACAGGACACT
This sequence comes from Dendrobates tinctorius, assembly GCF_039654945.1. NCBI lineage: Eukaryota > Metazoa > Chordata > Amphibia > Anura > Dendrobatidae > Dendrobates > Dendrobates tinctorius. The sequence continues at coordinate 50,920,849 of NW_027361688.1, read as the reverse complement.
TTTGGATTGTGTGAGGCCCACTGATATCTGAGCGCTATGTGACAGGCTCGATGGCACAGCTGTGACAAAAGTGACTAGAGGATAAGGGAGATTTTGAATCTCTACACACACTTTTGGACACTGGACACTTTTGGATTGTGTGAGGCCCAATGAATATCTGAGCGCTATGTGACAGGCTCGATGGCACAGCTGTGACAAGAGTGACTAGAGGAAAAGGGAGATTTTGAATCTCTGCACACACTTTTGGACACTGGACACTTTTGGATTGTGTGAGGCCCACTGATATCTGAGCGCTATGTGACAGGCTCGATGGCACAGCTGTGACAAAAGTGACTAGAGGATAAGGGAGATTTTGAATCTCTGCACACACTTTTGGACACTGGACACTTTTGGATTGTGTGAGGCCCACTGATATCTGAGCGCTATGTGACAGGCTCGATGGCACAGCTGTGACAAAAGTGACTAGAGGATAAGGGAGATTTTGAATCTCTGCACACACTTTTGGACACTGGACACTTTTGGATTGTGTGAGGCCCACTGATATCTGAGCGCTATGTGACAGGCTCGATGGCACAGCTGTGACAAAATTGACTAGAGGATAAGGGAGATTTTGAATCTCTGCACACACTTTTGGACACTGGACACTTTTGGATTGTGTGAGGCCCACTGATATCTGAGCGCTATGTGACAGGCTCGATGGCACAGCTGTGACAAAAGTGACTAGAGGATAAGGGAGATTTTGAATCTCTGCACACACTTTTGGACACTGGACACTTTTGGATTGTGTGAGGCCCACTGATATCTGAGCGCTATGTGACAGGCTCGATGGCACAGCTGTGACAAAAGTGACTAGAGGATAAGGGAGATTTTGAATTTCTGCACACACTTGTGGACAGTGGACACTTTTGGATTGTGTGAGGCCCACTGATATCTGAGCGCTATGTGACAGGCTCGATGGCACAGCTGTGACAAAAGTGACTAGAGGATAAGGGAGATTTTGAATCTCTGCACACACTTTTGGACACTGGACACTTTTGGATTGTGTGAGGCCCACTGATATCTGAGCGCTATGTGACAGGCTCGATGGCACAGCTGTGTCAAAAGTGACGAGAGGATAAGGGAGATTTTGAATCTCTGCACACACTTTTGGACACTGGACACTTTTGGATTGTGTGAGGCCCACTGATATCTTAGCGCTATGTGACAGGCTCGATGGCACAGCTGTGACAAAAGTGACTAGAGGATAAGGGAGATTTTGAATTTCTGCACACACTTGTGGACAGTGGACACATTTGGATTGTGTGAGGCCCACTGATATCTGAGCGCTATGTGACAGGCTCGATGGCACAGCTGTGACAAAAGTGACTAGAGGATAAGGGAGATTTTGAATCTCTGCACACACTTTTGGACACTGGACACTTTTGGATTGTGTGAGGCCCAATGAATATCTGAGCGCTATGTGACAAGCTCGATGGCACAGCTGTGACAAAAATGACTAGAGGATAAGGGAGATTTTGAATCTCTGCACACACTTTTGGACACTGGACACTTTTGGATTGTGTGAGGCCCAATGAATATCTGAGCGCTATGTGACAGGCTCGATGGCACAGCTGTGACAAAAGTGACTAGAGGATAAGGGAGATTTTGAATCTCTGCACACACTTTTGGACACTGGACACTTTTGGATTGTGTGAGGCCCACTGATATCTGAGCGCTATGTGACAGGCTCGATGGCACAGCTGTGACAAAAGTGACTAGAGGATAAGGGAGATTTTGAATCTCTGCACACACTTTTGGACACTGGACACTTTTGGATTGTGTGAGGCCCACTGATATCTGAGCGCTATGTGACAGGCTCGATGGCACAGCTGTGACAAAAGTGACTAGAGGATAAGGGAGATTTTGAATCTCTGCACACACTTTTGGACACTGGACACTTTTGGATTGTGTGAGGCCCACTGATATCTGAGCGCTATGTGACAGGCTCGATGGCACAGCTGTGACAAAAGTGACTAGAGGATAAGGGAGATTTTGAATCTCTGCACACACTTTTGGACACTTGGACACTTTTGGATTGTGTGAGGCCCACTGATATCTGAGCGCTATGTGACAGGCTCGATGGCACAGCTTTGACAAAAGTGACTAGAGGATAAGGGAGATTTTGAATCTCTGCACACACTTTTGGACACTGGACACTTTTGGATTGTGTGAGGCCCACTGATATCTGAGCGCTATGTGACAGGCTCGATGGCACAGCTGTGACAAAAGTGACTAGAGGATAAGGGAGATTTTGAATCTCTGCACACACTTTTGGACACTGGACACTTTTGGATTGTGTGAGGCCCACTGATATCTGAGCGCTATGTGACAGGCTCGATAGCACAGCTGTGACAAAAGTGACTAGAGGATAAGGGAGATTTTGAATTTCTGCACACACTTGTGGACAGTGGACATTTTTCGATTGTGTGAGGCCCACTGATATCTGAGCGCTATGTGACAGGCTCGATGGCACAGCTGTGACAAAATTGACTAGAGGATAAGGGAGATTTTGAATCTCTGCACACACTTTTGGACACTGGACACTTTTGGATTGTGTGAGGCCCACTGATATCTGAACGCTATGTGACAGGCTCGATGGCACAGCTGTGACAAAAGTGACTAGAGGATAAGGGAGATTTTGAATCTCTGCACACACTTTTGGACACTGGACACTTTTGGATTGTGTGAGGCCCACTGATATCTGAGCGCTATGTGACAGGCTCGATGGCACTGCTGTGACAAAAGTGACTAGAGGATAAGGGAGATTTTGAATATCTGCACACACTTTTGGACACTGGACACTTTTGGATTGTTTGAGGCCCATTGATATCTGAGCGCTATGTGACAGGCTCGATGGCACAGCTGTGACAAAAGTGACTAGAGGATAAGGGAGATTTTGAATCTCTGCACACACTTTTGGACACTGGACACTTTTGGATTGTGTGAGGCCCAATGAATATCTGAGCGCTATGTGACAGGCTCGATGGCACAGCTGTGACAAGAGTGACTAGAGGATAAGGGAGATTTTGAATCTCTGCACACACTTTTGGACACTGGACACTTTTGGATTGTGTGAGGCCCAATGAATATCTGAGCGCTATGTGACAGGCTCGATGGCACAGCTGTGACAAAAGTGACTAGAGGATAAGGGAGATTTTGAATCTCTGCACACACTTTTGGACACTGGACACTTTTGGATTGTGCGAGGCCCAATGAATATCTGAGCGCTATGTGACAGGCTCGATGGCACAGCTGTGACAAAAGTGACTAGAGGATAAGGGAGATTTTGAATCTCTGCACACACTTTTGGACACTGGACACTTTTGGATTGTGTGAGGCCCACTGATATCTGAGCGCTATGTGACAGGCTCGATGGCACAGCTGTGACAAAAGTGACTAGAGGATAAGGGAGATTTTGAATCTCTGCACACACTTTTGGACACTGGACACTTTTGGATTGTGTGAGGCCCACTGATATCTGAGCGCTATGTGACGGGCTCGATGGCACTGCTGTGACAAAAGTGACTAGAGGATAAGGGAGATTTTGAATATCTGCACACACTTTTGGACACTGGACACTTTTGGATTGTTTGAGGCCCACTGATATCTGAGCGCTATGTGACAGGCTCGATGGCACAGCTGTGACAAAAGTGACTAGAGGATAAGGGAGATTTTGAATCTCTGCACACACTTTTGGACACTGGACACTTTTGGATTGTGTGAGGCCCAATGAATATCTGAGCGCTATGTGACAGGCTTGATGGCACAGCTGTGACAAGAGTGACTAGAGGATAAGGGAGATTTTGAATCTCTGCACACACTTTTGGACACTGGACACTTTTGGATTGTGTGAGGCCCACTGATATCTGAGCGCTATGTGACAGGCTCGATGGCACAGCTGTGACAAAAGTGACTAGAGGATAAGGGAGATTTTGAATCTCTGCACACACTTTTGGACACTGGACACTTTTGGATTGTGTGAGGCCCACTGATATCTGAGCGCTATGTGACAGGCTCGATGGCACAGCTGTGACAAAAGTGACTAGAGGATAAGGGAGATTTTGAATCTCTGCACACACTTTTGGACACTGGACACTTTTGGATTGTGTGAGGCCCACTGATATCTGAGCGCTATGTGACAGGCTCGATGGCACAGCTGTGACAAAAGTGACTAGAGGATAAGGGAGATTTTGAATCTCTGCACACACTTTTGGACACTGGACACTTTTGGATTGTGTGAGGCCCACTGATATCTGAGCGCTATGTGACAGGCTCGATGGCACAGCTGTGACAAAAGTGACTAGAGGATAAGGGAGATTTTGAATCTCTGCACACACTTTTGGACACTTGGACACTTTTGGATTGTGTGAGGCCCACTGATATCTGAGCGCTATGTGACAGGCTCGATGGCACAGCTGTGACAAAAGTGACTAGAGGATAAGGGAGATTTTGAATCTCTGCACACACTTTTGGACACTGGACACTTTTGGATTGTGTGAGGCCCACTGATATCTGAGCGCTATGTGACAGGCTCGATGGCACAGCTGTGACAAAAGTGACTAGAGGATAAGGGAGATTTTGAATCTCTGCACACACTTTTGGACACTGGACACTTTTGGATTGTGTGAGGCCCACTGATATCTGAGCGCTATGTGACAGGCTCGATAGCACAGCTGTGACAAAAGTGACTAGAGGATAAGGGAGATTTTGAATTTCTGCACACACTTGTGGACAGTGGACACTTTTCGATTGTGTGAGGCCCACTGATATCTGAGCGCTATGTGACAGGCTCGATGGCACAGCTGTGACAAAATTGACTAGAGGATAAGGGAGATTTTGAATCTCTGCACACACTTTTGGACACTGGACACTTTTGGATTGTGTGAGGCCCACTGATATCTGAGCGCTATGTGACAGGCTCGATGGCACAGCTGTGACAAAAGTGACTAGAGGATAAGGGAGATTTTGAATCTCTGCACACACTTTTGGACACTGGACACTTTTGGATTGTGTGAGGCCCACTGATATCTGAGCGCTATGTGACAGGCTCGATGGCACTGCTGTGACAAAAGTGACTAGAGGATAAGGGAGATTTTGAATATCTGCACACACTTTTGGACACTGGACACTTTTGGATTGTTTGAGGCCCATTGATATCTGAGCGCTATGTGACAGGCTCGATGGCACAGCTGTGACAAAAGTGACTAGAGGATAAGGGAGATTTTGAATCTCTGCACACACTTTTGGACACTGGACACTTTTGGATTGTGTGAGGCCCAATGAATATCTGAGCGCTATGTGACAGGCTCGATGGCACAGCTGTGACAAGAGTGACTAGAGGATAAGGGAGATTTTGAATCTCTGCACACACTTTTGAACACTGGACACTTTTGGATTGTGTGAGGCCCAATGAATATCTGAGCGCTATGTGACAGGCTCGATGGCACAGCTGTGACAAAAGTGACTAGAGGATAAGGGAGATTTTGAATCTCTGCACACACTTTTGGACACTGGACACTTTTGGATTGTGTGAGGCCCAATGAATATCTGAGCGCTATGTGACAGGCTCGATGGCACAGCTGTGACAAAAGTGACTAGAGGATAAGGGAGATTTTGAATCTCTGCACACACTTTTGGACACTGGACACTTTTGGATTGTGTGAGGCCCACTGATATCTGAGCGCTATGTGACAGGCTCGATGGCACAGCTGTGACAAAAGTGACTAGAGGATAAGGGAGATTTTGAATCTCTGCACACACTTTTGGACACTGGACACTTTTGGATTGTGTGAGGCCCACTGATATCTGAGCGCTATGTGACAGGCTCGATGGCACTGCTGTGACAAAAATGACTAGAGGATAAGGGAGATTTTGAATATCTGCACACACTTTTGGACACTGGACACTTTTGGATTGTTTGAGGCCCACAGATATCTGAGCGCTATGTGACAGGCTCGATGGCACAGCTGTGACAAAAGTGACTAGAGGATAAGGGAGATTTTGAATCTCTGCACACACTTTTGGACACTGGACACTTTTGGATTGTGTGAGGCCCAATGAATATCTGAGCGCTATGTGACAGGCTTGATGGCACAGCTGTGACAAGAGTGACTAGAGGATAAGGGAGATTTTGAATCTCTGCACACACTTTTGGACACTGGACACTTTTGGATTGTGTGAGGCCCAATGAATATCTGAGCGCTATGTGACAGGCTCGATGGCACAGCTGTGACAAAAGTGACTAGAGGATAAGGGAGATTTTGAATCTCTGCACACACTTTTGGACACTGGACACTTTTGGATTGTGTGAGGCCCAATGAATATCTGAGCGCTATGTGACAGGCTCGATGGCACAGCTGTGACAAAAGTGACTAGAGGATAAGGGAGATTTTGAATCTCTGCACACACTTTTGGACACAGGACACTTTTGGATTGTGTGAGGCCCACTGATATCTGAGCGCTATGTGACAGGCTCGATGGCACAGCTGTGACAAAAGCGACTAGAGGATAAGGGAGATTTTGAATCTCTGCACACACTTTTGGACACTGGACACTTTTGGATTGTGTGAGGCCCACTGATATCTGAGCGCTATGTGACAGGCTCGATGGCACAGCTGTGACAAAAGTGACTAGAGGATAAGGGAGATTTTGAATCTCTGCACACACTTTTGGACACTGGACACTTTTGGATTGTGTGAGGCCCACTGATATCTGAGCGCTATGTGACAGGCTCGATGGCACAGCTGTGACAAAAGTGACTAGAGGATAAGGGAGATTTTGAATCTCTGCACACACTTTTGGACACTGGACACTTTTGGATTGTGTGAGGCCCACTGATACCTTAGCGCTATGTGACAGGCTCGATGGCACAGCTGTGACAAAAGTGACTTAGAGGATAAGGGAGATTTTGAATCTCTGCACACACTTTTGGACACTGGACACTTTTGGATTGTGTGAGGCCCACTGATATCTGAGCGCTATGTGACAGGCTCGATGGCACAGCTGTGACAAAAGTGACTAGAGGATAAGGGAGATTTTGAATTTCTGCACACACTTGTGGACAGTGGACACTTTTGGATTGTGTGAGGCCCACTGATATCTGAGCGCTATGTGACAGGCTCGATGGCACAGCTGTGACAAAAGTGACTAGAGGATAAGGGAGATTTTGAATCTCTGCACACACTTTTGGACACTGGACACTTTTGGATTCTGTGAGGCCCAATGAATATCTGAGCGCTATGTGACAGGCTCGATGGCACAGCTGTGACAAGAGTGACTAGAGGATAAGGGAGATTTTGAATCTCTGCACACACTTTTGGACACTGGACACTTTTGGATTGTGTGAGGCCCAATGAATATCTGAGCGCTATGTGACAGGCTCGATGGCACAGCTGTGACAAAAGTGACTAGAGGATAAGGGAGATTTTGAATCTCTGCACACACTTTTGGACACTGGACACTTTTGGATTGTGTGAGGCCCAATGAATATCTGAGCGCTATGTGACAGGCTCGATGGCACAGCTGTGACAAAAGTGACTAGAGGATAAGGGAGATTTTGAATCTCTGCACACACTTTTGGACACAGGACACTTTTGGATTGTGTGAGGCCCACTGATATCTGAGCGCTATGTGACAGGCTCGATGGCACAGCTGTGACAAAAGTGACTAGAGGATAAGGGAGATTTTGAATCTCTGCACACACTTTTGGACACTGGACACTTTTGGATTGTGTGAGGCCCACTGATATCTGAGCGCTATGTGACAGGCTCGATGGCACAGCTGTGACAAAAGTGACTAGAGGATAAGGGAGATTTTGAATCTCTGCACACACTTTTGGACACTGGACACTTTTGGATTGTGTGAGGCCCACTGATATCTGAGCGCTGTGTGACAGGCTCGATGGCACAGCTGTGACAAAAGTGACTAGAGGATAAGGGAGATTTTGAATCTCTGCACACACTTTTGGACACTGGACACTTTTGGATTGTGTGAGGCCCACTGATACCTGAGCGCTATGTGACAGGCTCGATGGCACAGCTGTGACAAAAGTGACTAGAGGATAAGGGAGATTTTGAATCTCTGCACACACTTTTGGACACTGGACACTTTTGGATTGTGTGAGGCCCAATGAATATCTGAGCGCTATGTGACAGGCTCGATGGCACAGCTGTGACAAAAGTGACTAGAGGATAAGGGAGATTTTGAATTTCTGCATACACTTGTGGACAGTGGACACTTTTGGATTGTGTGAGGCCCACTGATATCTGAGCGCTATGTGACAGGCTCGATGGCACAGCTGTGACAAAAGTGACTAGAGGATAAGGGAGATTTTGAATCTCTGCACACACTTTTGGACACTGGACACTTTTGGATTGTGTGAGGCCCACTGATATCTGAGCGCTATGTGACAGGCTCGATGGCACAGCTGTGACAAAAGTGACTAGAGGATAAGGGAGATTTTGAATCTCTGCACACACTTTTGGACACTGGACACTTTTGGATTGTGTGAGGCCCACTGATATCTGAGCGCTATGTGACAGGCTCGATGGCACAGCTGTGACAAAAGCGACTAGAGGATAAGGGAGATTTTGAATCTCTGCACACACTTTTGGACACTGGACACTTTTGGATTGTGTGAGGCCCAATGAATATCTGAGCGCTATGTGACAGGCTCGATGGCACAGCTGTGACAAAAGTGACTAGAGGATAAGGGAGATTTTGAATCTCTGCACACACTTTTGGACACTGGACACTTTTGGATTGTGTGAGGCCCACTGATATCTGAGCGCTATGTGACAGGCTCGATGGCACAACTGTGACAAAAGTGACTAGAGGATAAGGGAGATTTTGAATCTCTGCACACACTTTTGGACACTGGACACTTTTGGATTGTGTGAGGCCCACTGATATCTGAGCGCTATGTGACAGGCTCGATGGCACAGCTGTGACAAAAGTGACTAGAGGATAAGGGAGATTTTGAATTTCTGCACACACTTGTGGACAGTGGACACTTTTGGATTGTGTGAGGCCCACTGATATCTGAGCGCTATGTGACAGGCTCGATGGCACAGCTGTGACAAAAGTGACTAGAGGATAAGGGAGATTTTGAATCTCTGCACACACTTTTGGACACTGGACACTTTTGGATTGTGTGAGGCCCAATGAATATCTGAGAGCTATGTGACAGGCTCGATGGCACAGCTGTGACAAAAGTGACTAGAGGATAAGGGAGATTTTGAATCTCTGCACACACTTTTGGACACTGGACACTTTTGGATTGTGTGAGGCCCACTGATATCTGAGCGCTATGTGACAGGCTCGATGGCACAGCTGTGACAAAAGTGACTAGAGGATAAGGGAGATTTTGAATCTCTGCACACACTTTTGGACACTGGACACTTTTGGATTGTGTGAGGCCCACTGATATCTGAGCGCTATGTGACAGGCTCGATGGCACAGCTGTGACAAAAGTGACTAGAGGATAAGGGAGATTTTGAATATCTGCACACACTTTTGGACACTGGACACTTTAGGATTGTTTGAGGCCCACTGATATCTGAGCGCTATGTGACAGGCTCGATGGCACAGCTGTGACAAAAGTGACTAGAGGATAAGGGAGATTTTGAATCTCTGCACACACTTTTGGACACTGGACACTTTTGGATTGTGTGAGGCCCAATGAATATCTGAGCGCTATGTGACAGGCTTGATGGCACAGCTGTGACAAGAGTGACTAGAGGATAAGGGAGATTTTGAATCTCTGCACACACTTTTGGACACTGGACACTTTTGGATTGTGTGAGGCCCAATGAATATCTGAGCGCTATGTGACAGGCTCGATGGCACAGCTGTGACAAAAGTGACTAGAGGATAAGGGAGATTTTGAATCTCTGCACACACTTTTGGACACTGGACACTTTTGGATTGTGTGAGGCCCAATGAATATCTGAGCGCTATGTGACAGGCTCGATGGCACAGCTGTGACAAAAGTGACTAGAGGATAAGGGAGATTTTGAATCTCTGCACACACTTTTGGACACTGGACACTTTTGGATTGTGTGAGGCCCACTGATATCTGAGCGCTATGTGACAGGCTCGATGGCACAGCTGTGACAAAAGTGACTAGAGGATAAGGGAGATTTTGAATTTCTGCACACACTTGTGGACAGTGGACACTTTTGGATTGTGTGAGGCCCACTGATATCTGAGCGCTATGTGACAGGCTTGATGGCACAGCTGTGACAAAAGTGACTAGAGGATAAGGGAGATTTTGAATCTCTGCACACACTTTTGGACACTGGACACTTTTGGATTGTGTGAGGCCCAATGAATATCTGAGCGCTATGTGACAGGCTCGATGGCACAGCTGTGACAAAAGTGACTAGAGGATAAGGGAGATTTTGAATCTCTGCACACACTTTTGGACACTGGACACTTTTGGATTGTGTGAGGCCCACTGATATCTGAGCGCTATGTGACAGGCTCGATGGCACAGCTGTGACAAAAGTGACTAGAGGATAAGGGAGATTTTGAATCTCTGCACACACTTTTGGACACTGGACACTTTTGGATTGTGTGAGGCCCACTGATATCTGAGCGCTATGTGACAGGCTCGATGGCACAGCTGTGACAAAAGTGACTAGAGGATAAGGGAGATTTTGAATCTCTGCACACACTTTTGGACACTGGACACTTTTGGATTGTGTGAGGCCCACTGATATCTGAGCGCTATGTGACAGGCTCGATGGCACAGCTGTGACAAAAGTGACTAGAGGATAAGGGAGATTTTGAATCTCTGCACACACTTTTGGACACTGGACACTTTTGGATTGTGTGAGGCCCACTGATATCTGAGCGCTATGTGACAGGCTCGATGGCACAGCTGTGACAAAAGTGACTAGAGGATAAGGGAGATTTTGAATCTCTGCACACACTTTTGGACACTGGACACTTTTGGATTGTGTGAGGCCCACTGATATCTGAGCGCTATGTGACAGGCTCGATGGCACAGCTGTGACAAAAGTGACTAGAGGATAAGGGAGATTTTGAATCTCTGCACACACTTTTGGACACTGGACACTTTAGGATTGTTTGAGGCCCACTGATATCTGAGCGCTATGTGACAGGCTCGATGGCACAGCTGTGACAAAAGTGACTAGAGGATAAGGGAGATTTTGAATCTCTGCACACACTTTTGGACACTGGCCACTTTTGGATTGTGTGAGGCCCAATGAATATCTGAGCGCTATGTGACAGGCTTGATGGCACAGCTGTGACAAGAGTGACTAGAGGATAAGGGAGATTTTGAATCTCTGCACACACTTTTGGACACTGGACACTTTTGGATTGTGTGAGGCCCAATGAATATCTGAGCGCTATGTGACAGGCTCGATGGCACAGCTGTGACAAAAGTGACTAGAGGATAAGGGAGATTTTGAATCTCTGCACACACTTTTGGACACTGGACACTTTTGGATTGTGTGAGGCCCAATGAATATCTGAGCGCTATGTGACAGGCTCGATGGCACAGCTGTGACAAAAGTGACTAGAGGATAAGGGAGATTTTGAATCTCTGCACACACTTTTGGACACTGGACACTTTTGGATTGTGTGAGGCCCACTGATATCTGAGCGCTATGTGACAGGCTCGATGGCACAGCTGTGACAAAAGTGACTAGAGGATAAGGGAGATTTTGAATTTCTGCACACACTTGTGGACAGTGGACACTTTTGGATTGTGTGAGGCCCACTGATATCTGAGCGCTATGTGACAGGCTCGATGGCACAGCTGTGACAAAAGTGACTAGAGGATAAGGGAGATTTTGAATCTCTGCACACACTTTTGGACACTGGACACTTTTGGATTGTGTGAGGCCCAATGAATATCTGAGCGCTATGTGACAGGCTCGATGGCACAGCTGTGACAAAAGTGACTAGAGGATAAGGGAGATTTTGAATCTCTGCACACACTTTTGGACACTGGACACTTTTGGATTGTGTGAGGCCCACTGATATCTGAGCGCTATGTGACAGGCTCGATGGCACAGCTGTGACAAAAGTGACTAGAGGATAAGGGAGATTTTGAATCTCTGCACACACTTTTGGACACTGGACACTTTTGGATTGTGTGAGGCCCACTGATATCTGAGCGCTATGTGACAGGCTCGATGGCACAGCTGTGACAAAAGTGACTAGAGGATAAGGGAGATTTTGAATCTCTGCACACACTTTTGGACACTGGACACTTTTGGATTGTGTGAGGCCCACTGATATCTGAGCGCTATGTGACAGGCTCGATGGCACAGCTGTGACAAAAGTGACTAGAGGATAAGGGAGATTTTGAATCTCTGCACACACTTTTGGACACTGGACACTTTTGGATTGTGTGAGGCCCACTGATATCTGAGCGCTATGTGACAGGCTCGATGGCACAGCTGTGACAAAAGTGACTAGAGGATAAGGGAGATTTTGAATCTCTGCACACACTTTTGGACACTGGACACTTTTGGATTGTGTGAGGCCCACTGATATCTGAGCGCTATGTGACAGGCTCGATGGCACAGCTGTGACAAAAGTGACTAGAGGATAAGGGATATTTTGAATCTCTGCACACACTTTTGGACACTGGACACTTTTGGATTGTGTGAGGCCCACTGATATCTGAGCGCTATGTGACAGGCTCGATGGCACAGCTGTGACAAAAGTGACTAGAGGATAAGGGAGATTGGATTGGTTTTAAAAAAGCAGTTTGCGGAGCAGTGGGTAAACAGCAATGCAGGAATGTCAGGAAGCCTTAGAAGGCAGCCCAACAACCAACACCACTGATACACCACTATATAGCCTCCCCTTGCACTGCACACACATTGACTGGTGTGTTGTGCAGGCCAAATTGCAAGCAGCAGAAGCAGTTTTTTTTTCTTCTCAGCAGGACAAAAAAAAAAATTGGGATTGCTTTTAAAAAAGCAGTTTGCGGAGCAGTGGATAAACAGCAATGCAGGAATGTCAGGAAGCCTTAGAAGGCAACCCAACAACCAACACCACTGATACACCACTATATAGCCTCCCCTTGCACTGCACACACAGTGACTGGTGTGTTGTGCAGGCCAAATCGCTAGCAGCAGAAGCAGTTTTTTTGTCTTCTTCCCTGCCTAACGCTCTCCCTACAGAATCAGCAGCAACCTCTCCCTATACTAAGATCGGCAGAAGTAAGATGGCGGTCGGCGTGCACGCCCTTTTATACCCCCTGTGACGCCCACCAAAGCAAGCCAATCACTTGCATGCCCTTCTGAAAGATGGTGGTGACCCGTGCCTATGTCATCACGTTGCCCACAGTGTCCGTGGATCCTGATTGGCTGAAAAAGAGCGCAAAACAAACTTTTGAAACGCGACTTTGGCGCGTAAGTTGCCGACCTCGTGGCCGACCTCATCCTAGGGTCGGGTTTCGTTTCATGAAACCCGACTTTGCCAAAAGTCGGCGACTTTTGAATTTTTTCGACCCGTTTCGCTCAACTCTACTTATCACTCAACTTAAGTGTAGTCAAGGGAGATTTATTGTAGTGTGAAGGTAAAACGTTTCGGTCAATTGATGACCTTCTTCAGTTACGTGTTTATAATAGATTTCTTGCAATATAGGGACAGACTGTCCTCAGACTGGGCTGCTAAGCTTAGTATGGTGTGGAGCAGGGGCAAACGTGCCTCCAGACGCAGGATCCACTGCAAGACTTGCAGTGGACACTGCACGCTCTCAGGGTCAGCAGTGTCCTCTCTCTGTCTCTTCTGTAGTGGGTAAGCTTTTATGGTCAGTGGGGTCCTCTCTCTTTCTCTCCTGTAGAGTGCAAGCTCTTATGTTTAGCAGGGTCTTCTCTCTGTCTCTCTCCTCTCCCTCACATGTATCTTACGAATAATTAAAAACTTTCTATTATTGAAATTCGTGCAAATTTAAGTGTCGCAAATCCAATTTTTGGAGATAATTCCACAAAGTCGGCAAATGCAAATTTCAAAAGATCTATTCATCTCTAGTTAATAGCATTAAAATGCTGCCCAGCTGCCTTACTGAAAGCTCGGCTGCCATGGAAAAGTGAACTTTATTCCTTATGGAAGCTGCCGGCTTTTTGCCAGTGCGGTGTACTCGGAGTGAGTACAGTCACCACTCACAGCAGCGTGAGCGGCGGTTGCAAGCATGGTCGGCACTTTGGCAATTGGCTCAGCAGCGCATAAGAGCTACAAATGGAAGTGTCAGGGTGTGCTTACAGCTGGCTCTCACTGTGTACTGAATGGTGACTGCAGTCGCTCTGGCACGCCACTATGTCTGAAAGCCAGTGGCTCTATTAATGGATAAAGTTCATTTATTTCCTGTAGCTGCGCTTTCAGTAGCCTTCAGTGCAGTTCAGTGACTTTTCATTTGGCTCCAGCTTTGGGATATGTTCATCTATTCAGGAAACATATTCTTCTATTGATACAAACATCACTCTTTCCAGTATATTGTAACATTGGTTCCAGTATTGCCCTGAAAGGTCTTGTCCTTATCAACTCCATTGTTTACCTGCCATGAGCAATTTATATTCTTTCTCTGTCACCTTCTATTTAACTTTCAAATCATCTGCAGAAAGGCAGGATACTTCATCTTTCTTTCTTTTTTACAGTTTGTCCCGCTCTGGGGAGGCGATAAATAATTTTGTGTGAAAAATCTGTCAAAAGATGGATAATACTGAAGTACAGCACATTCGTTATAGGAGCAAGGGATGCTGTTTGCTGCCCACTTAAAATATGGAAAAAAAACCTAAAAAATAAAGTCGGCAGAATGACACACAAAACAAACAAAGAAGAAAAAGGAGGCATGCAAATCTAAAGGGAAAAATGCAGAAGAGCTTTCTGAAAACAGTTAATTAAAGGGAAGAGAGTGTCAGCGGGAAGATAAATGAATCGGCCTAGCTAAACGAATAGGGTCTAATCCTGCATTACAACTGACTCATTTCAGGCCTTTTTTTCAAAGGCTCTCATACATCCTTGTTGGCACAGTCCATCTCTACCAAGCAGATCTGTGATGAAAGGTGCAAAGAAAAATGTGATAACATTAATTTTCTACTCAAAGTAGTCTTGCCGTACTTGAAATATTTCATGAGTCACAATTTGTCTGATAAGAAAAACTATATTTATTTTAAAGGTGATAGCTTTGTGAGAAGACTTTAAGATACTTTTCTATAATACTGAAACATAAAGGACAAGATTTGGTTTGGTCTATTAACAGCAGTCCAGAAATTTGCTTTATTTATGGGACACTATGAAACAATAGACTTTGATGATCCATTGCATTCTATAGATGAGTCTTGCAGTGCCTTGCAAAAGTATTCGGCTCTCTGGAACTTTTCAACCTTTTTACACATATCATGCTTCAAACATAAATATACCAAATGTAAATTTCTGGTGAAGAATCAACAACAAGTGAAACACAATTGTGAAGTTGAATGAAATTTATTGCTTATTTTAAATTTTTGTGGAAAGTCAAAAACTGAAAAGTGGGGCGTGCAATATTATTCGGCCCCTTTACTTTCAGTGCAGCAAACTCACTCCAGAAGTTCATTGTGGATCTCTGAATGATCCAATGTTGTCCTAACTGACTAATGAGGATAGATATAATCCACCTGTGTCAAGTCTCCGTATAAATGCACCTGCTCTGTGATAGTCTCAGGGTTCCGTTTGAAGCACAGAGAGCATCATGAAGACCAAGGAACACAACAGGAAGGTCCGTGATACTGCTGTGGAGAAGTTTAAAGCTGGATTTGGATACAAAATGATCTCCAAAACTTTAAACATCCCAAGGAGCACTGTGCAAGCAATCATATTGAAATGCAAGGAGTATCATACCACTGCAAATCTACTAAGACCCGGCCGTCCCTCTAAACTTTCATCCCAAACAAGGAGAAGACTGATCAGAAATGCACCTAAGGCTTCTTTCACACATCCGGCTTTGTGTCTCCGGCGCCGTGCGGCGAAAAGCCGTAGGGGTGGATCCGGGATGTGCCGGAGACACCGAATGCCTGTGTGGCCGGATACGGTGGCGCCTACATTTAAAAGAGCAGCGCGAGACTCAGAGTCTCTGCGCATGCGCTCTGAGAAAAACCGATCCGGCGCTGTCAAAAAACGTTGCAGCGAACGTTTTTTGCAGACGCCGGACGGCTACTTTTTGCCGTATCCGGCAAAAACCGGATGAGTCGCATACCCATCCGGCACGGTGCGGTGACAATACAACTCTATGGGACAAAACCGGATCCGGTATCGGATCCGGTTGTTCCAAATTTCGCCGCATCGTGCCGGATTCAAAAAGCCGGATGTGTGAAAGCAGCCTAAGAGGCCCATGATCACTCTGGATGAATTGCAGAGATCTACAGCTGAGTTGGGACAGTCTGTCCATAGGACAACAATCAGTCGTACACTGCACAAATCAGGCCTTTATGGAAGAGTGGCAAGAAGAAAGCCATTTCTCAAAGATATCCATAAAAAGTGTCATTAAAAGTTTGCAATGGGGCGTGGTATGGCGAGCGAGAAGTGAGGACGCACTTAGGAGAGCTCCCGCTCCCACACTGGTGACTGACCCGAACAGAGCCCGAAATACATACCCCATACACAGATGTCGGCTAGGAGGACCAGGGGAGCACATCCGCAGGCCCTTCCGCCACCAATAGCGCTCCCAAAGGCATCTCCCACTACTTTACAGGAGCGGGAAGAAGGAAGGCCGCGGGCGCCATGACAGACACGGAGACCTGAGCGCAGCAGATCCCACCGCCACCAGGAAGTAAGGTGCAGGCGGGGGGAGAATGGTCCGGGGAGACAGAAGACCGTAGGGGGCCCTCTGAGAGAACTGGTGGCACGTCCGCAGGAGCCCCGCAGACAGTGAGGCGCTCTCCTCACAATAAATCCACCGGGCCCCGGGAGACCCGTCATTCACAGGGGAGTCCCGCGGACGGACCGGCGCAACGGCAAATCGGTGGGTCGGGCGGGAACCCGGGGGAAGTGAATGCGGAACCCCCCACACCACAGGGAGGCGGCAGTGTCCCCCCAGATGCTGACATGAATACTGCAGATGACTCTGCAGCAACAGGGGGAGCAGACCCCATGACGAAAGATACCACAGTATCCCCTGCTCCTCAAACAGGCCTGCCATATAATACCGCTCCCCCACCCTCCCATCGACCAGATGCACCCCTGACACCGCAGTGTGGGAAATCACCATCTTTTTTGACAGGACACTCCGCAGCACCCATGGGAGCTGATTTCAATCTATTATACAATACGATAAAAGATATCCCGACGAAGCAGGATATGGAGCAGTATATTGCCCGTTTGGAATCCTCCTACAAGGCTGAACTTTCCATACTAAAAGATGATATTCAACAATGTGGTGAGAAAGTGGAATCTCATGACCAGCTTTTAGCCTCTTTGACCAAAAGAATGGAGGCTCAGGAATCTGCCACAGCCGCACAAGCCAGACAGTTGCAAACTCTAGCAGAAATGTTGGATGATTCTGAGAACAGGGGACGCAGAAATAATATAAGAGTTAGAGGATTGCCCGAATCTATACCCCCGCAGGAGTTGAACACCACTTTGAGAGGCATTTTTAACTCGGTACTAGATAGGCCTCAGGACGCCCCATTGGAACAGTATCGTGCCCACAGGTCCTTGGGCCCACGTCCCGGCCAACAAGACCCACCGAGAGATGTGATATGCCGGGTTCACAAGCACCAACTTAAAGATGCGGTCATGGGAGCAGCCAGGAGAGTAAAAACCATAAACCATTCGGGATCTCGTATACAGCTCTTCCCAGACCTGTCCAGATGGACCCTACAGAGGCGCAGAGCTTTTCTCCCCCTCTTGGATGAGCTACAGTGGCATGGCCTTCCTTATACTTGGGGATTTCCGTTCTGTCTTCGAGTTCAGAAGGGAGGTAGAGTGCATTGTTTGAGCCATCCTGGTGGAGTTCCGGCATTCTCGGCCACCTTGGATATAACAGATGTGGATATTCCTGATTGGCCATCCTTACCATCATTTTATAGAATGGAAGATCCCCGAAGAGGCCAGAACCCTCAGCAGCTGCGGCGCCTCAGGGGACGGCCCAATGGTCCGGGGCACATGCAGCTGGCAGAGGAAGAGGCTGACTGATTAACATGTCTTGTCCTGAATTGAAGATTGTTCTGTGGTGTCATGTTTGAGGGCTAATTTGTTGTTTAAAAGATTATACTGGTTCTGAGCTACAGAATGGGGTACTTATAATACTATCAGTGTTGTTGATACCGAAAATGGTTAAGAAATGGGGTATGTTTCATTCGTTTATAATTAAGTTAAAATATACATGGTCTCTATCTGTTAAGTTCTCGATATAAAGGGAATACGACTGTCTGACTATTACGGGGTAGGGAACGGGGGGAGACGGCGTCTCCAACTCCTCTTTTGCTGTATACTTAACCCCTGGAGGCGCTGTTTTGCCACCGAGGCACGCAGCTATTATAGTTTACCTCCAACAGGTCCTATTGGAGTGTGCCTATCTACACTCGTATTGTTAAAATTTCCTTTACCTTTGTCTTCTTTTAACTTTTTATCTACTTTCTTTGTCTATACCCTCCTCCCTTGATAGCTTCCCCTCCCTCTTCAACAGCGTGCGTTGGACTCCGAAGCCGATCCATCCTTGTAGCCGAAACTTACATCCTCGACCTTGCACTACAGATATAATGTCGGGTAAGACCACTGCACAAAAGATAACACTGGGCTCTTTGAATACTAGAGGCTTTAACACCCCACAGAAGCGGTCACATATTTTATATGGCATGCACAAGAAAAGAGTAAACATATTAATCTTACAAGAGACACATTTTAAAGTTGGACATATCCCCAATATTCATGATCGATATTACACAACCTGGTTCCATAGTGCTAACCCGAATTCAGGATCCCGAGGGGTCTCTATAGCGCTCCATAAATCCCTCCAGCATACCATATTGGACACATTGGTTGATGCGGAGGGCAGATACGTGATCTTGAAAATTCAGATTTTTTCAACCACATATACTATAGCGGGTTGGTACGCCCCCGGCCGAGACCAAATACGGGCTGCTAGATCTTTCTTGAAGATCGTGACTGAGTTTGCTGAGGGGGTGGTTATACTGGGAGGTGACTTTAACATGACTCTTAATCCGACTCTAGACTCCATGGCAGCAAAGTCTTACTTATCTCTTCGTCAGCTGTCCTCATTGAAAAGGGACCTCCAAGATTTACGGCTCACTGACGTATGGAGACTTTGTAACCCCAATGAGAAAAACTATACGTTCTTTTCCACACCACATAACTCATATGGTAGGATAGATTTCTTTCTCCTGAGTCACTGTGCGCTGGCCTGGAATCGAGAACAACTTAGCCCCATTATGACACGGGTGTTTAACTCCATCACTGCTGAGCCTCCGTTCGTTCCACAGTCTCTGGAGGCTTTTATTACAGTAATTCCGAAGCCAGGGAGGGACCCTAAATTAGTAACAAATTACTGCCCAATATCTCTCAATAATGTTGACGTAAAATTATACGCAAAAATTCTAGCGAATCGACTAGCTCCTCTCTTGCCCTCAGTGATACATTCAGACCAGGTGGGGTTCGTGCGGGGAAGGGAGGCGAGAGACGGCATAGGTAAGACCCTCATTCTGACTGCATATGCTAAATCAAAATGTAAACCGTTGGTTGTGCTGTCGATGGATGCGGAGAAGGCCTTAGACCGTGTACACTGGGGCTTCATGTTCTCGGCCCTACGACAGATGGGCTTGGGGAACCGCTTCTGCATAGGGTTGCAGCCCTTTACTCTGGCCCGTCGGCAAGGGTTAAGGTAAACGGAGCAATGTCGGACTCTATGACCATTGGGAACGGGACCAGGCAGGGGTGCCCTTTGTCGCCCCTTTTATATGCGATAGTTATGGAACATTTGGCGGTGGCGATCAGGAAGAACCCCAATGTGCACGGTCTATGGGTAGACGATGTTCATTATAAGGTCTCACTTTATGCGGATGACCTCCTACTGTATATATCCCAGCCACATATTACCCTCCCATCATTACTGGAAGAGTTCCAAAAATACGGAGCAGTCAGTACTTTTAAAATTAACTTTCAGAAAACTGAAGCCCTTAACATATCCCTAGGACAGACAGAACTCACAAGAATTATGGGAAATTTCCCCTTTCGGTGGAAGACTGGGGCCATTCAATATTTGGGCATTCAAATCCCTACTGACACGACTGACTTATATAAACTAAATTATGTGCCCCTGTTGGAGTCGACTCTGAAACGGTTGAGGGAATATGGACGGAAGAGCATCTCATGGTTTGGCAGGATGAATTCATTTAAAATGGATGTTCTTCCTAGGTTCGTATACCTATTCCAGGCGGTCCCGATTGTGCCGCCGAAGACATTCTTCCAGACCATTAGATCTGCATTATTCCTCTTTATCTGGCAGACATCTAAACCTCATCTCAAATACTCTATTCTAACCGCCCCGAAACCCAGAGGTGGTGCAGGACTTCCCAACCTGGAAATCTATCATAGAGCTTCCCTACTTGCACGTTTGTTTGACTGGCAATTCGGCCACCGTTCTAAACAATGGGTTCAATTGGAACAGACATCTTTTGGTGTCCCATTGCGCCATCTTCCATGGATCAGACGCTCTGAACAGGTTGCAAACAACTTTAAGGGACCAACAGGTTTCTTGACTCGAGAAGTTTTACAGATCAGGAATCGTGTTAAACATAAAAAGAAATTGATCAGCACTCTGAATCCGCTGTCACCAATATTTGGTAACCCGGACATTCCTCCAGGATGTCACAGAGACCAATTTTTAGGTTGGCATAGGAGTTCTGACTTACGACTGGGACAGGTACTGGTGGACGGAAATTTTCCGACATGGGATGCTTTACGGGAAAAATTTCCCAATAGGTCACTCTCCGGGATGGAATATAATCAGTTGAGATCGTTTATACGGGGACGTTCGGTCGACCGTACTTCTCGCCCTCCCATGACGCGGTTGGAAGCTTTATTACAATTGCAGGACCCTCCCTCTCATCTGATTTCTTTTTTATATAAGGAACTTCATTCAGGAGATTCGGATGTGGCTCCAAGTTACATCCGTGCATGGGAGGATGAGATGGGTTGTAAATTTTCAGCGGAAGACCTTGACAAAGCATTTCTTTTTACACATAAAATGTCTCTGGCCGGGGGAGCACAGGAGAAAAATTTTAAGATACTGACCAGGTGGTATCTGTCCCCCGTTAGATTGAAGTCCATCTTCCTGAGAGTAGATGATACATGCTGGCGCTGTACAATGGAGAGAGGCACACTATACCACATATGGTGGCAATGCCCCTGCTGTACGACACTTCTGGGAAGGGGTGTTTCGGGCCTACCAAGAGATTTCTGGAAAATATGTCCCTCCCTCCCCACAAATTGCCATCCTATCAATTCTCCCGGGTTCCATATCCACTCAAAAGAAGAGCCTTCTCCGGTTTTGTATTACTGCGGCACGGATGGTGATCCCACGCCACTGGCGTACGATGACAATGCCAACTATGGCAGAGTGGTTATCAGAGTTTACACACATTTTTCGTATGGAGGAGTTGATGGCTGAATTGGAGGGAGATAACTCCCATTTGATCCGAATATGGCAGCCTTGGATCGTGTTCAGGGAAACGCCTGGATTACTTCGATTGGTCAAAGACGCTTCTTAGGGGCCGGCTCGGTGATCTGAAGCCCGTCTCCTTTTCCCCTCTGCCCCCCCCCCATTTTTTTCCCTTACCCTTCTCCCCTTTTCTCTTTCTTTCTATGCTTCCTGTGAGTCCTCTTTCTCTTTCTAATTTCTTTCTCTCTTTGTTATTTGCAATACACCTCCACAAGTTACGGGCAAATTGTTGAACATGAACCATTGTTGCTGTGATCTAGTACGGCTTGGTGTATAATCTTGTATCTTATGTCTTGTATGTTATATGTCAACTTTTTCTCAATTTTTCTCAATAAAATAGATTCAACATAAAAGTTTGCAACAAGCCACCTTGGAGACACACCAAACATGTGGAAGAAGGTACTCTGGTCAGTTGAAACCAAAATCGAACTTTTTGGCAACAATGCCAAACGATGTTTGGCATGAAGGCAACACAGCTCATCACCCTGAACACACCATCCCCACTGTCAAACATGGTGGTGGCAGCATCATGGTTTGGGGCTGCTTTTCTTCATAAGGGACAGGGAAGATTGTTAAAATTGATGGGAAGAAGGATGGAGCCAAGTACGGGATCATTCTTGAAGAAAACCTGTTGGAGTCTGCAAAAGACCTGAGACTGGGACAGAGATTTGTCTTCCAACAAGACAATGATCCCAAACATAAAGCAAAATCTACAATGGAATTGTTCACAAATAAACGTATCCATGTGTTAGAATGGCCAAGTAAAAGTACAGACCTGAATTCAATCGAGAATCTGTGGAAAGAGCTGAAAATTGTTGTTCACAAACGATCTCCATCAAACTTCACTGAGCTCGAGCTCGAGCACTGAGCTGGTTGCCAAGGAAGAATGGGAAAGAATTTCAGTCTCTCACTGTTCAAAACTGATAGAGACATCCCCCAAGCGACTTGCAGCTGTAATCTCAGCAAAATGTGGCACAACAAAGTATAAAGTTAAAGGGGCAGAATAATATTGCATGCCCCACTTTTCAGCTTTTGACTTTCCACAGAAATTGAAAATAAGCAACAAATTTCATTCAACTTCACAATTGCGTACCACTTGTTGTTGATTCTTCACCAAAAATTTACATTTGGTATCTTTACATTTGAAGCATGATATGTGGGAAAAGGTTGAAAAGTTCCATGGAGTCAAATACTTTCGCAAGGCACTGTATGGCAATGCTCTGTGTCCTGTGCAGAGGTCATTGTGCAAGGAGGGGAAGGGGATGAGATGTGGATCCATACTTATCTCCTGTATATAGTGGTGTTACCTTGCATTGTAATCCTATATGTGATGATAATAGGACATTATTCTGCCTGTGATGATAATTAGAGATGAGTAAACCTTTCAAGGTTTGGTTCAGCTTGGCGAAAGTTTCGATGTTCGACGAACAGTTTATCAAACACACCTGAACCTCATTGAATTCAATACGAGGCAAAACCAAATTCATACACAACACCTTCAGGGGGGCCAAAAATCTGCC
Organism: Dendrobates tinctorius; assembly: GCF_039654945.1. NCBI lineage: Eukaryota > Metazoa > Chordata > Amphibia > Anura > Dendrobatidae > Dendrobates > Dendrobates tinctorius. The sequence goes on along the minus strand of NW_027361688.1, from coordinate 50,897,590 downwards.
AAAACAGCTTAAATTAGGGGCAGACACCAGGAAAAGTGGCATTTATCGACCCAGAGTACAAATAGTATAATTTCACAGCATGGATGTGTAGGGGGTATGATATATTACAGTAATGCCCTTGCCTTTATCTTTCGTCCCGGTGCCGTATATTATCAGTGTATGTATATTTGGTAGTACATTATGGTACTGCTACACGATTAAGTGTATTACCATGTCTATATACTGGTACTGCTACACTGTTATGTGTATTGCTGTGTCTTGCTAAATGTATATATGTATAATGTTATACTGTTGTAATGCTGCTATGTATAGTGTATAGGGTAAGTGTAGTTACTGGATTGGCCACTAGATGAGGGCATTATAGTGTGCAGAGATTTCAGCTAGTGATTAGGATAGGAAAGGGATAACAATAGGAGAGGCTGCTGTGTGGTAAGCTAGGAGTGTTTCTTTAGGTAGTCAGAAGGACCCGGGCACCCGAAGAGTCCACATGGGCTCTTTGCCCAGGACACCACAGCAATCACGTAACATTGAAGAAGGAAAGCTTAGCCATTCAGAGTCTTTAGGACAGAAGTATGGTATATGGTGTCAAGCAGCAGGATTGCAGCAGTTCATAGTTGGAGAAAGGAAGAGGTCTGGGAAAGTACAGGGCAAAGATTGTTCATCATGTGGCAGATAGTTGCATGGGCCGATGCTCTCGGGACTGGGGCCAAACGGGCCAGAAAATGCCCAAGCACAGGAAGTCTGAACAGCAAAAACACTGTGGTACCACCTAAGGCGTTATTACCCCATAATGAAATGGAGGACGTGGAACTTGGTACAGGGAAAGAACAGAATGAGAACTGTATGGAACTTGCTGTTGATGTAACTGACAACAATGTGCTGCCGAGTTGTTCAAGTAAAGTTTCACTTGTTGCATTTGAATCGGACTGTGTCTCAATTCTTGCGAAACCAATTGCAGAAAGGCTTCAGCACCACAGTGGTATCCCTGATGGTGCAGTGAGAGAAGACACAGGTATGCTGGTAAAAGAATGCCATTTTCATGTAAGAGGAGGCCAGGGCACAGATGCACTGGAATGCACGGCCATGACTACAGTCCTGGACAACCCTTACAGATGCATGGGACAGGGCTTGGACTAGCATTTCTAGCTGAAACATTGATCAGTAACACGTAGATGAGTGACAGGTGTAGGCCTGGTGCTCTAAGAGGTCTGCCAAATTCAGGCAACACACATGAAGGAGACCTAACTTGGAGTTCAAACAGTTCCAAAAATTAGGGGCAGACACCAAGAAAATTGGAATCAATAGACCTACAGTTGTAGAAATTTGATAATGGCATAGCAGCAGTCAGCCATGGTCCATGCATGAGGGTGAGGTACCTGTGTAAGCCTGCTTTGCTGGGAGCCCTGATACCTCATGTAACAGTTCAAACTGGATTTTTACTCAGCCACACTCAGGTGCTATGTGTAGAAAAATTTAAGGATATTAACACAGGTAGTTGACTGATCAATTCACCCACAGCATAAACTTAATAATGGCACAGCAGCAGTCAGCCATGGTCCATGCAAGAGGTACTAGGGTCTGGGCCAGCATTTATAATTTAAGTTTAAATTAAGACAAGTGGGTGAGCCTCACTCAGGTGTCACAAACATCAATTCGTATACTACTATTGGTAAGTTCACTCATCTCTAATGATAATGAGAAAATATCTCTACGAAAAAGCAAGTGTCAGAATTACGACTGAGAAAACTGCAACTTTTCAGGATTTTTTATTTATACTGATGTTATTTTCAAGTTACACCCTTAAACTTTTATTTTTATTCATTTTGTCCAGCTTGTAAAGCTACATTATCTTTAGGCTGGGGTCACATTTGCGAGAAACTCACACAAGTCTCGCGCCTCAATACCCGGCACTGCCGCCGGCACTCGGGATCGGAGTATGTGGCTGCATGCATTTCTATGCAGTAGAGTGCTCTGGTCGGAATGCCGGCGGCAGAGCCGGGTATTGAGACGCGAGACTCGTGTGAGTTTCTCGCAAGTGTGACCCCGGCCTTAGAGCGTACTCAATTGGAGTACAGATGATGGCAAATTAAGAGTTGGCTGAGCTGAGCACCTGGTTCTCATTAACAGTGGGGGTATGCTGCTGCAGGAGATTTCACTGATAAGAACAACCTTTAGAGGAGGAGACAGGTGCTGAACCTTTTACTGCCATCATCTGTACTCCAAAGGACCACATATTGATGTGAATACAGTTGAAGGCAGGCAAATAGACTGGGAAAAAGCAAAAATTTAAATATCACCTACATGTAATTTTTTTTTAACTGGAACACACACATTAATACCCTAATAAAATAAACTGCAACATTTCATAGATGTTCATGTGGGATTAAATTATTTTTTAAAAAGTGAGTTTAGTTACTGTTAAACTTCAAAGAGAGCAATTGGTGTTTGTTGCCACTTTTCCACCTGTTCTCAGCTTAAAAGAGTAAAAAGAATCACACAAAGCTCACATCTCACTTATAAAGTCCTTTTTCCAATGGTACATCACTCTTAGCTAGGGATGTTCTAGGGATTTTGGTATGAATGATATATTATTGATGTTAACATCATAACGGAATTAGAGTTATTTGAGCTAAAGTGATGTACTGCCTTTGGAAACATTTAGAGGCTCTGTTCGAATTTGCATCATTGGTTTCAATTTTAAAAGATCCAGGACACATAAAAATGTACTTTTCTGATCTGTTAATCAGTTAAATATTGTATGTATCATAGACTCATACTTTTTCTGAATTATTTATGTTACCAGGTAGAATACAGAAGTAGACTAAGCTAATTTTCCTTTTAAGAACTATAATTTAAAGGGGTATAATATTCATGTTATTAAATAGTTTTAGCTAGACAGCATGGACATAAGTTTGCCAATAGCTTACTTTTTCTATATAATTTAATTCTGATATTGTTAAGGCTTTTATCTTACATAGTGTACAGCTTGTTTCCAAAGAGCTCAGCCACTAGAGCCTATCCAAGTATGTGCAGTAGTTGCATGAAGAGGAATTAATTTCTAACATCCCAGTCAGTTTTCTCCAACCCATTGATTTTAATATGGCAGTTAGCTTCTCACCTTTCTCTCCACTCATGGCAGAGCTCTTATCATTTCTGCATAATCAAAATCCCACTATTCCTAGAATTGACATAGTTCTCCCAATCAGGACTCTCACTTTCCTAAGCTGTGTGTTTGATCAAAGTTTCTGTGTAGACTCAGAACAAACTCTGACAGACTGTTAATGTGTTGTACACAACTTATAAAAAATCGGTCAGTTTTTCACGGACCAGAATCGCACAAATGTTTCATGAACAGTGATCCGTATGTCATCCGATTGTCATGCGAGGATGCGATTTTCTCACATCTAAACATCCGTGTGACATCCGTATGGCATCCGTATGCCAGCTTGCAAAATGGACATATAGTGGAGCTAATGACAGGTTAAAACACAAACGAAAGAATAGATAAATACACATAGAATACATATATATATATTTATATTTCATAGAGCTCTACATAGCGGAATAGCCGCTAAATCAATTGCCGGCTTCTGTAAAATCAATTCAAAACCCGACATGAAATGACACATGGTTTACAAACAGTAAACCATTTAAGTTCATTTAGCCTTTTATATGTCTTTGACTAATAATTAGACTAGGGTATGTGTGTAAAATTTTGGATATATAGGTGTTAAATTAACGGGTAAATTCGTTGAAAAAAATTGCGTGGGCTCCCGTGATAATATCTCTGCCAGAGAAGGAAAGCCAGTGAGTGAGGGCAGATTTTAATAGCCTAGAGATGAACCATTGTTTTTGCCCCCCCCAGCTAAAAAAATCTGTCCCCAGCCACTCCAGAAAAGGCGCATCTATAAGATACACCTTTTCTGGCACTTAGCCTCTCTATTCTCATTGCCTTTAGCGGTGGCACATGGGTTAATAATAATGGTTAATATCACCTTGCTATTGAAAGGTGACATTAAGCCGGGTTAATAATGGAGCGTTGTCAATAAGACACCTATCAATTATTAATCCTATAGTATTAAAGGGTTACACAAAGTTTTTGACAAAATTTATTATGAAATAGTTAGTAAAGATCTTCTGTAAAGATCTTCAGTATCCAAAATTACTGCTTTTACCTCTGTTGCCCTGTGAAAAGGATATTGTGGCTGTTAGTTGCTGATACATTTTACTGTAAGCAGGGAAATCGAGAACAAGGGAAAAACATATTCATTCCTTGAACTACAGCATTTACGGGTCTTCCTTGCTTGACAACTACCAAAACATTTCCCAAAAGGCTAACTAGTCTGTCCGAAGGCTATAGTCTCTATCTATATGTGAGTAGTCAGTGGCAACAGTTCTCAAACCATCAATTTATAAGCTGTCTTTTAAGACTGCCAGCTAGTCCACAATGGTCGCTAGAAGACACAGTTAAATAAAACCTGTCATCAGGTTAATAGCTGAAAGTTGTCACTATTATTTTATGCCCACTGCTCCCTTGAATATGCCAGTTTTTGCAATTTTTAAATCCACCATATGGTTCCAGAGTTAGGGACCTTTTTATTTGGTGCTAATTTTTATGGTCCCTTCCAATGGGGATTTGCTATTAAGATTCTTCGGGGGCATGTCTCTAGGCTGCTCTTTGTTATTACTCTGCAAACATTGTCCACTTGATAAAGACCATAAAAATAAGAACTAGATTAAAGACTTATATCTATGGAACATATGGTGGAATAAAAAAAACACACAAAAAAATCTTAGTGGAGAAGAAGGAATAAAATAAGAGCAAACACTGACCATTTTTGACCGGCTCATCTTGCCCACTAGAGATGAGCGACTTTGCCTTTTTTCGGGTCGAGTCGGGTTTCATGAAACCCGACTTTCTCAAAAGTCGGGTCGAACGAAATCGGCTGATTATCGTGAAAAGTCGAAGGCCGACTGAAACACGAAACCCAATGCAAGTCAATGGGGAAGCAAAGTCGGCAGGGAGTGGAGGACATTAAACACACCTACAGTGCCCATTTGAATGGTAAAAACATCATTTCTTATTACTTAAGCTTGTCAACCTTAATTTGCTTTATAATAGTTAGGTATTGAAAACTGGGGGTTATTTGGCTAAAGTGGTGGGTGGGAGGGGTAGGGCTGGCTCCAGATTTTCGTGGGCCCTGGGCCAAAGAGTGTCACTGGGATCTTTTAACACATGCCACAATTCATGATCCTCTGATACGGTAGAGAAATAGCGGTATAGTACAATGAAAAATACTTCACTTCTTACATCTCATGACTGATATCCATTTTAAATTCTCCAATAGCTCCAAAACGGACAGTATATTACTCCATACAATATTATGGCCACCGCATAGTGCGCTATACAGAGTAATGAGGCCCATATATTTCTCCATACAGAATCAGTGGTCCCATATAATGTTTGAAACAGTATATGATGAGCTCCACATAATGCTACAGTATATATTGGTCCCCATGGATGAAGCTCCACTATGTTATGGGCCCAAATAATGCTCCATATATAATGGGCCCCATTTCTAATGCTCCAGTGCATAATGGGCCCTGTAAATGCTGCTCCAGTGTCTGATGTCCACCTTTGGAATGCTCCAGTGTATGGTGGGCCTCATATATCATTCTCCAGAGTGTAGTGCTCCCCAAAAATAGCTGTCCCAACATTGAAAACAATTAAATAAGTCTCCTCGCTAGAGAATCCCTGTACTAGTCTGGACTCCTCGTCGTCCCCATCTTCCATCGCACTGCCCTTGGGCTGTTTAGGCAGATGGTGTACAGATGTGATGTCATCGTGCTCTCTGACCAGAATGTCACAGTCAGGAAACGCGCAAGACGTCACGGTGGTGGAGCAGGGAGAGGTAAGTATTTCAACTTTGCAAGTGCTGTGATCCTGAGCAAGCAGGGGGGGCCCACTCGTTGGCGACGGCACTGGCACAGGGCCCATCATAGTACGACGGTGTGTCTGACGGCGGTTGGGCACTCCCCTCCCACCGGCAGAGACACTTTTGCGTACTATGAGGGGCCCTGTGCCAGTGCCGTCACCCATGAGTATGCCCCCCCACCTGCTCAAGGAACCTGCACTTTCATCTGCACCTTCCTCTTTGTCACCGTGTAAGGTGGTATAGTATGCGGGAAGGGGAACCTGAATTTCATCAGGGTCAGGCTCTGGCTGTGTAGAGTGAGAGGGGAATGTAGTGGTCTGGGTCAATGTACCAGCAGAATCATCTAGCAGTGGCTGGGCATCAGTGCACTTGTGACGCCCCAAGGAGTACGGTCGCCACAGTGGCATTACCTTCCTCCTAGGGAGTGTGATGTCATGCTTGGGAGCAACGAAGGATCTCTCTAGCAGTTAAACCAACACAAAACACAGTTCCCACTCCAGGCCAGCAGGGAGACCTCTGAACCTGACTGCTGAGGAGCTGCTCTCTGAGGTCGGGAGGAGGAAAGTTAGGGCACTCTGTGAAGGGAAGGGGAAGTGTGTGGACGTGAGAAGGAGCGCTGGAGGATGAGCAGAGTTAAGGCTAACTCCTAGCTGGAGCGCATGGTCGGGATTCCGGTCTCCGAGTTTGTAGGGACACTGACGGTCCTGCAGCAGAAACCGGAGGAAGTAGCAGCTGGAAATGCTCTGTTCCCAACTAAGGCTCGGAGGCCCCAGCAGCGACGTGTGTGAGCCAGAAGGAAAAGGCTATGTCTGCCTGCCATACGAGAAAGTTCCAAAAGAGAGTCAACAGGTTGAACTTCAGTGAACTCAGCACTGCGAGTACCTCAGATAAGCGCTAGAACGGAGGCCACACTACTTATCTGCAGAGAGAATTCCAAATTTGCTTCCAGGCTGACCAACTCATTCTCCATCTGTACTCTGGGTCCTGGACGGCAATAACCAAGTACAGGTAAAGGAACTGCACGACTATGTCTGTCATCTTTCTCCTGCGCCTGGCACATGGCTCTGCTACATCCTGCACTGCACACCATCTACCAACTCTTTCATCTGCCCTACGACTACGGCCCTACCTGTGCAGGGCTTCTACATCTTAGCTGCACCACAACATCTGTCCCAGAGAAGCGACACTGCAGCGCGGGTCAATGTGATCAGAAACCACAGGTGGCGTCACATATCATTCACCTATAAACGTTATTCACCCCTTTGCATGGATGCCCAGGGCCACGGAACGAGTCATCAACACCAATGTGACACATCCCTCTGAGACACCGGCCCGGTACCGATTAACCCCCCTGCCCTGGCTGGCCACCCACACTCCATGTCACATTCATCTTGGACTGGGGAATTCACGATTTGACTTGATAACCCAGGCATGGTATGATAGAAAGAGCTGCATGAACTAATGTGAACTGTGGCCTGCTGCATCATTCACTTTTGGTGGGGGTGAAGGAAACAAGGAAAGAGGTTCTTCCCGACCAGGAGTCAGCACTTGATGACTCAGTGGTGCATTTTTTGAAACTTCAGAAGAGGAGGGCATATTTGCTGGAGTCTGTTTTGGCAATGTAAGCCAAAACCAGTTCCTGATGCTCCGGCTTTAAAAGTGATTAACCTACTCCCAGAAAAGGCAGCCTTCCAGGCGTTCCGGAGCCAGACCATGACGTAGGCTCAACACCTCCTGCCTTAGCTGCTATTGTGCTTTTGCCACTACCAGCAGATGCACCACCACCATCAGCACCAGCTAGCCCCCCCTCTCCTACGTCCGCGGCCTCTTCCACTAAACTTCAAAATGTTGCAGAACATGAACCCAAAATAACATCAGATAAACTGTATGGTACTGTATCAGAAGCATACAACTCTATACAGTGAAAGGATGATTGTCAATCTCCCTATAAATACCATCAGTCACAGAGAGACACTCACAGGCTCAGTATGGATTAGACAAGAATATAAAAAGTAGAAAAAGTGTACAGTATCATCAGATAGCAGGTATATAGTATAGTTTAAACATTGTAAATATCCGTAGATATTTCAGGAGGCAGACACAGACGCTCTCAGGCTCAGTATGGATTACAACACAATATAAAAAGCCGTAAAACGGTAATGGATCTGAAGAGTACAGCTGTACACAGTGTAGGGGTCATTGTTGTCAATCTCAGTATTTATTTTCACAGTCAGAAAATAACTCTCACTTGGACAGTTTGGATTAGACCAGAATATAAAAAGCAGTAAATGGGTAATGTATCACAAGCGTAGAGCTGTATATACTAGTGTTGGGGTAATTTTTAAATGTACATCTAAATTGCAGGAGTAACCCACAGACTGTCACACGCTCAGGATGGATCACACCACAATATAACAAGAAGATCCACAAGAAATAATCACACATGTGGGACAATGTTCCAGGTGTCAATGATACACTTAGAGTGTTGGGTGGAGGAGGACTTCCTGGTAGAAAGGGTACAGTATCACCAGATACCAGGTACATATAGCATAGTTTAAACATTAAAAATGTATGTCTATATATTCAGAAGTAGTGTTGAGCCACCCCGCTAGTGTTCCAGTTCATTTTGGTTCGTCGAACACGAGGCAAGCTCGTCGAATGTTTGTCGAACGTTCGACTAACAACGTCGAACACCATTGAAAACAATGGCAAGCAAACACAAACACATATAAACACATAGAAAACAATTACAAAACACCTTAAAAGGTGTCCCAAAGCAGACAAAATGCTCAGAATACAAAAATAACATATGGAAAACGGCAACTACATATAGAAACGAGGTGGAGGAGTAAAAGGAGGAGGAGGAGACACAGATATAGGCATGTCAAGCTCTTATGAAGTCAAGAAAGGCTGGAATAAAAATATAAAATGCCAAAAAACAGTAAAAATCTGAAATTGAAGACGATCATATACCGTCGGACTTCCCACCATAAATTAGGCCAACTGCTGATCGGGCGGCGTTATTCCCACGAACCTCCGAACAGCGTCCATAAAGGCAAAGTGTTTGGTTTCCGGGGGCAATATGGTTGCAAAGCTGAACCTTAAAGTAATGTCCAGAAGGGCACCACCAGGAGTGGAGCCTGCGGCTTAATTCGACTCCACCCGGGAAACCTCAACCATGCCAGCAAACAAAAAAATTTACAGTTTGTAAGCTTTGTTGATTCTGTGGGTGGTGGTGGATGTCTGTTTTTAGTTGTGCTAGCGATTTGTCAGCTTAATTCCGTTAATGAACGAGACTCCGGCATGCCCCTGCGGTACGCGTCAAGCTTCCTAGAGGGACACGCGAGGCTCTGGCATGAGAGATCGATCAATAACAGGTCTGTCATGCCCTTACATGTCCGGGGCTGCATGCGCGCTTCACTGAAAGGTCCAGCGTGTGTCGCTTACAGGTGCAGGTAACCTGCTGATCCCCGTTAGTGATGGGGATCTGGGATTACAATTCTTCCCCGCGAACGAGGATTTCCCAGCAAGTGCAGGTCAACCGGAATTCCGGAATTAGGCCTAACCGGCATTCCAGAAAAAATGAAAAAATTAAGTGTTCAAACCACAGGTGCTGTAGCTTGCTTAAGAGCTGGGCTCCTATGCTGAGTAGCACGCAGTTCTTACATAAACAGGCGGCATAGCTTGGTTCACTGGTGGGCTCCTCTGCTGAGTAGCAGACAGTGCTACAAGGCCCAAAAGGATTTTCTGGACAAGTTGCGGTAAAAAATAATTAGAAACACACACGGTGTAGCTCCTTGACAGGTGTACTACATCGCTTGCTACCACACACCGCTACTATGCCATGAACTATGCCCCACGTTGGGCGCTTGCTTCTTACCTCCTTATGCCATGAAACAGTCTATTAACATTGAAAACCATTATTGATGTGAAAATGAAGTTACGCTTTTGGTGAACAAACCGTTCTCGAACGGAACCTCGAACAGCCGAATTTTAAGCAAAGTGTTCGAGTTCGATAAACTGCTCGAACACCGCCCAAAACAGCTGGAATTTTAACTTGGTGAACAGGTCGACTCGAACACCGCTCATCTCTAATCAGGAAGCAGACTCAGATGTTCTCAGGCCCAGTATGGATTCGACAAGATTGTAGAAAGTTGAGAAAGGGTACAGTATCACCCGATAACAGGTATATATGTAGCATAGTTTACACATGAAAAGCCTATGTCTATATATCAGGAGGCAGACTCAGAGGGTCTCAGGCCCAGCATGGATTTGACGTGATTGTATAAAGTTGAGAAAGGGTACAGTATCACTGGATAGCAGGTATATATAGCATAGTTTAAACATTAAAAATCTGCGTGTATATTTCCGGAGTCTGGCAAAGACACTCACAGCCTCAGTATGGATTAGACAAGAATCTAAAAAGTAGAAAAAGGGTTATGTACTCGAAGCGTACACCAGTATACACTGTTGGGGTATTTTTCAATCTTCATATATATTTCAGTCTCAGTAAGACAGTCCAGACTCTCCGCAAGAGGAAACGAGATGGATACAAGTACAGACGGAAAGTCGAGTGACTGCAGAAATTTTAGAATTACTAATCACGGTAAAAACTCCTGGGAGAATTCTCAGAGGCGATGCTGACCCTCAATTACTTTGTCTGTGGAGACAGCGAAAACAGTTCTTGTGAAGAAAGGTTTGCTGTATCACAATACCATGGAACCCATCACTGTTACTCATCTCCATCAAATTGTGATCACAGGGACAGATGTAGACATTGTCCTCACTGCCTATCATGATCTGTCAGGTAACTTTGGAGTGCAAAAGACACAAGCCACAGGCCGTAGGCGATTCTATTGGATTGGCATGAGAGGACACATTTAAAAATGTGGGCAGGAATGTCACACGTCTGTGAGTCGGAAAACCGTGAAAACTGATGATAAACCACCACTGCATCTCATTGTGAGTCGACGTCCATAACAAATGGAAGCCATTGATCAAAAAAACCCATTTACCTGTGGCTAAACATTTCTGTGGTCCAGGACACAACATAGGCAATATGAAAGTTGTCATTTTAAAAGGCAATTTTAAATCACAGACACATCGGAGAGTGTGGGAGCATAAATTCATTACTATCTTTGATACTATTCACACAGGACTCAATTTGTCAGAAGGTTTTATGACCCATTACCATATCTGAGCTATCTCCTCCAAGTAGCCCTTTGATCTTCAGAACTTTTCATACTGCCTGTCTAATCTTACCTAATTAAGGATTCTCTCTCCAAGCTCATTGTTTGTTTATTGAAATGTTGTGCTTTAAACTGTATATAAATAAGGTTTCTTCAAAAATTTTGTCATATCAGCCTGATGAAGGGACGTAAGCAGTCCCAAAAGCTTGCTTTGTAACAACATTCACTATTATTTGTTAGCCATTAAAAGGTATCATACCCACAACATTCCCATTTTGTTTCTCTCACTGAGAGCACTTTATATATTTTTTTCTACTGGCTAACACGGTACCAAACCACATTGATCATCTTAAGATAGAGCCCAGCAGGACACGGCATAGCTATGTCTTAACCATCATCTATCAGTTCACCAAATTTGTATTGGCAGTCCCAGTGAAGTATTTAACAGGCCAGACTACACAGTGGTGGAACAGGGAGAGGTAAGTATTGCAAGTGCTGGTGCCCTGAGCAAGCAGGGGGGCCCACTCGTGGGCGGCGGTACTGGCACAGGGCCCCTCATAGTACGCCAGTGTGTCTGACGGCGGGTGTGCACCCCCACCATCAGAGACACTTGATTCTACTATGAGGGACCTTGTGCCAATGCCGTTGCCAAAGAGTGTGCCCACCCACCTGTCCAGGGAAACGGCACTCGCACGGGTGCGTGCGCCAGGTGGTGACTCCGGCCCTGTGTGGGAGGCAGCCCAGTTAGGGAGGTGGAAAAAATGGCATATATTGATGTTGGACATTCAGCAGCTGCAAATGGAGTAATTGGAGAAGTCCGCGGAAGAGGAGGACAAAAGCAAGCCAATTTTCTGGCAACCTACGTGTCAGCAGGGGAGGGTGGGACAAAATCCTTTGAAATCCATGCATGGTTCATTTTAATGAAGGTTAGATCATCAACATTTTGGATCGACAGACGGGTCCTTTTTTCTGTCAGGATTGATCCAGCAGCACTGAAGACTTGTTCCGATAACACACTAGCAGCAGGGCAAGCGAGCTCCTGTAAGGCTGGAGTCACACATAGCGACTCACCAGCGATCCTGACAACGATATCAATGTGTCAGGATCGCTGGTGAATCACTATGTGATCGCTGGTGAGCTGTCAAACAGACAGCTTCACCAGCGATCAGCACAGCGACGCCCAGCGCCCGGCGTCGCTGTGCACGTTAGTAACCAGCGTGCTGATGCAGGAAACTGGTAACTAACGTACACATCGGGTATCCAAGGGACGTGCATCCCTAGATACCCGATGTGTACGTTAGTTACCAGCTCCCTGCATCAGTGCGCTGGTAACTAACATACACATCGGGTATCTAAGGGACGCACGTCCCTTGGATACCCGATGTGTACATTAGTTACCAGCAGATCGCTGGTCTCCCGCCTGTCACACGCAGCGATGCGTGGTGGCCAGCAGGAGACCAGCGACTGAAAAAAAGACCTGACCTTTCCTGCAGCGATCAGCAATACCGGCAGGGGGGCAGATCGCTGTCACACACGACGATCTCGCTGGTGAGATCTCTGTTGTGTCACAAAAATTGTGACTCAGCAGCGATCTCGCTAGCGAGATCGCTATGTGTGATGGGGCCTTAAGGCATATTGTGCCAATTCAGGCCAGGTGTCAAGTTTACTGGCCCAATAGTCAAAGGGGAATGACCGGTGAGGGAGAACATCGATATGGGAGGAGAAGTAGTTTGTTACCAAAGTTGACAACTGCTGTCTCCTGTCACTTTTGATCGATGCGGTATTACCAGTCGTGTGAGCGGTACTTGAAACATCAGTCCACAACATGGTTATGAAACCCCTGTGTCCAACACCACTTTGGCTGTGTGCACCACGAACACCTCTTCCATGTTGCCCCCTAAGGTTCGCTGGAAAAACATCACCGCCGCTGTGTGCTGGGAATGCCTCAAACAGACGGTTTACCAGAGTTGCTTGTTCGTTAGCCAATATTAGCTCTAGGTTCTCCTGTGGCATGATGATTTGCCTTTATAGCGTGGATCCAGGATGCTGGCTAACCAGTAGTCATCATCGTTCATCATTTTGGCAATGCGGAGGTCCCTTTTTACGATCTGCAAGGCATAATCACACATGTGGGCCAATGTTCCAGGTGTCAATGATGCACTGCGAGTGCTGGGTGGAGGAGCACTTTATGGCAAATCCACATCCCTCCAGTCACGCACAAACCCTGTACCTGACCTTGCCACGCCAACATTTTTTCTTGCCCCCTGAGAAGCATCTTCCTCCCCAAAATAATCATTCCAATCCTCATCCTCCTCCTCTTCCTCTTCTTCCTCCTCCTCATCCACGAGACTTCCCTGAGCAGCCAATGGCTGACTGTCATCAAGGCTGCCCTCCTACTCTTCCTCCTCGGTTGCAGACGCCTGCTCCTTAATGTGCGTCAAAGTTTGCATGAGCAGACGCATATGTGGGATGCTCATGCTTATGATGGCGTCGTCTGCGCTTACCAGCGGTGTGCATTCCTCAAAACACTGAAGGACTTCACAGAGGTCTGGCAGCTTCGACCACTGCACACCAGACAACTCCATGTCTGCCTGCAAACTGCCTGCCTGTGTATCCTCCCACAAATGAATTACAGCCAGCCTCTGTTCACACAGCCTCTGAACCATGTGCAGAGTGGAGTTCCACCTTGTTGCAACGTCGATAATTAGGCGGTGTTTGGGAAGGTGGAGCAATCGCTGCAGCTTCTGCATACGACTGGAGTGTACGGATGACCGGCAGATGTGCGAGCACAGTCTTCGCACCTTATGGAGCAGGGGTGTTAACTCTGGATAATTATTAAGGAAGCACTGCACCACCAGGTTCAAAGTGTGAGCCAGGCAAGGTATGTGTCTGAGTTTTGAAAGGGCTATGGCTGCCACAAAATTCCATCCGTTATCACTAATTACCTTGCCTGCCTCAAGATGTAGACTGCCCAGCCATGACTCAGTTTGTCGCTGCAAGTAGTCGGCCAGTACCTCCGCGGTGTGTCTGTTGTCGCCCAAAACACATCATCTTCAACACAGTCTGCTGACGCTTACCACTAGCTGTTTGATAGTGGGACAACTCGTGTGCAACACTGGCAGCTGCGGATGGAGTGCACGTACGCCTGCGCTCGGTGGACGAGCTTTTGCTTCTGGAGGAGTAGGAGGAGGGTCGAACGCCTACAGCCAACTGTTTCCTATACCGTGGGCTAGGCAGCACTGTCCCACCGCCACTGTCCCCTGTGGACCCTGCATCCACCCATTAACCCAGTGCGCAGTGATGGACACGTAACGGCCCTGGCCATGCCTACTGGACCATGCATCTGTTGTGAGGTGCACCTTTCCATTCACTGATTGCATGAGTGCATGGACAATGCGGTCTTTCACATGCACGTGGAGGGCTGGGATGGCTTTTCGTGAAATGAAGTGCCAACTGGGTAGGTCATAGCGTGGTACTGCGTAGGCCATGTGCTCGCGGAAAGCTTTGCTTTCAACCAACCGGTAGGGCATCATCTCTAACGAGATTAGTTTGGCAATGTGGGCGTTCAATGCCAGTTTACGCAGATGAGAGGATGAGTAATTTCTTGTCCTACTCAGAGTCTCTGGTAGGGTGAGCTGGACTTGAGAGCTGCATATGGTGGAACTAGCAGTGGACATGGCGGACTGAGAGAGGGTTGGTGATGGTGATGGTGTTGTTGGTGTTGCTGATGGCCTAGATTCAGTCTTTCGTAGCAATAACATTGTGATTCCATGACTGCTTTGACCTTGCGACGACACCTCGACATTTGCTGCTGGTGGTGTGCTAACCGGTGGGCTTACAGTGGGGAAAGCGATGCAGCGTTGCTGACTACCTTAATTCGGTGCAGGTGCACATGTGGTACGTGAGGTTTGGTAGTCTGTCCACGCTTGCAAGTGCATGGTGGTTAAATGTCTAAGCATGCAACTGGTATTCTATTTTCTCCGATTTTTCCCTCGGCTAAAGGTCTTTGTGCACTTCTTACAGATAACATTTGCCTGATCATTAGGATTTTGTTCAAAAAGTGCCACACTGCACTCTTCCTACTATGGAAGACATTTTGAGACCTTGCACGCTGTGCTAATTTGACCATCTGGCCAAGTTGTCCTGCAACTCTTTTGATTTTTGTAACACGTTTTTGGACTGCTACGATCATGCCAGATAACAGCTGTTGCGATGTTGTTGCCTGCTGCGGATCCTCCTCCCCCTCTTCTTCGCTATTGGCAGCGGCACCCTCTTCCCCCAATGGATGCCAATCTGGGTCAACAACTGGGTCATCCATCACCTCCTCTTCAATTTCATGTGCACCTTCCTCTGTGTCACCGTGTAAGGTGGTATAGTATGCGGGAAGGGGCACCTGACCTTCATCAGGGTCTGATTCTGCCTCAGTACACTGCGAGGACAATGTAGTGCTCTGAGTGAATGTACCAGCAGAAAAATCTAGCAGTGGCTGTGCATCAGTGCACTTCATGTCAGATTCATCTTGGACTGGGGAATTCACGATTTGACTTGCTAACCCAGGCATGGTATGTGAAAAGAGCTCCATGAGTAATCGGTAGTGTGGCCTGCCACATCCTTCACTTTTGAGAAAGGGGGGGAAGGGACGAATCCAGAAAGGCAACAAAAGGTCATAGTGAAAAATATTTTATTTAGTGGAATTGCATGAAACAAATGGCTAAAAAACATGCAAGTACTAGTAGATCATTGGTAACACATGATTGGGACCCTGGGCACCATGTTGCCAGTAGTATACCAATATTGTCATATATGACATGAAGCCGCTATTTCCTCAGAATACACATGGCAAAATTGAGCAAAGTCTGCAATGAGCATATATTTCTAGCAAATGTTTGAAAAATTAGGAGCAGAAATTATATGCAAAAAAAGCCATGTCATTAATAATATTACCTGAGAACAGACAGTGCAGGCAAAACAAGGGTCCCCGGGCCCTTCCACTAAATAAAATATTTTTCACTATGACCTTTTGTTGCCTTTCTGGATTCGTCCCTTCCCCCCTTTCTCTATTTGAGTTTTGGCAATTGGTCACTTACAGTCCAATGTTATAAATATATGGGGTCTTTAATTATGGTCACTTGCGACTTATTATTTATTATATTGTCCCATAGGATGTTTACATTATTTTGCACTACCCTCTTTGTATATCCTTCAGAGGTGAAGGACACAAGGAAAGGTGTTGTTCCTGATTAGGAGCCTTCACTGACGACTCAGTGCTTTTATTTTTTGAAACTTCAGAAGAGGAGGCGAGAGAGCTGGAGGCTGTGTCAGTAATGTAAGCCAAAACTTGTTCCTGAAGCTCCGGCTTTAAAAGTGGTTTACCTATTCCCAGAAAAGAGAGCCTTCGAGGCCCTTTGGAGCCAGACGATGACGCAGGCTCAACACCTCCTGCCTTAGGTGCTATTGTGCTTTTGCCACTATCAACAGATGCAACACCACCACCACCAGCTGGCAACCCCCGCCCACTTCCATGGCGTCTTCCACCATACTTCCTCATTTTTGTGAAAATGTACCCAAAATGCCACCAACTATATGGTACTGTAAAACAAGGTAGAAGGTGTATCTACTATTGGTGAGAATTTGAATCTCACTATGGATTTGAGGACGCAGAACTATTGTCTCAGGCCCAGGAGAGATTACACCTCAATGCAACAGGTTGAAATTGGATGGTGTATGACAAGGTGGTGGGTGTCTATAGGATTGGTGAGAATTTGAATCTCACTATAGATTTGAGGACGCTGAACTATTGTCTCAGGCCCAGTAGAGATTACACCTCAATGTATCAGTCTGAAATTGGATGGTGTATGACAAGGTGGAGGGTGTCTATAGGATTGGTGAGAATTTGAATCTCACTATAGATTTGAGGACGCTGAACTATTGTCTCAGGCCCAGGAGAGATTACACCTCAATGTAGCAGGCTGAAATTGGATTGTGTATGACAAGGTGGAGGGTGTCTATAGGATTGGTGAGAATTTGAATCTCACTATAGATTTGAGGACGCTGAACTATTGTCTCAGGCCCAGTAGAGGTTACACCTCAATGTAACAGGCTGAAATTGGATGGTGTATGACAAGGTGGAGGGTGTCTATAAGATTGGTGAGAATTTGTATCTCACTAGAGATTTGAGGACGCTGACAGTGATGCTCTCAGTCCACGTATGGACGCAGGCAGCCTAATAAGCAGGACTGCTGCACACTCAAAAGGGTGGAAAAATGAACCCTTGGTAACTGTGCAGAAAAGAGGAAGAAAAGTATTTTTGCTTTTAAAAAAGCAGTTTGCACAGCAGTGTGCAAACAGCAATGCAGCTATCAGGGAGCCTTATAAGGCAGCCTAATAACCAACAGAGCTGATGCACAAAATAGAGCCTCCCCTGTCACTGCACACAAAGTGTTGTGTTGTCAGTGGAAATCGTTAACAGCAGAAGCAGTTTTTTTGTTCTTCTTCCCTGCCTAATGCTCTCCCTTATTCTGAATCAGCAGCCAGCAACCTCTCCCTAATGCTAAGATCGGCAGAAGTAAGATGGCGGTCAGCGTTCACGCCCTTTTATAGCCCCTGTGACGCCACACCAAGCCAGCCAATCACTTGCATGCAATTCTCAAAGATGGTGGTGACCGATGCCTATGTCATCGTGTTACCCACAGTGTGCATCCTCCATCATTGGCTGAAAAAGGTCGCTGGAAGCATCTTTTGAAACGTGACTTTGGCGCTCGGGTCGCCGACCTCGTGGCCGACCTCACGCTATGGTCGGTTTTCGTTTCATGAAACCCGACTTCAGCGAAAGTCGCCGACTTTTGAATATGACCGACCCGTTTCGCTCAACTCTATTGCCCACTATTTTCCTGGGCTGTATCAGCCTCTCTTTTATATACACACTGAAGAGGGTAGACATAAGCAGCATGGGGAAAAGACCACGCAGATTGCCAAAGAGGAGTGGAAGTATTGACCTTCCTACAAACAGACAGCAGATGTGTAGGAAGAATACATGGATCCCTTACTGCTGAATAGGTAGACATAGGAAACCCCCTGTATGTCTCTCTAACATACCCTCACTAAATTTGCGCCATGAAATTCATTAGTGTATTGTTACCCCCAACTGTAGCGCAAGTCGATTTGGGGACCCACTGACAAGACCGAGTCTGCTTAGGAAGGGGCTTAGCCAAGTGGCTACCTGGTGTTCACTGGAGCTTCTGTTGGTGGAGACAGACTGGGTTGCAGGTAGCACACCAGGAAAAGGCAGGAAGCATGCCATGGGGCCAGGGCGGGGACTAAGCAGGCGTCCCTGCATAGAGGGAGAAGGGCACAACATGCAGGGGTGTCGGTCATTGCGCTATCTGTATTTCTTTACATGCAATTTAAAAGGACAAAAGATAGCTTCTTTTACAAAGAATATAACATCAGGAAATGACTTATTGTTCTGAAAAAATTTTGTTCTAATTTTTTTTAATCAATTTTCCATTCCAATATCTTTATTTAAATAAAATAACAAATTTAAAATATTGGAATTTTCTCACTGAGCACTATCCTTTATAATAAACTCATATTTCTTGATTTCCTGTTCAGTACTTTTCAACAGTCTCATTATCATTACTTTAAGGATAAGAATGTCAGAACGTCAGGTAACACCTTTTAATAAAGTATATAACAGAAAACCCATCATTGACAGGTGATGGCCACAGCTCATTTTGCTCAGAGTATGCATAGAAGGCTCTCCTATAAAAATCAAGGAGTCAGATCCAGTCTACTCTTTCCTTTGCCTGTGTTGCTGCTGAAAATAATAGGAAATTTGACTAATATTAGTGGACTTGATATTAGTGGCTTGCACAAGATTGAACTTCCGACAGAGTGTTCATATCTATCAAGTCACCATGGCTCGAGACTGAGCTGAAGATCGTTAATAATAATAAAAATAATAATAATTAGAGTTGAGCGAAACAGGTCTGCCAGATTCATAAGTCGCCGACTTATGCCAAAGTCGGATTTCGACGACCAAAACCCAACCATAGCGTGAAGTCGGCCATGCAGTCGGCAAAACGAGCGCCAAAGTCGGATTTCCCAGAATGCTTGCAGGTGCCTTTTTTCCCAGCCAATGAGCAAGGACATACACTGTGGGCAACGAGATGACATGTGCAGCCTCCACCAACATCGTAGAGAAGGGCATTGCAGTGATTGGCTTGCTTTGGGGGGCATCATAGTGTGTATAAAAGCCCTGACCGCCGACCTCCATTTTACTTCTGCCGATCTTAACAGTAGGGAGAGGTTGCTGTTTATCAGTAGGGAGAGAGTTAGGGCTGTAAAGATATAAGAAGTTCTTATGTGCTTGCGCTGATAGCAGTTGTGCTGTACAGTTAGTGTGCAGTGACAGGGGAGGATTTTATTGTGTGCAGCAGCACTGGTTATTAGGCTGCCTGATAGCTGTATTGCTGTGTGTACACTGCTGTGCAGACTGCTTTTTACACAGCACTAATACTTTTATTCTTTTTTTCTGCACAGTTACCGACCGTTCATTTTTTCTCACACCGTACAGAGCTGTACGCTCCTCACACACTACCATGTACTAGCTGATATCATGGACAAATGCATGCTGACTATCTTTGTGTGACAACGGAAATAAATACGGAGATTTAAATTTTCCCCTACACCGTATACAGCTGTATGCTCCTCATACAGTACCGTATATCTGCTGTTTGTATTATGGTCAAATACATACTGAATGAGTGTCTGTGTGTGACTCCAGAAATATATGCAGAGATTTAAATTTTTCCATACTGAGAGAGCATCTGTGCATGACTCCGTACATAAATACGGAGATTTAAATTTTCCCCTCCACCGTATACATCTGTACGCTCCTCATACAGTACCGTATATCTGCTGTTTGTGTTACGGTGAAATCCATACTGAGAGAGCGTCTGTGTGTGACTCCGTAAATAAATACGGAGATTTAAATTTTCCCTTACACCGTATACAGCTGTACACTCCTCATACAGTACTGTATGTCTGTTGTTTGTATTATGGTCAAATACATACTGAGTGAGCGTCTGTGTGTGGCTCCGGAAATATATACAGCTGTACGCTCCTCATACAGTACAATATATCTGCTGGTATTTTTGGTACATTTTCCCAAACATGAGGAAGTATGGTGGAAGAGGCCATGGACGTGGGCGGGGGGGCCAGCTGGTACTGATGGTGGTGGTGGTGCATCTGCTGGTAGTGCCAAAAGCACCTAAGGCAGGAGGTGTTGAGCCTGTGTCATCGTCTGGCTCCAGAAGACCTGGAAGGCTCCCTTTTCTGAGAGTAGGTAAACCATTTTTAAAGCCGGAGCATCAGGAACAGGTTTTGGCTTACATTGCCGAAACAGCCTCCAGCTCTATCACCTCCTCTTCTGAAGCTTCAAAAACTGCAAGCACTGAATTGTCAGTGCAGGCTCCTGGTCAGGAACAACACCTTTCCTTGTGTCCTTCACCCCCACCAAAAGTGAAGGATGTGGCGGGCCACACTTCAGATTACTCCCTGGTAGAGTTGAGCGAAACAGGTCGGTCAGATTCAAAAGTCGCCGACTTTCGCCAAAGTAGGGTTTCATGAAACGAAACCCAACCACAGTGTGAAGTTGGCCATGCGGTTGGCGAACAAGCATCAAAGTCGAGTTTCACCGAATGCTTGCACGTGACTTCTTTCAGTCAATGAGAGGAGCGGAGCGTAGCTGGAGTGGGAGTGGGAGAGGGAGGGAGAGAGAGAGAGAAAGAGAGAGAGGGAGGGAGAGGGATAGAGAGAGAAGAGAGAGATTTTGCCGCCTCTGGGGTTAAAATTCATGCCAGGTGTGTTTACAGTCCTCCACTCACTGCCGACTTTTCTCCCCATTGACTTGCATTGGGTTTCGTGTTTCACGACTTTTCCCCGCTTTTTCCCTATAGTCGGCCGATTTCGTTCGACTCGACTTTTGAGAAAGTCGGGTTTCATGAAACTCGACTTTACCCTAAAAAAGGCAAAGTCGCTCATCTCTACTCCCTGGAGCTCTTTCCACATACCATGCCTAAGTTATCAAGTGAAATCCTGAATTCCCCAGTCCAAGATGAATATGACATGGAGTGCACTGATGCACAGCCAGTGCTATATGATTCTGCTGGTACATTCACTCAGAGCACTGCATTGCCCTCGCAGTCTACTGAGCCAGATTCTGACCCTGATGAAACTCAGGTGCCCCTTCCCGCATACTATACCACCTTACACAGTGACAAAGAGGAAGGTGCAGATGAAATTGAAGAGGAGGTGATGTATGACACAGTTGTTGACCCGGATTGGCATCCATTGGGGGAAGAGGGTGCCACTGGCAATAGCTCAGAAGAGGAGGAGGATCCGCAGCAGGCATCGACATCGCAGCTGCAGTTATCTGGCAGGCCCGTAGTAGTCCAAAAACATGTTAAAAAACCAAAAAGAGCTTGACCAGATGGTCAAATTAGCACAGCGTGCAAGCCCTGAAAATTTTTCCCATAGCAGGAAGAGTGCAGTGTGGCACTTTTTTGACCAAAATCCTATTGATGAGGCAAAGGTTTTCTGTAAGAAGTGCGGAAGAACTTTAAGCCGAGGGAAAAATCTCCAAAATTTGAATACCAGTTGCATGCTTAGACATGTAAAGACCATGCACTTGCAAGTGTGAACGGACTAGAAAACCTCAGGTAGCACACGAGCACATGTTCCGACTGAAGGTAGCCAGCAAAGCTACATCCCTTCCCCCACTGTAAGCCCACCGGTTAGCACACCACCAGCATGAAATGTTGAGGTGTCGTCGCAAGGCCAAAGCAGTCAGGGAATCACAATGTTTTTCGAACGAAAGAGTGCATCTAGGCCATCACCACCATCACCATCACCAACCCCCTCTCAGTCCGCCATGTCCACCGCTAGTTCCACCATATGCAGCTCTCAAGTCCAGCTCACCTTAGCAGAGACTCTGAGTAGGACATGAAAGTACTCATGCTCTCATCCGGGTACACTGGCTTTTAACGCCTACATTGCCAAACTGATCTCATTAGAGATGATGCCCTTCCGTTTGGTTGAAAGCGCAGAGTTCTCAGAGCTCATGGCCTACGCTGTCGCACGCTATGACCTACCCAGTCAGCACTTCTTTTCTAGACAACCCATCCCTGCCCTCCACCTGCATGTGAACGACCGCATTGACCATGCACTCAAACAATCAGTGCACCTCACAACAGATGCATGGGCCAGTAGGCATGGCCAGGGCCATTACAAGTCCATCACTGCACACTGGGTGAATGTGGTGGATGCAGGGTTCACAGGGGACATCGGCCGTGGGACAGTGCTGCCTAGCCCATGGTATAGGCAACAGTTGACTGTAGGCGTTCGACCCTCCGCCTCCTACTCTTCCAGAACAGAAAGCTCATCGACAGAGCACAGTCGCACGAGCACTCCATCTGCTGCTGCCTGTATTGCACACGACGTGTCCCACTGTTGAACAGCTAGTGGTAAGCATCAGCAGGCTGTTTTAAAGATGATGTCTTTGGGCGACAACAGACACACCACGGAGGTACTGGCCGACTACTTGCAGCGAGAAACTGAGTCATGGCTGGGCAGTCTACATCTTGAGCCAGGCAAGGTAGTCAGTGATAATGGACGTAATTTTGTGGTGGCCATAGGTACAGGGTTTGTGCGTGACTGGAGGGATGTGGATTTAGCAGAAAGTGCTCCCCCACCCACCACTGGCAGTGCATCATTGACACATGAAACATTAGCCCACATGTGTGATTATCTCTTGCGGATCCTAAAAAGGGACCCCCGCATTGCCAAAATTATGAAGGATGACGAAGGATGACAACTACTGGTTGGCCAGCATTCTTGATCCACGCTATAAAGGCAAATTACAGAACATCATGCCACAGGAGAACCTAGAGCTAATATTGGAGAACAAACAAGCAACTCTGGTAAACCGTTTGTTAGAGGCATTCCCAGCACACAGCAGCGATGCAGGTTCTACCACGGGCCATACTGGGCAACATGTAAGAGGTGTTCGTGGTGCACACAGCCGAAGTGGCATTGGAGACAGTGGTTTCATGACCATGTTGTGGACTGATTTCTCGAGTATCGCTCACACGACTGATAATACTGAATTGATTGCAACAGACAGGAGACAGCAGTTGTCAACTATGGTTCAAAATTACCTCTCCTCCCCTTTTCATGTTCTCCCTCACAGTTCATTCCCCTTTGACTACTGGGCCTGTAAACTGGACACCTGAATTGGCACAATATGCCTTATAGGAGCTTGCTTGCCCTGCTGGTAGTGTGTTATCAGAAAGAGTCTTCAGTGCTGCTGGATCAATCCTGACAGAAAGAAGGACCCGGCTGTCGACCCAAAATGTAGGTGATGTCACCTTCATTAAAATGAACCATGCCTGGGTTTCAAAGGATTTTGTACCACCTTCCCCTGATGACACACAGGTTGCCAGCAAAATGGCTCGCTTTGTCCTCCTCTTCCTCCGACTTCTCCAATTCCTCCATTTGCAGCTGCTGAATGTCCAGCATACACCTCAACATATGCCAGTTTTTCCACCTCCCTAATTGGGCTGTACCCCCCCACAACTTTAGCCAAATAACCCCCAGTTGTCAATGTGGTACTATTATTATAAAGTAAATTAAGGTTGACAAGCTTAAGTAATAAGAATTGATGTCGTTGGCATTGAAATGGGCACTGTAGGTGTGTTTACTGTCCTCCACTTACTGCCGACTTTTATTCCCCATTGATTTGCATTGGGGTCGGGTTTCAGTCGGAACTCCGACTTTTGCGGATAGTCGGCCGATTTCGTTCGACTCGACTTTTGGTAAAGTCGGGTGGTCCGAAACCCGACTCTACCCTCCCAGAGGCAAAGTCGCTCATCTCTAAAAATAATAATAAAAGACCTAGTGACAAGTGTCAAAATTGTGAGAATCCTGCATTTTTTCAAGGGAATCTGTCAGCAGGTATTTACAATTTAATCTGAGAGCAGTACAATGTACTCAATGTCAAGCAGCAACTGCAAAGGGAAACAAAATTTAGGGTGTCTAAAAAGAGAGATAAAAGCCCATGATCCCAACATATCGTTACCCTTCTATAAAGCACTTGTGAGGCCACATTTAGAATATGGGATCCAGTTTTGGGCTTCACATTTTTATAGGATATTTAGAAGTTGGAATCAGTTCAAAGGCGGGCAACTAGATTAATACAAGAGATGTTAGGCCTCTCATATGATAAGAGGTTGGAAAAGTTATGCTTGTTTGGATTCTCAGATCTAGAGCTAAATAGGAAAGGATTCTTTACAGTTAGAACACTCAGACTGTGGAATGTCGACCACAAGAGGTAGAAATGGCTGACACTATAACAGCTTTTAAAAAAGTGATGTATGATTTCACATAATATATATACTGTATATATATATATATATATATATATATATATACACACACACATACACACATAACATTATGGTTTATATAGATAATTTAGTGACAAAATGTATAATTGGAGTAGAAAAGTTGAACATGATGGAAATAGGTCTTTTTTCAACCTATGTGTCTCGCTCATGGGTCGCCCCCGTCCCAGGGCTGTGGGGTACTCGGTACCGGGTCAGTGGGATGTGTCACAGCAGCGGTGATCCGGTCCGTGGCCCTGGGCACCCAAATCAATGGTAGTTTGTAGTTAATGTAGTTTAAGTGGAATGGAATAGTTCGTGACGCCACCAGTGGCGTTTGGCAAGCAAGATGTTAAGCCAACGCTGCATGCAGATCCTCTGGGGCTGATGGTGTGTTGCAGCATAGATGGTGCAGCTCCCCACAGGTGAAGTTGTAACCCCAGGGCAGTGTATAGGCGCCGGTGGTGTGAGGAGTGTTGGTACCCTGATGTAGCAGTGCTGACGGCGTTGGCGCACAAGGAATGGAAGACAACAGGGCATGTAGTTCCAAAGCTTTACTCACAGTTCGTGGTACACACTGGTGCCTGCCTCCTTGCTGTGTCCTTCGGGGCAGAGACTCAATAAACCTCCCGGGCAGGTCAGGCTTCTCCTCTCCAGCACTCCGCCAACATGTACCTTTCCTGAACGACTCCTCTATTGCGCCTTTTAGTGTGAAGAGCTCCAGTACCGTGGTACTCTGGAGTTCCTCCTGTCAGATGTTCCTAACAACTTTACTTGTATGACAGACAGCTGTAGCCTCTATCAAGGACTCCTTTCTCCAGAGTCCTGGCTCTCTATTCAGTTGCTGTTGTGCCCCAAGTCTTGGCTGGGAGTAGTGCATTTACAGCCAACTACTCCACCGGTGTCTGCTGCAGAACCATAAGTGTCCATACAACCTCGGGAACCGGGCCCCGGCCTTGTGCTGAGAACCTATAGGCAGGGTTCGTCTTCCAACCCACAACTCCTCTCTGTTCTCCTACTCCTTCGTTCCACGCTGTTCCTTCTCTCTCTTAAGGAAGCTTAGGTTGTAGTTCTACGTCTTTCTCCTTCTGTTCCTTTCCCGTGCCAGCTGGCTCAGATCACTGAGGCAGCTGCAGCACTCCTTCTTCTATTCCTCTTCTAGGGAGCTTTTTCCATTAAGACCAGTCCTCAGCCTAGCCTGACTGACTGTCTTCCTCCGCCTTGAGCTCACCTCAGGCTGACCTCCTGTCAGCCTGCTCTCAGCCTCCCCTCACACTCTCCTCCAGACTGACCTGTAATTCTAAACTTTCCCACTCTTTTATATCTAACTCCACCCACCTCCCAGCATATCTCGTGCTACGAAGCAAGGACCCACGAAAGGTGCTCTGCTATCCTCTAGGCATGGAGCCGCAATCTGGTCCATTGCTGAACTATCCTGTGTGTGGGTGCAGGTGTTGGAGCGTGGAAAGGAGTTCCCAACTTACCTAGGTGGTGGGGCACTACACCTTAGGTGAAGGTGTAGTACCTCTGTGGTGATTGAGCCTCAGGGGCGCCACATACCCCCCCCGTTAAACAGAGCACGTCCGTGGGCTGCAAGATAACAAAGTAGACAGCAAAGAAACATACAAAAATTTTGTAATGCATAACAAACTTTTCTTATACTAATCTTCCTAGTATAGGAGGTACTCATCTTGAACGTTACAAACAATTCTATCTTAAATTCTATCTAAAATTTTTAATTCTAAGTGCAATTCTCAATTCAAAGTGCTATTCTCTGTAACACATTTTTCTTTCTTTTCTCTCATTTTTCACTCTTTCTCTAGACGCAAGACACTGACCGCAAGTACCTGGTCCGTCACCTGTCTACTTTCAATTCTTTATTCACATCACTCATCTCTAAATCAGACATTCCTAATTCTTCTATAAAAGCCATTTCTCAGTTACTAATACACTTGTAAAACACATTATCAAATACTTCACAGTAAAACATTCAACAATTATTCTTGTAAGTGCTGGACACCGCTCCCAGCTGGGATTTCTTGCAGTGTCCTTTGAGGTAGACATCATCTTCGAAAAGTGTCCACGCAAAAGCATTATCTTCGCAAAGTGTCTCTATATGTAAAACCAAGAGAGGGCACCTAAAGAGGTGCAACTATTTACAATAAAAGTTTTTGGATCACTCAAAGTTCATGATCGCTAGTTCAAAATTTAAGAACGCTGGCAATCAAAACAGGGCAACTAAAGGTGCTACCAGAAAAACATGATAGCAAAAATAGAAAAATAGAAAAAGGCACAACTGGTGCAAACAAACCCTCCTGGGTAACAAGATTTGAAAGTTTTTAGTGCTGGTCCCCTCCTGAGGTTCAGGAAGCTGAACTGGAACTGCTACCAGATTCAAAGTAGTCGTTGGCAATCTTTAAGTACTCGTCTTCCCAAGAGGTCAAACCAGGGATCCTCGGTCTGGGCTGCTGCACTGGAGCTGATGCAGAAGCAGCCTGATTCCTGGGAGCAGGTACCTGAGCAGTCTGGGTGGCAACGGTGGGTGGAGTAGCAGCAACTGGTCGCTTCGGCTTGTACCTCTCAATCAACTCTTTTGGGATACGCCGTACATTCAGGGCATACCACCCCCTGAGCCCCTCATTAAGGGTGAATGTCAAATACTCCCCAGGCTGCAGGTCTCTGTCAGAATGTCCCTTTCTCAGATGTGGCTCAACATCCCTCCGGTTGAAGAACAAGTCACTAATTCGCTTGGGGTATGCAATAAATCCAAAACCCCTCTCCTTGTTCTCATTCAGCACTTGCCCCCATCCGGCTGCATCCCGGGGGCCATAATGATCTGCACGGGCCCTCTCCTTCCTGGCCAGATCCAGGCCCAGCACAGCCTTCTTTCTCTGCTCTCTCTCCTGGTATTCCGCTGCCAGCTGTCGGATGGTGGCCCGGCCTCCTGCCCAGTTCTCTTCATCCTCTTCCCGCTCTTCCCGGGACCTGCTCTCACCACGGAACTAGCATCCCAGTCCCAGACCAGATCCAGTACGACCTGGCCAGCCGCTGCAACTGCAGTGCACCCCGAGGCCTTCCCAGGTGGAGGGACATCCGAAGTACCTGGGGCCTCCTGGCGGTGCGGCCTCTGATCCGGTGCAGGCTGGACCACCGGGATGGTCGGTCCGGGTGCCGGCGGTGGTGATGCCGGTGGCGACTCTGGGTCCGCGGGGGCCTCAGCCGCAACAGGTCCAGGCAGGTGCATGGTCTCAGCTCTCAGGTCCTCCAGTACACTCAGCCGCACAGACAGCATGGAGGTGAAAATCAGCGCTGCCGGAGGACAGTCCGGTGCAGCGGCAGCAGGTACCGGTGGAGCGGGTACCGCAGGCGTAGGCCCCTCCTGGGCCTGCTGCCGTCTCATCTGCTCCAAGGCCTCCTGCCTCAGCTGCAGACGGGTGGTCAGTTCAGCAATTTCATCTTCTAGTTGCTGGCGGTTCATTCCGGAGTTCGGGTTGGAGCCGTCAGCCATGGCGCCAGGGAGATCAATTTACCCACGCTCCGCAGGCCTCCTTCCCTCACTCTCCAAAATGGCGTTCTGGCGTTCTTCTTCCTGCCTCGGCCCCTTTCCCGCCACTGACTTCTTCTGCCCCTCCTTCCGGGGGCGGCGTCTTCTTCCAGTGCCTCCATACCAAGCCAGTATATGAACCCCTTGGGGGGTGGGCTATGTCGCTGTCACATAGTAATTCAGGCAGGGAAGGCCCAATACTCTTCGCGGTCTTTTCCTAGGACCTCCCATCTCTTCATGCCCTTCTTTTCCATGCCAGCGGCCATTTCTAATGTCCATTTTACAGTCTATCAAATCAGGTCTTCTGCACATTTTCAAAAGTATAAAGTCTCACAAATTTCAGGCACACAGAACCCGATGGCATCGGGTCTCGTCATCCTGTTCGTGATGCCAAAATTGGGTCGCCCCCGTCCCAGGGCTGTGGGGTACTCGGTACCGGGCCGGTGTCAGTGGGATGTGTCACAGCAGCGGTGACCCGGTCCGTGGCCCTGGGCACCCAAATCAATGGTAGTTTGTAGTTAATGTAGTTTAAGTGGAATGGAATAGTTTGTGATGCCACCTGTGGTGTTTTGCAAGCAAGATGTTAAGCCAACGCTGTGTGCAGATCCTCTGGGGCTGATGGTGTGGTGCAGCATAGATGGTGTAGCTCCCCACAGGTGAAGCTGTAACCCCAGGGCAGTGTATAGGCGCAGGTGGTGTGAGGAGTGTTGATACCCAGATGTAGCAGTGCTGACGGCGTTGGCACACAAGGAATGGAAGACAACAGGGCTTGTAGATCCAAAGCTTTACTCACAGTTCATGGTACACACTGGTGCCTGCCTCCGTGCTGTGTCCTCTGGGGCAGAGACTCAATCAACCTCCCGGGCAAGTCAGGCTTCTCCTCTCCAGCACTCCGCCAACATGTACCTTTCCTGAACGACTCCTCTATTGCGCCTTTTAGTGTGAAGAGCTCCAGTACCGTGGTACTCTGGAGTTCCTCCTGTCAGATGTTCCTAACAACTTTACTTGTATGACAGACAGCTGTAGCCTCTATAGGGGACTCCTTTCTCCAGAGTCCTGGCTCTCTATTCAGTTGCTGTTGTGCCCCAAGTCTTGGATGGGAGTAGTGCATTTACAGCCAACTACTCCACCGGTGTCTGCTGCAGAACCATAAGTGTCCATACAACCTTGGGGACCGGGCCCCGGCCTTGCGCTGAGAACCTATAGGCAGGGTTCCTCTTCCAACCCACGTCTCCTCTCTGTTCTCCTTCTCCTTCGTTCCTTCTCTCTCTCATGGAAGCTTAGGTTGCAGTTCTACGTCTTTCTCCTTCTGTTCCTTTCCCGTGCCAGCTGGCTCAGATCACTGAGGCAGCTGCAGCACTCCTTCTTCTATTCCTCTTCTAGGGAGCTCGTTCCACTAAGACCAGTCCTCAGCCTCGCCTGAATATCTTCCTCCGCCTTGCGCTCCCCTCAGACTGACCTCCTGTCAGCCTGCTCTCAGCCTCCCCTCAGACTCTCCTCCAGACTGACCTGTAATTCTAAACTTTACCACTCTTTTATATCTAACTCCACCCACCTCCCAGCACATCTCGTGTTACGAAGCAAGGACCCACGAAAGGTGCCCTGCTATCCTCTAAGCATGGAGCTGCAATCTGGTCCGTTGCTGAACTATCCTGTGTGTGGGTGCAGGTGTTGGAGCGTGGAAAGGAGTTCCCAACTTACCTAGGTGGTGGGGCACTACACCTTAGGTGAAGGTGTAGTACCTCTGTGGTGATTGAGCCTCAGGGGCGCCACATACCCCCCGTTAAACAGAGCACGTCCGTGGGCTGCAAGATAACAAAGTAGACAGCAAAGAAACATACAAAAATGTTGTAATGCATAACAAACTTTTCTTATACTAATCTTCCTAGTATAGGAGGTACTCATCTTGAACGTTACAAACAATTCTATCTTAAATTCTATCTAAAATTTTTAATTCTAAGTGCAATTCTCAATTCAAAGTGCTATTCTCTGTAACACATTTTTCTTTCTTTTCTCTCATTTTTCACTCTTTCTCTAGACGCAAGACACTGACCGCAAGTACCTGGTCCGTCACCTGTCTACTTTCAATTCTTTATTCACATCACTCATCTCTAAATCAGACATTCCTAATTCTTCTATAAAAGCCATTTCTCAGTTACTAATACACTTGTAAAACACATTATCAAATACTTCACAGTAAAACATTCAACAATTATTCTTGTAAGTGCTGGACACCGCTCCCAGCTGGGATTTCTTGCAGTGTCCTTTGAGGTAGACATCATCTTCGAAAAGTGTCCACGCAAAAGCATTATCTTCGCAAAGTGTCTCTATATGTAAAACCAAGAGAGGGCACCTAAAGAGGTGCAACTATTTACAATAAAAGTTTTTGGATCACTCAAAGTTCATGATCGCTAGTTCAAAATTTAAGAACGCTGGCAATCAAAACAGGGCAACTAAAGGTGCTACCAGAAAAACATGATAGCAAAAATAGAAAAATAGAAAAAGGCACAACTGGTGCAAACAAACCCTCCTGGGTAACAAGATTTGAAAGTTTTTAGTGCTGGTCCCCTCCTGAGGTTCAGGAAGCTGAACTGGAACTGCTACCAGATTCAAAGTAGTCGTTGGCAATCTTTAAGTACTCGTCTTCCCAAGAGGTCAAACCAGGGATCCTCGGTCTGGGCTGCTGCACTGGAGCTGATGCAGAAGCAGCCTGATTCCTGGGAGCAGGTACCTGAGCAGTCTGGGTGGCAACGGTGGGTGGAGTAGCAGCAACTGGTCGCTTCGGCTTGTACCTCTCAATCAACTCTTTTGGGATACGCCGTACATTCAGGGCATACCACCCCCTGAGCCCCTCATTAAGGGTGAATGTCAAATACTCCCCAGGCTGCAGGTCTCTGTCAGAATGTCCCTTTCTCAGATGTGGCTCAACATCCCTCCGGTTGAAGAACAAGTCACTAATTCGCTTGGGGTATGCAATAAATCCAAAACCCCTCTCCTTGTTCTCATTCAGCACTTGCCCCCATCCGGCTGCATCCCGGGGGCCATAATGATCTGCACGGGCCCTCTCCTTCCGGGCCAGATCCAGGCCCAGCACAGCCTTCTTTCTCTGCTCTCTCTCCTGGTATTCCGCTGCCAGCTGTCGGATGGTGGCCCGGCCTCCTGCCCAGTTCTCTTCATCCTCTTCCCGCTCTTCCCGGGACCTGCTCTCACCACGGAACTAGCATCCCAGTCCCAGACCAGATCCAGTACGACCTGGCCAGCCGCTGCAAGTGCAGTGCACCCCGAGGCCTTCCCAGGTGGAGGGACATCCGAAGTACCTGGGGCCTCCTGGCGGTGCGGCCTCTGATCCGGTGCAGGCTGGACCACGGTGGTGATGCCGGTGGCGACTCTGGGTCCGCGGGGGCCTCAGCCGCAACAGGTCCAGGCAGGTGCATGGTCTCAGCTCTCAGGTCCTCCAGTACACTCAGCCGCACAGACAGCATGGAGGTGAAAATCAGCGCTGCCGGAGGACAGTCCGGTGCAGCGGCAGCAGGTACCGGTGGAGCGGGTACCGCAGGCGTAGGCCCCTCCTGGGCCTGCTGCCGTCTCATCTGCTCCAAGGCCTCCTGCCTCAGCTGCAGACGGGTGGTCAGTTCAGCAATTTCATCTTCTAGTTGCTGGCGGTTCATTCCGGAGTTCGGGTTGGAGCCGTCAGCCATGGCGCCAGGGAGATCAATTTACCCACGCTCCGCAGGCCTCCTTCCCTCACTCTCCAAAATGGCGTTCTGGCGTTCTTCTTCCTGCCTCGGCCCCTTTCCCGCCACTGACTTCTTCTGCCCCTCCTTCCGGGGGCGGCGTCTTCTTCCAGTGCCTCCATACCAAGCCAGTATATGAACCCCTTGGGGGGTGGGCTATGTCGCTGTCACATAGTAATTCAGGCAGGGAAGGCCCAATACTCTTCGCGGTCTTTTCCTAGGACCTCCCATCTCTTCATGCCCTTCTTTTCCATGCCAGCGGCCATTTCTAATGTCCATTTTACAGTCTATCAAATCAGGTCTTCTGCACATTTTCAAAAGTATAAAGTCTCACAAATTTCAGGCACACAGAACCCGATGGCATCGGGTCTCGTCATCCTGTTCGTGATGCCAAAATTGGGTCGCCCCCGTCCCAGGGCTGTGGGGTACTCGGTACCGGGCCGGTGTCAGTGGGATGTGTCACAGCAGCGGTGACCCGGTCCGTGGCCCTGGGCACCCAAATCAATGGTAGTTTGTAGTTAATGTAGTTTAAGTGGAATGGAATAGTTTGTGATGCCACCTGTGGTGTTTCGCAAGCAAGATGTTAAGCCAACGCTGTGTGCAGATCCTCTGGGGCTGATGGTGTGGTGCAGCATAGATGGTGTAGCTCCCCACAGGTGAAGCTGTAACCCCAGGGCAGTGTATAGGCGCAGGTGGTGTGAGGAGTGTTGATACCCAGATGTAGCAGTGCTGACGGCGTTGGCACACAAGGAATGGAAGACAACAGGGCTTGTAGATCCAAAGCTTTACTCACAGTTCATGGTACACACTGGTGCCTGCCTCCGTGCTGTGTCCTCTGGGGCAGAGACTCAATCAACCTCCCGGGCAAGTCAGGCTTCTCCTCTCCAGCACTCCGCCAACATGTACCTTTCCTGAACGACTCCTCTATTGCGCCTTTTAGTGTGAAGAGCTCCAGTACCGTGGTACTCTGGAGTTCCTCCTGTCAGATGTTCCTAACAACTTTACTTGTATGACAGACAGCTGTAGCCTCTATAGGGGACTCCTTTCTCCAGAGTCCTGGCTCTCTATTCAGTTGCTGTTGTGCCCCAAGTCTTGGATGGGAGTAGTGCATTTACAGCCAACTACTCCACCGGTGTCTGCTGCAGAACCATAAGTGTCCATACAACCTTGGGGACCGGGCCCCGGCCTTGCGCTGAGAACCTATAGGCAGGGTTCCTCTTCCAACCCACGTCTCCTCTCTGTTCTCCTTCTCCTTCGTTCCTTCTCTCTCTCATGGAAGCTTAGGTTGCAGTTCTACGTCTTTCTCCTTCTGTTCCTTTCCCGTGCCAGCTGGCTCAGATCACTGAGGCAGCTGCAGCACTCCTTCTTCTATTCCTCTTCTAGGGAGCTCGTTCCACTAAGACCAGTCCTCAGCCTCGCCTGAATATCTTCCTCCGCCTTGCGCTCCCCTCAGACTGACCTCCTGTCAGCCTGCTCTCAGCCTCCCCTCAGACTCTCCTCCAGACTGACCTGTAATTCTAAACTTTACCACTCTTTTATATCTAACTCCACCCACCTCCCAGCACATCTCGTGTTACGAAGCAAGGACCCACGAAAGGTGCCCTGCTATCCTCTAAGCATGGAGCTGCAATCTGGTCCGTTGCTGAACTATCCTGTGTGTGGGTGCAGGTGTTGGAGCGTGGAAAGGAGTTCCCAACTTACCTAGGTGGTGGGGCACTACACCTTAGGTGAAGGTGTAGTACCTCTGTGGTGATTGAGCCTCAGGGGCGCCACATACCCCCCCCCGTTAAACAGAGCACGTCCGTGGGCTGCAAGATAACAAAGTAGACAGCAAAGAAACATACAAAAATTTTGTAATGCATAACAAACTTTTCTTATACTAATCTTCCTAGTATAGGAGGTACTCATCTTGAACGTTACAAACAATTCTATCTTAAATTCTATCTAAAATTTTTAATTCTAAGTGCAATTCTCAATTCAAAGTGCTATTCTCTGTAACACATTTTTCTTTCTTTTCTCTCATTTTTCACTCTTTCTCTAGACGCAAGACACTGACCGCAAGTACCTGGTCCGTCACCTGTCTACTTTCAATTCTTTATTCACATCACTCATCTCTAAATCAGACATTCCTAATTCTTCTATAAAAGCCATTTCTCAGTTACTAATACACTTGTAAAACACATTATCAAATACTTCACAGTAAAACATTCAACAATTATTCTTGTAAGTGCTGGACACCGCTCCCAGCTGGGATTTCTTGCAGTGTCCTTTGTGGTAGACATCATCTTCGAAAAGTGTCCACGCAAAAGCATTATCTTCGCAAAGTGTCTCTATATGTAAAACCAAGAGAGGGCACCTAAAGAGGTGCAACTATTTACAATAAAAGTTTTTGGATCACTCAAAGTTCATGATCGCTAGTTCAAAATTTAAGAACGCTGGCAATCAAAACAGGGCAACTAAAGGTGCTACCAGAAAAACATGATAGCAAAAATAGAAAAATAGAAAAAGGCACAACTGGTGCAAACAAACCCTCCTGGGTAACAAGATTTGAAAGTTTTTAGTGCTGGTCCCCTCCTGAGGTTCAGGAAGCTGAACTGGAACTGCTACCAGATTCAAAGTAGTCGTTGGCAATCTTTAAGTACTCGTCTTCCCAAGAGGTCAAACCAGGGATCCTCGGTCTGGGCTGCTGCACTGGAGCTGATGCAGAAGCAGCCTGATTCCTGGGAGCAGGTACCTGAGCAGTCTGGGTGGCAACGGTGGGTGGAGTAGCAGCAACTGGTCGCTTCGGCTTGTACCTCTCAATCAACTCTTTTGGGATACGCCGTACATTCAGGGCATACCACCCCCTAAGCCCCTCATGCCGGGTGAATGTCACATACTCCCCAGGCTGCAGGTCTCTGTCAGAATGTCCCTTTCTCAGATGTGGCTCAACATCCCTCCGGTTGAAGAACAAGTCACTAATTCGCTTGGGGTATGCAATAAATCCAAAACCCCTCTCCTTGTTCACATTCAGCACTTGCCCCCATCCGGCTGCATCCCGGGGGCCATAATGATCTGCACGGGCCCTCTCCTTCCGGGCCAGATCCAGGCCCAGCACAGCCTTCTTTCTCTGCTCTCTCTCCTGGTATTCCGCTGCCAGCTGTCGGATGGTGGCCCGGCCTCCTGCCCAGTTCTCTTCATCCTCTTCCCGCTCTTCCCGGGACCTGCTCTCACCACGAAACTAGCATCCCAGTCCCAGACCAGATCCAGTACGACCTGGCCAGCCGCTGCAACTGCAGTGCACCCCGAGGCCTTCCCAGGTGGAGGGACATCCGAAGTACCTGGGGCCTCCTGGCGGTGCGGCCTCTGATCCGGTGCAGGCTGGACCACCGGGATGGTCGGTCCGGGTGCCGGCGGTGGTGATGCCGGTGGCGACTCTGGGTCCGCGGGGGCCTCAGCCGCAACAGGTCCAGGCAGGTGCATGGTCTCAGCTCTCAGGTCCTCCAGTACACTCAGCCGCACAGACAGCATGGAGGTGAAAATCAGCGCTGCCGGAGGACAGTCCGGTGCAGCGGCAGCAGGTACCGGTGGAGCGGGTACCGCAGGCGTAGGCCCCTCCTGGGCCTGCTGCCGTCTCATCTGCTCCAAGGCCTCCTGCCTCAGCTGCAGACGGGTGGTCAGTTCAGCAATTTCATCTTCTAGTTGCTGGCGGTTCATTCCGGAGTTCGGGTTGGAGCCGTCAGCCATGGCGCCAGGGAGATCAATTTACCCACGCTCCGCAGGCCTCCTTCCCTCACTCTCCAAAATGGCGTTCTGGCGTTCTTCTTCCTGCCTCGGCCCCTTTCCCGCCACTGACTTCTTCTGCCCCTCCTTCCGGGGGCGGCGTCTTCTTCCAGTGCCTCCATACCAAGCCAGTATATGAACCCCTTGGGGGGTGGGCTATGCCGCTGTCACATAGTAATTCAGGCAGGGAAGGCCCAATACTCTTCGCGGTCTTTTCCTAGGACCTCCCATCTCTTCATGCCCTTCTTTTCCATGACAGCGGCCATTTCTAATGTCCATTTTACAGTCTATCAAATCAGGTCTTCTGCACATTTTCAAAAGTATAAAGTCTCACAAATTTCAGGCACACAGAACCCGATGGCATCGGGTCTCGTCATCCTGTTCGTGATGCCAAAATTGGGTCGCCCCCGTCCCAGGGCTGTGGGGTACTCGGTACCGGGCCGGTGTCAGTGGGATGTGTCACAGCAGCGGTGACCCGGTCCGTGGCCCTGGGCACCCAAATCAATGGTAGTTTGTAGTTAATGTAGTTTAAGTGGAATGGAATAGTTTGTGATGCCACCTGTGGTGTTTCGCAAGCAAGATGTTAAGCCAACGCTGTGTGCAGATCCTCTGGGGCTGATGGTGTGGTGCAGCATAGATGGTGTAGC
Organism: Dendrobates tinctorius; assembly: GCF_039654945.1. Lineage (NCBI taxonomy): Eukaryota > Metazoa > Chordata > Amphibia > Anura > Dendrobatidae > Dendrobates > Dendrobates tinctorius. Next base: position 50,861,336 of record NW_027361688.1, on the reverse strand, counting down.
TCCCCACAGGTGAAGCTGTAACCCCAGGGCAGTGTATAGGCGCAGGTGGTGTGAGGAGTGTTGATACCCAGATGTAGCAGTGCTGACGGCGTTGGCACACAAGGAATGGAAGACAACAGGGCTTGTAGATCCAAAGCTTTACTCACAGTTCATGGTACACACTGGTGCCTGCCTCCGTGCTGTGTCCTCCGGGGCAGAGACTCAATCAACCTCCCGGGCAAGTCAGGCTTCTCCTCTCCAGCACTCCGCCAACATGTACCTTTCCTGAACGACTCCTCTATTGCGCCTTTTAGTGTGAAGAGCTCCAGTACCGTGGTACTCTGGAGTTCCTCCTGTCAGATGTTCCTAACAACTTTACTTGTATGACAGACAGCTGTAGCCTCTATCGGGGACTCCTTTCTCCAGAGTCCTGGCTCTCTATTCAGTTGCTGTTGTGCCCCAAGTCTTGGATGGGAGTAGTGCATTTACAGCCAACTACTCCACCGGTGTCTGCTGCAGAACCATAAGTGTCCATACAACCTTGGGGACCGGGCCCCGGCCTTGCGCTGAGAACCTATAGGCAGGGTTCCTCTTCCAACCCACGTCTCCTCTCTGTTCTCCTTCTCCTTCGTTCCTTCTCTCTCTCATGGAAGCTTAGGTTGCAGTTCTACGTCTTTCTCCTTCTGTTCCTTTCCCGTGCCAGCTGGCTCAGATCACTGAGGCAGCTGCAGCACTCCTTCTTCTATTCCTCTTCTAGGGAGCTCGTTCCACTAAGACCAGTCCTCAGCCTCGCCTGAATATCTTCCTCCACCTTGCGCTCCCCTCAGACTGACCTCCTGTCAGCCTGCTCTCAGCCTCCCCTCAGACTCTCCTCCAGACTGACCTGTAATTCTAAACTTTACCACTCTTTTATATCTAACTCCACCCACCTCCCAGCACATCTCGTGTTACGAAGCAAGGACCCACGAAAGGTGCCCTGCTATCCTCTAAGCATGGAGCTGCAATCTGGTCCGTTGCTGAACTATCCTGTGTGTGGGTGCAGGTGTTGGAGTGTGGAAAGGAGTTCCCAACTTATCTAGGTGGTGGGGCACTACACCTTAGGAGAAGGTGCAGTACCTCTGTGGCGACTGAGTCTCAGGGGCACCACACTCACACATGGGTAATTCCAGCAAACAGCATAGCATATAGGGATGGGACACTTCCTGACACCAACCTGTGCCTCTCCATCACCTTCCATTATGCCCTATGTAGGTTCTTCGCCCCGCTGCTGTCACATTCCTACTCCCTGTCTGTCACTTCAATTGACCCTGGCTAGTGCACTGACCGACAAGGACGCTAGCGTCACCACTGGAGATGGTAAAATACATGGGAAGAGACAAACAGGGGACAGATAAAAAAGAAAATACTCAGATCAGGCTCTGCTACTAAGCTCCACAGCAGCAGAGTATACGGCACCAGGGATCAGAACTCTAACAACAGCTCCACACACCTAGCTGGTCTGCATAGAAGTAGAACTCTATAACCGATGATCAGCTGTTGGGTCATGTGTCTATTTAATAGGAAGTGGGAGTAGTTACCAACCAACATCAGCTGACCAGCCTAAAAGACCTGCCAGCAAGAGGCTGACATTAACTCTTGCTGGACCAAAAGGAAAAAACAACATTTAAATTTCAGCAGACCCAAAGCTGCCACGAATCCCTTATATATTTGTGACACTATGTACAGTAACTATGTAGGGACATAGTCCCTGATTCCATTGATGTGTCATTTATTAGGGTTTGTCCTCTAGTCTCAATATAATCAGTGTTTTAACATCAGGAGATTATCAGTAAAGAGCTAAGTGTTGTATGCAAGCCAGTCCAGCTAATCTGCATAACCACGCCAACACCACTGATTGGCAGCTTGCTGGCAATATAGAATGTGCGCAGGAAGCTGCCAATCAGTGGTGTGCGTGTGATTACATATTACATATGACTCAGCAGTCATAAAACTACTACATCTATAGCAAAAATGGCTGCACATCCAGTTGGAAGAATGTCTCAAGTGGGGTACCACAGGGCTCTGTCCTGGGCCCTGTATTGTTCAACATCTTTATCAACGATTTAGATGAAGGAATTGAGGGTAAACTGATTAAATTTGCTGATGACACAAAGCTAGGAGGGATAGCTAATACTAGAGAAGAGAGAGAGAGGATTCAAAAAGATTTAAATAAACTGAAGAAGTGGGCAGCAACTAACAGAATGGTTTTTAACAGTACTACATCTGGGCAATAAAAATGAAAAAAGCATATATAGAATGGGAGGAATAGGGCTAAGTGACAGCACATGTGAAAAAGACTTGGGTATACTAATAGATCACAGACTGAATATGAGTCAACAGTGTGATGCAGCAGCAAAAAAGGCAAATGCAATTCTAGGATGTATTAACAGAAGCATACAGTCTAGATCACGTGAAGTCATTATTTCCCTCTACTCCTCTTTGGTCAGACCTCATCTGGAATATTGTGTCCAGTTTTGGGCACCACATTTTAAAAAAGACATCAACAAACTGGAGCAAGTTCAGAAAAGAGCGACCAGAATGGTGACCGGTCTGCAAACCCTGACTTATGAGGAAAGGTTGCAGGATTTGGGAATGTTTAGTTTGCAAAAGAGAAGACTGAGAGGAGACTTAATAGCTGTCTACAAATATCTAAAGGGCTGTCACATTGTAGAAGGATCAACTTTATTCTCATTTGCACAAGGAAAGACTAGAAGCAATGGGATGAAACTGAATGGGAGGAGACACAGATTAGATATTAGAAAAAACTTTTTGACAGTTAGAGTGATCAATGAGTGGAACAGGCTGCCACGAGAAGTGGTGAGTTCTCCTTCAATGGAAGTCTTCAAACAGAGGCTGGACAGACATCTAACTGGGATGATTTAGCGAATCCTGCTTTGAGCAGGGGGTTGGACCAGATGGCCCAGGAGGTCCCTTCCAACTCTACGATTCTATGATTCTATGATTCTATGAAAAAATATAACAAGATTCTATCAAAATTGCACAGTGATTTTATCAAAGCTATAGCAAGCAGCTGAGTAAGTGATACATCATTGGAACCAGGCATTCTGCCTCTCAGATTCCATAGCGAAAAACACACTGACAAATTCCCTTTAAAGCATGAATCTAATCATGGCTGCACGCTTCCAGCCAGGTACACTGAAATGTTTTAGAGAAAACATAATTTAAAGATCTGGCCAGGGAGCGTAGGCTTCTCCCCCTAACCCTCTACTTGATTGACAAGTCTCTCCCGTGTGTGTCAATCAATCAGGGGTATTGCTGGACCAGTCTCCTGTCGGCCTATAATCCTCTGATGGCTCTCCAAACGATGTTCTCTCTGAAATGGCAGACAAATATACCAGGCTGCTATTGGGCTGCATTGTGTGACTGGTTGCCTTTAAATAAAGATAGTGATAGAGAGAAAATATATATATATATATATATATATAATTTTTTTTTAGGCTATGTGCACACGTCGCGGAATTGCCGCGGAAATTTCTGCGGGAATTCCGCAACTCCCTGCCGCAGCAAATACGCTAGAATTCCGCATGTGTAATTCCCACGTATTTCCCGCAAAAAAAAGGCGTTTTGCAAGAGTAATTAGCTTGCAGAATGCTAGCGTTTTCCAAGAGATCTGTAGCATCGCTTGGAGAACTGATTGACAGGTTGGTCACACTCATCAAACATAGTGTTTGACAAGTGTGACCAACTTTTTACTATTGAGGCTGCCTATGCGGCATCAGTATTAAAAAATCTAATGTTAAAAGTAATTAAAAAAATAAAAAATTGTGATATTCTCACCTTCCGGCGTCCCGCACAGCGTCCTCAAGCCTCGCGATTCTCCTGGCAAGTCCCGGTCCCAGTGATGACTTGCAACTATGACTTTTGACGACGTAGCGTACGTCATCTCGGGTCATTGTCGCAAGGCATCACTGGGAACGGGACTCGCCAGGAGCATCGCTGAGGCCTGGGAAGAATGCGTGGGACGCCGGAAGGTGAGAATAACACCATTTCTTATTTTAATTCTTTTTTTTACAGGGATATGGTACCCAGAGCATGGAGGAGAGTCTCCTCTCTTTTAGATCGTGGGTACCCTCCGCACATTTTCCGATTACTTTGCGCATGGTGGACATAGCCACATGCGGAAAGTAAGCGGAACAGTGCATTCCTATGTGTGCGGAATTCCCGCGATTCCGCACAAAGAATGAGCCTGCTGCGTATTTTCCTGAGGAAAAATGCGCAGCATTAGCACAGCATGTGCGGAATGCCATTGAATTCAATGGGCTGCTTATTTTATGCGTTTTTGCAGTGTTTTCGGGAATTCCGGACATGTGCACACAGCCTTAAACATACATTCTACCTAAAGAGCTTGATCTAAAGAAGAGGTCATTTTAGAGGACACATTTCCCCGTAGACAAAAATGTGCCCATTTTTAAGTGAGCCCCTATGCAACAGCCCAGGTTGACCATTTGGACTGTCAGTGGGTTGTGCTTGAAGAAAAATGTTCTTTAAACAGCATTGTCATTTGATCAAGTAGGAAGAGAGATGCTGACACCAAGTGCTGCCTGCTCCGCGCCCATTGGGAGGGTGGCACTGCTTAAAGGCATTTCTACCGCTATTGACAAAAGTGATACTTAATTTAGAAAAAATAGACCGCTCGCTGATTTTCTTAATTTAATGACAACCCCTTTGAGCTGTGTAAAACTACTATACTGCATATATACTGTACAGTTTCTTTTTTTGCATTAAGATACAGTTATACGCGTTCATTCTATATAGCACAGTAGGAATGGAAGTTTTATGAGCAACGTGGAAAGCGTGTGAAGTTTTTTTCTTCTTCTTTCTTTTAATCATGGCTGTTATGTAATACTAGACAGTGATTAACCCATTTTCTGCTGCAGATTCCTACCTTTCATCTAAACCTTCTGACTCGACTTTTCCCTCATTACGGCACATCTTCATCTCCTACGCATCTCATTTATTTGTAGAGCCTAAATTAGTGTTGGGGAAAAAGCAAAGATTTTTTGCAGCATCCGGCAAAGATTTGGAGGGATAAACACCTTTTGCATCTTTACTTAATATCCGAATGACATTTTACAGCTTGTCTGAGCTAAAGTGACAGCGTATTATTCTGAATAATATATGGTCTCTGTAATAAACAATGAACAAACCAACATCAATCAGTTATCCAAAGACACAGAAACTTTTACCACCCAAGGAGATCAAGGAAATCAGAATGAAATGCCAACGCTAATAAGCACATTGTTCGCAAGACAATCCCAACCTTCTATGTATCGGAGAAAGTAGGGATTGGAAGCTAGAAGTTACACAGTGTTCCCCAAGAGCTACCAACAGGTCATGTTTTCAGTATTTCCTTAGTATTGCCAGATGATAATTACATTCTGGACAGGCAAGAATTCCATCACCTGGGCAATATTAAGGAAATCCTGAAAACATGTCCTCTTTGTGGTCCTGAGGACCAGAGTTGGGGAACACTGATAGAGGAACCAAATGCTTTACCCCTCTTCCACCTTGGACTTCCAACTTCTTCAGATTTTTGTTGCAGACCACAATGAGATACTGTATGTATTTTACATGAAGTCAAGGGCAAGAGTTCAACATTGAAATTAAAAATTGTTGGAATAAAAGTTTTAAATTAAAATCCACCCGCCAAAAAAACAAAAAATGAAAGCGGTAGTCTCAATATGATTAAAATGAATCAGCTAATATCTAAAAGTAAGCAATCTTGGAAATTCCTTCTTAATAAAATTGTCTCTGTTCTTAAGAACAGAGGAATTTTTAATTCATGACTGTAGTTTACTTCTTGTTGCCTAGATTGGCAGCCACCTAAGCACCCAACCAGCGATGGACGTTGTCCTAGACAAGGAACTTTCAAGCACTACATTGAAGCTGCCAGTTGCTCAGTACTCCTCCGATGTACCACAGGCTAAAACCGTGAACTGTCTCAAGACCTTTGCAACCATATTTTTACAAAACATACTGATGACTTTGGTTACAGAAGATTTCTATACTATTGAAGGTGCCAGTGAGTACAGTTGCTATCATAATCCTGACATGGAAAGAACATAATTTCACCATAAACAGCACATGACCAGGAGCTTTCAACAAGATTTCATACAGAGGAGTAAGGCTACTTTCACACATCAGGTTTTCGGCGTCAGGCGCGAACCGGCGTCGTGCCGGAATGCCGGATCCGGCAAATGTTTTGTAAAACCTGAAGTGCCGGATCCGGTTTTCTGCCGGATCCGTCTTGTTCTTGACAGACAAAACCGGATCCGTCTCATCCGGTTCATCCGTTTTTCTATCCGTTTTTCTATCCGTTTTTCGACGGATTACGCCGGATCCGGTTTTTAAAATTGACCCTTGTGGCCTTCCGAACGGGATTGGCTACTGGAAAACTAGATATAGCATGTTCCTACAGCCCTTCTTTGACAGGTTGTAGAGAAGAAAGTGCAGGTTGGAGAGAAGAGCAAGTTACTGGCGAAGATGGATGTTGTCATTGGAAATATTACCACTAGAAGCTCTGTGACGGTTTCAGGGACAATTTTCCACTATACTTTATGTCACCTCAAGGCAGAGTACACTGGGATGACAGAGTGTGAGAGATTTTTGCCCTAAACTTGTGTACCTTCTGGACCAACAGTATATACCTTTGCCAACCAAAGTTGGCTATCTTGTCATGGTCTTACTATTTTTACCTTTAGGCCACAGGTGTGTACCTGGTTGTGTTTTATGCAAAGTATTTCACCTTTTAACAAAAGTTGTGTACATTGGTAGGAAATCACCAACAATAAACACAACTTTTTCAGTGAAATACTTTGCTTCAAACACAACCAGGAACACAACTGTGGCAAAAAGCTAAAATTTACCCACAGTTATACCTGGTTTTGAATACCTTTTTACCTTTGAAATACCCTGTATTTAACCTTTTTTTAAAACATAGTTCGCCGCAGAAAGAAATGACAGACAACCATTGTGAAACGATAATTTAACTTTTATTTAAATTTTTTTTTTTTTGTAAAATGTTTTTAAAGTGCAAAAAACTTTTTTAATAAAGGTTTTAAACCCAATGGGCATTTTTATTACAAAAAACACACATTACAATTCTGTGTACTGTGGGGTGGAAATACTGCTGGAGGGGCTGCGGGACACTTCGACACTGGGTGTGTGGAGAGAGGACTGGGATCGTGGTGGGGAAGGAACAGTTAGAGGTGAAGGTGTGGAAAAAACTACAGAATGGGTGGACATGTGGGAAGCAGAAGAGGTGGTGGGTGGTGGAGTGGAGGGTTGGGCAGGGACTGTAGGAGCAGATGATGTTGATGGAAAGTTGTATGGGGAAGGAGTTTGGTACGGGGAAGGAGTTTGGTACGGGGCAGGTTGCTGGAAGTGGGGAGATGACTGGTACTGGGGAGGTTGCTGGTACTGGGCAGGTTGCTGGTATGTAGTAGGAGGGGGAGGATGGAAAGTGGCTGGAGGGGGTGCAGATGTAATAGGAGGGGGAGGATGGAAAGTGGCTGGAGGGGGTGCAGGTGGAGGAACTACAGTGGTGGGAGGTGGAGGTTGGGAGGTAACCTGCTGTAGAGCACCGTGGCACGAATGCATTACATGCATCTGCTGGGTAGGAGATAGTGTTGCCATGCGCTCCACAACAGACCTGAAAAAGGTGTGGTTTGGCGAAGATCTTGCTTCTGAATGCATGGTTTGCAGAAGTGTCTTCACCTCCAGAATGCTGGAGTTGATCTGCTGAAAGCCTGCGGAGATTTGCTCTGACAAGACTTTGAGACAGTTCTGGAAAGATGCATTCAGATGCAATAACTCTTGCGCATAACTCTTTTCCTGACCCCTCTGCCGCTGCCGCCCAGTACCCGCAGGTGTACTAGAGGCGGCAGGGGCAGAAGGGTGGGGTAAAGGGAAAGCGATCTCCTCACCAGCAGCTTCATGTAATGTAGGCGGCCATGATGCTCCTGTGCTGGTGGATGGGACAGATGGGTCGAATGTGTGGGAAGGCTGGGAAGGTGCAGATGTACCGGGGCGGTCGAAGTGTCCCTCGGTGCCGGTCTCCTCAGGGATCGCCTCAGAAGGGTCCAATCGTGCAGGCTCCCGAGTGCTGCTCACCGTGCTGTGGAATAAAGAGAAAAAAAAACAATTAAAATACTGACATGGTATGGCCCTGGCTGAAAAAAAAAAGTTATATCTAACATTTTTTTTCACATGTGGTGTGTAATATTTACCTTCTGGTGAGCATTGTTTCCCGGAGGAACGACAGGGCTTGTGCGTACTTGTACTTGCTCCTGCGTCCTCCAGATCCACTCGGGGCCCGCATCTCTTTATTGAACTCCTTCTTGAAACGATCCCTCACAGACCGCCACCGATTCACAATTCTGTTCCCTGAAACGAGAAAGGAGTGGTTAGTATACAACATCAGTGTTTCACAAACTCCAGTCCTCATGGTCCCCAGGGGTCATGTTTTCAGGATTTCCATAGTAAAAAAAAAAATCCTGAACACATGATCCGTGGGGACCACGAGGACTGGAGTTCGGGAAACACTGGTTTACATCAAGCAACCGTTACTGTATATACTTACGCTCTTTAATCTGGGCCCGAGCTTCGAGGTCCTCCCAGCGGCCCACAAGGAGAGAACAGATTTCCTCCCAGAGTCGTCGGGTAACGATCAGGTCAGCGTGGCGGCGGTCAGCCATATTCCAGAGCGGCTCCCTTTCTCTGACGAGATCGATGAGGCGGTCCACATCAATCCCTCCATCCTCACCGTCAGAGTCGGGAGCACGCTGTGAAGGCTGTTAAAGAAAAAGACAAAAATAACATAATTAGCCTCCACAAAAGAAATGAAATAAAAAGTGCAAAAAAACAAAGCAAAAATATTTATACTTACACGCTGGTGACCGCCGCGTTGCTGTCGCCGACGACCCTGGGAGGCACTGCGAGGACCTCTTGGCCGAGCACCAGATTGGGAAGACTAGAGAAGAAAACAAAAAATGTTATGTCTTTGGATGTAGGCATTTGTTTGCTGTGTGTGGTCTGCAGAACATTGTTTTCTATGTGTTGTGTGTAGTGTGATGTTGTGTTTCTGCGTTTGATGCAAAAAACTTACGAATTGTGAGCCCACTCCAGGTGTCTGTCCACCCCTTCCTTCTTCTTCTGGGAGCTCCTCTTCATCTTGTGATTCCTGTTTTGAAATAAAAGGCAATGAATAGACATATATTACAGAGATGATGGATTTTGGAAATAAAAACTTACCGTCAAACGCTGACGATGCGAGGGAGGGCTCCCAGAAGAAGATGTGCTGTCCTGTTGATGGCCAGACTCCATGGCTGTGGGTATTGCTGCTGCCAGTGATGCCATTTCTGCTGCTGCTGCTGCTGCATCTCTTTGGCGGCTGTTGAATAAAGAGAAACAAAGGGCCAATGAATATCTTGATATTCCATGGCCCTAGTTTGGAGGAATGGGGGATTTGATAATTACCGTCTCTCATCTGCTTCTGGACTCCCCTCCCGTTCAGCATGCTGCTCCATTTGGGGTGGTGCTGATGATGCTGCTGCTGCAGATGTCTGCTGCCTTCTCCTGCTCCTGGTTCTTGGCTTGGGTGGCATGTTGGGTGTGGCTGAGGGTCCCATTGTCTTGCTTTTATATATCTCCTGTGGGCAGAGCTACTGAGCATGCTCAGACCAAAAAAAACGGATCCGGCCACCGGATCCGGCTTTCGCCGGATCCGGCGCATTGCGGCGCTCATAGGCTTTCATTGTGTGAAAAAGCCGGACGCGCCGGATCCGGCGGGTACGGCTTTTTCGCCGGAGACAAAAAACGTTACAGTAGACGTTTTTTCCAGACGCCGGATCGCGACACATTGCGACACATTGCCGGATCCGGCGAAAACCGGATGAAACGCATGGCCATCCGGCGCGATCCGGCGCAAATGCAAGTCAATGGGGGGGAAACCGGATCCGGCATTGCATTTCGCCGGATCCGGTTTCTGTCAAAAGCGCCGGATCGCGCCTGACGGCGAAAACCTGATGTGTGAAAGAGGCCTAAAAAGAATTATCAGACGTATTGTCCAAGAGCTAAAAAAAACACCTGTGGAGAATTGCAGATATACCTGGAATCAGCAGGTTCAATTGTTTATTAAAAATCATAGGTAATGCACTCAACCTCCATGGCCTGTATGCACGCTCACCATGCAAAACTTTATTGCTGAACAAAAAGCATGTTCAAGAACATTTAAAGTTTGCTCAACAACATTTAGACAAACCTGTGAAATACCTAGAGATTATAGTCTGGTGAGATGAGACCAAACTTGAACTCTTTGGATGCCATAATAGACACCATGTTTGGAGGTCAAAATGCATTGCATATAACCCCCAAAACACCATAACAACAGTTATGTTGTTAGGGATGTTTTTCAGTATACGGCACTGGCAAACTTCATATGATTGAAAGAAGGATGAATGGACAAATATACTGTTAGGAACGGCGGAACGCACTGAATAAAATAATAATAAAGTGCGTTCACCGCTCGGGGTCCACCGTGCAGTAGGTGGTATAACTGCTGCTAAGTGGTGGCAGACAAGCAATATGGCGGTATCATGCACACGGGTTAAACTTCACCCAGTGTGCGCAGAGCGGCCTCTGTTCACACACAGAGGTGCCGCAACAAAAACATAGAAAACGCTGAACCTGTTAGTTACACAGGCTTCAGGTAGATGCACACACGTTATCTGGTCACAATGTCATGATCACGTGTGTCAGGACGCAGATGATGTCGCAAGGCGAACCCATAACACACGTGACCCTGGATACACCGCCTCCAGTGGGGTGAATTTAAATAATAAAGCGTGCAGGTGGATACGCCGCCTCCACCTGGCAGATTTCGGTATTACACGCCATGCATACATATATCTGGAAACACCGCCTCCAGTAAGGCGCATTTAAATAATAAGGGAGGAACCTGGGTAACTTTAACAATGGTGGGCCCTGCGATAGGGAATGGGGAAATGGAGACCTCCTGCACTCCCCTGAGCCAGTGTCCCTACACTCCTCACATTCCCTAAACAGGCTCCGCACCTGTCGCCGCACGCGTACCTTAACGCCCTTGCTCGCCCTGAGCCTAAACCCTCACTAGGGAATAGGTCGGTGCGGAGACTAATCCCACCACTGCACTAACAAACACACATGAGGAAAGAGACTATACAGGGGAAACACCACTTAGCTTTGCTCTGTTGCGTGCGCTCCTAGCAACAGAGCCCTCCACCTGAGTGCATCTTCTCCTCCACCCGGATCCATCACCATAACAGGATCCTTCACCTTAGTGCAGCCTCGGAGCAGAGTCCACCACCAGTTGCAGCTGCTTAGAACCAGAGTCCCAAGGATGAGTTCAGCTTCTGACCCGAAGTCGAGCATGCTTGAGTCCAGTTCAGCAGCCAAGTCCCACATGGTGAGTGCCACTCTCCATAGTCACCACTCCACCAGCCCATGCAGACACTTCCCGCTGACACCATCACTGCGACTCCACCACGCCATGCCAGCCCTTCGTCCAGACACCATAGCAGAAACACATCCCCCCTGGCTAAGCTGCGCAGGACTCCTCACCAGCTCCATCCGTCCTCCAGGCTCTCCCAAAAACAGAGTGAACACACTCTCACAATATCACAGGCAGTGAGTGAACCCCCTGAGCACACCTTTATAGGGTGTCACACCTGATCCATAATTAAGTGCAAAAAACCCTAAAGTGCAATACCACTCACCACCACCGGGGACAGTCAAGACACCTTGGAACTTTCCAAAGTAAAAAAAGTTCACTTTGTGCTTTCAATACCGCCAGATCCAACACTGGATCATGACAGTACCCCCTCCTTAATGAGGGGCCTCTGGACCCTCAAGACCACCCCTCATTAGGAAAACACCTACAGCGGGGACGCCCAGACCCTGAGTTCACCCCACCATTCCCTGACACTTCAGGTTTATGACAAACGCACCGCTGGTATTGGCAATAAAGTTCATTTTGGAGGCACCACTCATCTCCACAGCGCCGACCTGGGGAACGAGTTTATGTATGTGTATGTTTGTTTGTTATGAGCTGATCAGGCTCCACAACACACTTCCACAAGATGTTATTTGGTGGCACAGATACACGCTCGTTCACACACAGGTCCGGACCTGAACGTTTATTACACACATTCGTTTGTCAAAAAATTGGTGAACTCATTCAGGACCTGATCACAGAGGCGTCCCCCTGTGTCACCACACACACACCCCCACTATTCACCAAGGGATCACCACCCTCCAACCCTCTTCACCATGAGGTCTGCACCTCCCAGGGTTGGTTAATGGCGAGGGTAGAGATTTGTCCCTACTCCCCCGCAGCACACCTGCTGCACACACCAGGAGGAGAAGGGGACGGGAAATGGAGGAAATATACACTCGCTGGTCGCCTCCATACGACCAGGAGGGGCGGCTTCTTCGATGGTATAGAAGATTTGGCGTAAACCCCGCGGACTATCACACCAGTCAGCTCACCACAGGGGCGTACCCCTTCACCTCGGGTAATACCAGGCAGCTCCGTGGGGCACCATTCCTCCCACCTGCCTGGGTGCGCCCGCATGCATGAACCAGTCCCGCTCCCCAGCAGCGACTCTAGGGGCTTTTAGCCAGACCGCAGCCGCCATTTTTTTTTTTTTTTTTTGATTTTCTGGTTAGCTGAGCAGAAGCCCCAGACCCTGATAACTGCTGCTGCAGCGGCACTAACACACCTTGCCGCTCCCCACACCTCAGTGAGGCCCGGCAGCAAATACCATAGGTCTCCACATGGCCAAGGCTCACCAGAAAAAAAAAACTGTATGGCCTGTGATAATGTCATGATCACGTGTGTCAGGACGCAGATGATGTCGCAAGGCGAACCCATAACACACGTGACCCTGGATACACCGCCTCCAGTGGGGCGAATTTAAATAATAAAGCGTGCAGGTGGATACGCCGCCTCCACCTGGCGGATTTAGGTATTACACGCCATGCATATATATATCTGGAAACACCGCCTCCAGTAAGGCGCATTTAAATAATAAGGGGGGAACCTGGGTAACTTTAACAATGGTGGGCCCTGCGATAGGGAATGGGGAAATGGAGACCTCCTGCACTCCCCTGAGCCAGTGTCCCTACACTCCTCACATTCCCTAAACAGGCTCCGCACCTGTCGCCGCACGCGTACCTTAACGCCCTTGCTCGCCCTGAGCCTAAACCCTCACTAGGGAATAGGTCGGTGCGGAGACTAATCCCACCACTGCACTAACAAACACACATGAGGAAAGAGACAATACAGGGGAAACACCACTTAGCTTTGCTCTGTTGCGTGCGCTCCTAGCAACAGAGCCCTCCACCTGAGTGCATCTTCTCCTCCACCCGGATCCATCACCATAACAGGATCCTTCACCTTAGTGCAGCCTCGGAGCAGAGTCCACCACCAGTTGCAGCTGCTTAGAACCAGAGTCCCAAGGATGAGTTCAGCTTCTGACCCGAAGTCGAGCATGCTTGAGTCCAGTTCAGCAGCCAAGTCCCACATGGTGAGTGCCACTCTCCATAGTCGCCACTCCACCAGCCCATGCAGACACTTCCCGCTGACACCATCACTGCGACTCCACCACGCCATGCCAGCCCTTCGTCCAGACACCATAGCAGAAACACATCCCCCTGGCTAAGCTGCGCAGGACTCCTCACTAGCTCCATCCGTCCTCCAGGCTCTCCCAAAAACAGAGTGAACACACTCTCACAATATCACAGGCAGTGAGTGAACCCCGTGAGCACACCTTTATAGGGTGTCACACCTGATCCATAATTAAGTGCAAAAAACCCTAAAGTGCAATACCACTCACCACCACCGGGGACAGTCAAGACACCTTGGAACTTTCCAAAGTAAAAAAAGTTCACTTTGTGCTTTTAATACCGCCAGATCCAACACTGGATCATGACACACAGGAGCAGGACACGAAGCAAAGGAGCTGCGTCCCTCTAGACCTACCGTGTGTGTGGCGTCGCTTCTGCGGACGCCAAGGAGGGCTGCAACTGCAGCGCGGCGTGGGACACTGCCGCTGGACGACAAAGCAGAAAGCAAGCGCGATGTCGGACGCTAGCGTAGCAGTGCGGTGAGCACAGTGGCTTAAGGCTTGCCACTGACTGGCGCTGACTGAAAAACTAATTCCCTATCCACATGCGTATTATCAGAGGGAAGGGGTTTCAAAAGAGTCAGTCACCAGAATCATGCATCCGTCACCATTCACACATAGCAAGTATAGTCTATACTAGCACATGGCGGAATGGCCATGCGCGCTTTTTATAGCCGTGTGGGACCTTCCATATCTCCAAGATGGACCAATGAGATCTGGAACAGGACCTGGGCACATGACTCCCGATCTCCAATGGGAGATCGTCTCGTGAGCATGCCCAGTAGGAGCACAGAGGGACTTAGTCTCTGGAGCGGTCTGCTGCAAAGCAATCTCCTCTGCAGTAGAAAGACAGCAGGAGACCACAGAATGTGAGGCTCTGAATTCCTGCAGAGCAGGCGCAGAAACCTGACGAATAACATTACCCCCCTCCTAGGGCCCCTTCCTCTCTGAGCCTTCCAATCCACCACCTTGTGCTCATCAGAGGCATAGGCCTCAGACTCGTCCGAAGGCAAGTCTGATGTCCCGGTAGGTGACACGGAAAACCGGGACACGTGGAAGGTATCAGAGGTGAAAGATCGCCAGGATTAAGAAGGGACACGTGGGAGACAACGGGAGCGGCAAAACAGCCCGGAGCATAAGTTGAAGTGGGACGCCGCGGTGTGTTGGCGGACGTCTCCACTCCCTGTTTAAGGAAGCTTACCCGAGCACACGAGGCGCATGCCTGAATATATTTCTTAATGTCCAGAGCCCTGTGCGGCCACCAATACGACCCTGCCAGGAGTTTTGTGGTCTGCATGTAGCCACAGAAGACCACCAGCCATGGATGCGTGTGCCCATGCGAGAACCTTCGGCTGAAGGCGAGGGGGACAAAGGTCTTGCCTGGCGGCACAGAGTTTGGCCATTGCGGAGCCCCGTTATCCTGGTGAACAGAGTGCTGACAGTGGCAACTGCAAGCAGAGCTTAGTGTCGGACGCGCTTCGTGACTGGCGCGAGACACCTCCATGGGCTCTGGGAGTGAACACTCTGGCTCGGGTGATTCCAGAGGTTCAAAGAGGTTGGGAGCCGGAGTAACCTTCCATCTGGATTGAGCGCGCTCCAAAAAGTGGAGATCAATACGGGTGGCAATGGCAATCAGCTCCTCCAGATTTGCAGGAACCTCTCTGGTAGAAAGAGCATTCTTAACATACTCAGCTAAACCTCTCCAAAACACAGGGGTGAGGGCTTTGTCAGACCGCTCCAGCTCAGAAGCCAGTGTCCAAAAACGAACGGCATACTGACTAACCGAGAGGGATCCCTGAGTCAAAGCCAGTAGCTGTAGAGAGGTGTCGTGCGTGACCCGTGGTCCCAGGAAGACCTGCTTAATAACTGTTAAAAACTGAGCAGCGTTCCGAACCTCTGGGTCAACACTCTCCCATAGTGGTGTAGCCCACTCCAACGCCTTGCCCGACAGAAGGGAAACAATAAACCCCACCTTGGCCCGTTCCGTAGGGAATCGCACAGCCAGTAACTCCAGCTGGATAGAACACTGGCTGACGAAACCCCGACAGGTGGCGCCATCGCCAGAAAATGTATTGGGCAATGGGAGGCGGGAAACTGTCAGCACGTGGGAGGACGTGGACATACGGGAAACTGCCTCGGCGATCACCTGTACAGCAGCCGCCGAAGACTTCGCCGCTGCGATGACACTCTCAAGAGTAGCCAACCGGCCCTCTAGCTGGCGTATGCACTGAAGGAGTTGCTGCTGATCTGCCATCACTAGCCAGACCCTGGCGCTAGTATAATGTTAGGAATGGCGGAAGGCACTAAATAAAATAATAATAAAGTGCGTTCACCGCTCGGGGTCCACCGTGCAGAAGGTGGTATTACTGCTGCTAAGAGGTGGCAGACAAGCAATATGGTGGTATGATACACACAGGTTAAACTTCACCCAGAGTGCGCAGAGCGGCCTCTGTTCACACACAGAGGTGCCGCAACAAAAAACATACAAAACACTGAACCTGTTAGTGACACAGGCTTCAGGTAGATGCACACACGGTATCTGGTCACAGGAGCAGGACCTGAAACAGAGGAGCTGTGTCCCTCTAGACCTACCGTGTGTGCGGTGAGCACAGTGGCTTAAGGCTTGCCGCTGACTGGCGCCGACTGCAAAACTAATTCCCTATCCACATGCGTATTATCAGAGGGAACGGGTTTCAAATGAGTCAGTCACCAGAATCATGCATCCATCACCATTCACACATAGCAAGCATAGTCTATGCTAGCGCATGGCGGAATGGCCATCCGCGCTTTTTATAGCCGTGCGGGACCTTCCAGATCTCCGAAATGGACCAATGAGATCTGGAACAGGACCTGGGCACATGAATCCCAATCTCCAATGGGAGATCGTCTCGTGAGCATGCCCAGTAGGAGCACAGAGGGACTTAGTCTCTGGAGCGGTCTGCTGTAAAGCAATCTCCTCTGCAGTAGAAAGACAGCAGGAGACCTCAGAATGTGAGGCTCTGGATTCCTGCAGAGCAGACGCAGAAACCGGACGCCTAACATATACTGAAATATATTCAGGATTGAGAGTCCTCAGTAGTTGATACCTTTTAATGGCTAACTGAAAAGATGGTAACACATTGCAAGCTTTCGAGACTACTCAGGTCTCTTCATCAGGCTAGACTAATACAAAATCTGAAGTCACATATTTATGCACAATACAGCCTAGAAAAAATGCAATAGATAAGACAAGTGACGTGAAGCAGAACTATCAATATGGGAGAGGGAGAAACATAAATATAAACATTGGACCAGTTCATAGATAAGGAGTCCGGATGTTTTATGGTCCTCTGATTGGGGTCTAGATCTGTGTTGTGAGGCCCCCACAAAGTTTTTAAAAGGAAATTCCTTAATTGATGTAAAAAGACATAAATCCATGCGACACATTCATTCCAGCACTGAGAGTGTCAAAGTTCGTCATAAATTTGTACTCCCAAACTCATCTCTCTCTCTGAGAATTGAAGTTACCTTTCAATACCAGTAATTTCATATCCACGTTGCTGTGATCAGGGATACAGAAATGTTTTGCCACCGGTAGATCCATTCTTTTTTCTCTAATTGTGTGACGATGAGCATTCATCCTTGTTCTAAGCTTTTGCCCTGTCTCCTCCACATACAGACCCCCAGTTGGACATTTAGTACAATTAATTAAGTAAACCACATTAGATGTAATGCAGGTGAAAGTACCTGGGATCTTGCAGTCCTGATGTGAGTTGGGGATCTTTATCATGTCCGTGGTCATTATAAATGGACAGGTTTTACATTTTTTCTGGTTGCAAGGAAAGGTTCCTGCAGCTGTTGGAGAGGACAGGGAGCTTCTGACAATGATGCTTCTTAAATTTGTGGGCTGCCTAAAACACAGCAGTGGGGGGTCTGGAAAAATGGATTTTAATCGGGCATCTTTTTGTAGTAAAGGTTGTAATTTCCGTGCAGCTCCCCTTAGCACCTCCAGATTTGGGTTGTAGGTGACTACTAGAGGCACTCGGTTATTTTCTTCTTTAGCTTTGTAATGTAGCAGGTGATTCCTTGACAATCTGGTGGCTCTTGTAATTTGGTTTTCAATTGTTCTTGGATGGTAACCCTGATTCAAAAAGGTCTTTTTGAGGCGACCAGGGTGTTTGTCTCTATCCATGGGGTTGGAACATATACGATTGTATCTGATGGCTTGGCTATAGATAATAGAGTTCTTTATGTGTTTTGGATGGAAACTGTCCCATTTAAGGTATGTTGGACGGTCGATTGGCTTCTGATACAGGGATGTCTCTATTTCATTGTTTTTTAGCTTAATGATGGTGTCTAAAAAATTAATCTCAGTACTGGAGTAGTTGAGTGTTAAATTGATGGTGGGATGAAATTGATTAAACTGTTCGTGGAACGTCTTTAGCTGTTGCTCAGACTCCGTCCAGATGATTAAAATATCATCAATGAAGCGGTAGTAGGCCAGGGACCTGATGGGGCATGAGGACAAACAGTCGCTTTCAAGCACGGAAATTACAACCTTTACTACAAAAAGATGCCCGATTAAAATCCATTTTTCCAGACCCCAAACTGCTGTGTTTTAGGCAGCCCCCAAATTTAAGAAGCATCATTGTCAGAAGCTCCCTGTCCTCTCCAACAGCTGCAGGAACCTTTCCTTGCAACCAGAAAAAATGTAAAACCTGTCCATTTATAATGACCACGGACAAGATAAAGATCCCCAACTCACATCAGGACTACAAGATCCCAGGTACTTTCACCTGCATTACATCTAATGTGGTGTACTTAATTATTTGTACTAAATGTCCAACTGGGGGTATGTATGTAGGGGAGACAGGGCAAAAGCTTAGAACAAGGATGAATGCTCATCGTCACACAATAAGAGAAAAAAGAATGGATCTACCTGTGGCAAAACATTTCTGTATCCCTGATCACAGCAACATGGATATGAAATTACTGGTATTGAAAGGTAACTTCAATTCTCAGAGAGAGAGACGAGTTTGGGAGTACAAATTTATGACGAACTTTGACACTCTCAGTGCTGGAATGAATGTGTCGCATGGATTTATGTCTTTTTACATCAATTAAGGAATTTCCTTTCAAAACCTTGTGGGGGCATCACAGCACAGAACTAGACCCCAATCAGAGGACCATAAAACATCCGGACTCCTTATCTATGAACTGGTCCAATGTTTATATTTATGTTTCTCCCTCTCCCATATTGATAGTTCTGCTTCACGTCACTTGTCTTATCAATTTCATTTTTTCTAGGCTGTATTGTGCATAAATATGTGACTTCAGATTTTGTATTAGTCTAGCCTGATGAAGAGACCTGAGTAGTCTCGAAAACTTGCAATGTGTTACCATCTTTTCAGTTAGCCATTAAAAGGTATCAACTACTGAGGACTCTCAATCCTGAATATTTTTCTATCTACTGGCTAACACGGTACAAAGATATACATCTTTCCAGTAACATATACTGAGACATTCTTGACAACAAACTGCTGTCATCAACCAGGATGATGAAGATGAAGCAGCGGTGGACATTTCATAAAGACAATGATCCCAAACACACAGCCAAGGAAACTCTCAATTGGTTTCAGAAAAAGAAAATAAAGCTGATAGAATGGCTCAGCCATTCACCTGACCTGAATCCAATAGAAAATTTATGTAAGAAATTTTAGCTCAGAGATCATAGAAGGAACCCAAAGAACCTTTGGGATTTTAAGATTGTGGGAAAGAATGGACCCAAAGCACACCTGAGCAATGCATGTGACTAGTTTCTCCATACAGGAGGTGTCTTGAAGCTGTCATCACTAACAGAGGCTTTTGTATGAAGTATTAATTACATTTCAGTAAGAGTGTTCAAAACTTTTCCCCTGTGTTATTTCTCATTATTACACATAATTTAATTTATGGACATCTATGGTTTGTTTGTTTTTTGACTGTGTGGATTGGATCTGGTGACAATGTCATGTCAATAGTACCTTTAGAAATATTTTTACTTAGAAAATTGGTGTAATTTTCAATGTTTTTGACCCTCTGTACATACTATAATAAACATCATCTATTTAATTTCCCAAGTATAGCTGCCTTACATATAAAATACCAATCAAAATGATTTGGTAGCTGCATCTTCCATATTGTAATTGTGTTTATTTGATTATAATCCCATTTCACTGCAGTGATCTTCAATTTCTCTACCATTATTTTAAAGTGAGATATAGATTTCATAAAAAAAGTTTAATAATTATCCAGTAGATGCAATATATTATGTTTGAAATAGCATACACTATCTAAAGATCAGGGTACATCTAAAAACTTATATATTTTGCATTGGACCCGATTTATCATAGTCAGAATTCTGGAGCAAAAGTTTGGAAATTGGCAAAGATTAGGCACAACTTGTGCCTAAATTTTGAGACTTTTGGCACTTTCATACTAGTTTCTCACAAATATGACAAAATGGGCTAAGGTGGGGCGGGCTGGGGACACATCAAGTGCATGACATCACAGCTTGTCTAATTCATGACCTGCTGTGGCGTCAAGTACAGAAGTGAGATATCAATTCAATTCAAAGAAGCTTTATTGGCAGGACTAAATACACATTAGTTTTGCCAAAGCAAGTCTACAAAAGGGAATAGGGATAGGGACTGTAGGAAAGGTGGATGGGGGCAGATCCAGATATCTGGAGTAGGGCATGTAAGAGCATGCCACTCGCTACACACTCCATATTCATGAAGAAGCAAGAACCTCTCAATGAAACTGGAGCATCTGACTATAGCCCGGTGTCACACTGGGTGAAGAAGCAACTAGGTGCACAACAATGGGAAGAGGGTGGGGAAGCCAAAACACTAGGAAAGGGGGAGTGGAGGCCCCCGAGGCAGATCTGACAACACCCTGGCTCCCCTAATGTCCCAAAAATAGGATCCGCACCTATCACCAAGTATTAGCCTAATCCCTGAATGCGTCTAGTGATAGGGCCTGGATAGGGGAGGGATAGGGTATGTGCTAGTTGGTCCCCACTATAACTAAAGACAACACAGGTAAACAAACAAGGGTATACATTTAGCTTGTGAAGACACAAGAGAGATCTCACCAACAATCCTCCAAGGGAACGAAGAAGACACTAGTTGACTACTATCACTTCCAACTGGGACAGAGAAAAATCATCAGCAGAAGGTGTAGGTCACCACTGGGTCCTAGGGGAGAAGAATACCACTCCACAACAGAGATGCAAAGATCAAGAAGGTGCTTACAGCGCCAAGTGCAATGATCTTCTACAGCCGGATCTAGAATGTCTGTCTGTCACACCTGACACATCTGTGTCACCCATCCCCTCATTAAGACAGATGTGAACAACTATGATCTTGAAGAATTGTGCCCATAGTTGACAACTACCATCTGAATATTTTGAAAAAGGCATGTTTTTTACTCCTTAGTAGAGTTGAGCGATACCGTCCGATACTTCAAAGTATCGTATCGGATGGTATCGGCCGATCTTTAAAAAAAGTATCGGTATCGCCGATTCCGATACCGGAAGTCCCATTCAAGTCTATGGGACTTCCGGTATCGGAATAAGAAAAACCCTTTCCTGCCCTTGTACAGCCTCTCTGGGGTCTGTACGGGCCTTTCGGGGGGCTGTGCCGGCCTGCCAGGGGGTCTGTGCAGGCTCCGGTGGTCTGTGCCGGCCTGCCGGTGGTCTGTGCAGGCTCCGGGGGGCTGTGCCGGCCTGCCGGGGGGCTGTGCCGGCCTGCCGGGGGGCTGTGCAGGCTCCGGGGGGCTGTGCCGGCCTGCCGGGGGGCTGTGCCGGCCTGCCGGGGGGCTGTGCCGGCCTGCCGGTGGTCTGTGCCGGCCTGCCGGTGGTCTGTGCAGGCTCCGGGGGTCTGTGCAGGCATCGTCCGATGGGACTACAAGTCCCATCGGGCGATGCCTGCTACCATGACAGTGATTGACACATTAGCCAATGATGGGACAGTAGTAGTCCCATCATCCGGCTAATGTGTTAAATGTAAAAAAAAAAAAAAAAAAAAAAATATTACATGCTACATACATACAACATGCATACTACATACATGCTACATTCATACTACATACTACATACATGCTACATTCATACTACATAAATACTACATGCAACATACATACTACATATATACTACATGCATGCTACATACATACTGCATGCATGCTACATACATACCACATATATACTACATACATACTACATGCATGCTACATGCATGCTACATGCTACATACATAACACATATATACTACATGCATGCTACATACATACTACATGCTACATACTACATATATACTACATGCATGCTACATACATACTACATGCTACATACATACTACATGCTACATACATACTACATATATACTACATGCATGCTACATACATACTACATGCTACATACATACTACATATATACTACATACATACTACATGCATGCTACATGCATGCTACATACATACCACATACATAACACATATATACTACATGCATGCTACATACATACTACATGCTACATACATACCATATACATACTACATGCATGCTACATACATACTACATGCATGCTACATACATACTACATGCTACATACATACTACATATATACTACATGCATGCTACATACATACTACATGCTACATACATACCATATACATACTATATGCATGCTACATACATGCTACATACATACTACATATATACTACATGCATGCTACATACATACTACATGCTACATACATACTACATATATACTACATGCATGCTACATACTACATGCTACATACATACTACATATATACTACATGCATGCTACATACATACTACATGCTACATACATACCACATACATACTACATATATACTACATGCATGCTACATACATACTGCATGCTACATGCATGCTACATACATACTACATACATACTACATGCTACATACATACCACATATATACTACATACATACAATACATTCATACAATACATACATAGACATACAGTACATATAACATAGAGTAACATACTTACCAATACTTGTCACATTGTTCCCCGAAGCCATTGTCTTTTCCGGAATAAATATTAACATAACAAACCACAAAAATACTCACCCACGATCCGAAGCAGTCCACGAGTGTGTCCCACGACGATCTTGGGTAGAGAACTGCAGCATCAGCTGTTGCTGCCGTTCTCTACGGGCTGCAGGAAACCAATGACGGAAGGTAGGTATCCTTCCGCACTGTATTCCTCCGCCACTTAAAAAAAAAAAAGTCCCTAGTCTCACTTTATGCCATTGCTGTGTGGGAATTTCCCACGCAGCAATGGCATAAAGTGAGACTAGGGACTTTTTTTTTTTTAAGTGGCGGAGGAATACAGTGCGGAAGGATACCTACCTTCCGTCATTGGATTCCTGCAGCCCGTAGAGAACGGCAGCATCATCTGATGCTGCCGTTCTCTACCCAAGATCGTCGTGGGACACACTCGTGGACTGCTTCGGATCGTGGGTGAGTATTTTTGTGGTTTGTTATGTTAATATTTATTCCGGAAAAGACAATGGCTTCGGGGAACAATGTGACAAGTATTGGTAAGTATGTTACTCTATGTTATATGTACTGTATGTCTATGTATGTATTGTATGAATGTATTGTATGTATGTAGTATATATGTGGTATGTATGTAGCATGTAGTATGTATGTAGAATGTATGTAGCATGCATGTAGCATGCAGTATGTATGTAGCATGCATGTAGCATGTAGTATGTATGTAGCATGCATGTAGTATATATGTAGTATGTATGTAGCATGCATGTAGTATATATGTAGTATGTATGTAGCATGTATGTAGTATGTATGTGGTATGTATGTAGCATGTAGTATGTATGTAGCATGCATGTAGTATATATGTAGTATGTATGTAGCATGTAGTATGTATGTAGTATGTATGTGGTATGTATGTGGCATGTAGTATGTATGTAGCATGCATGTAGTATGTATGTAGCATGCATGTATGTATGTAGTATGTATGTAGTATGTAGCATGTATGTAGTATGTATGTGGTATGTATGTAGCATGTAGTATGTATGTAGCATGCATGTAGTATATATGTAGTATGTAGTATGTAGTATGTATGTGGTATGTATGTAGCATGCATGTAGTATGTATGTAGCATGCATGTAGTATGTATGTAGCATGCATGTAGTATGTATGTAGTATGTATGTAGTATGTATGTAGCATGTAGCATGTATGTAGCATGTATGTAGTATGTATGTAGTATATATGTAGTATGTATATAGCATGTAGTATGTATGTAGCATGCATGTAGTATGTATGTAGCATGCATGTAGTATGTATGTAGCATGTAGTATGTATGTAGCATGCATGTAGTATGTATGTAGCATGTATGTAGTATATATGTAGTATGTATGTAGCATGTAGTATGTATGTAGCATGCATGTAGTATGTATGTAGTATTTTTTTTTTTTTTTTAACATTTAACACATTAGCCGGATGATGGGACTACTACTGTCCCATCATTGGCTAATGTGTCAATCACTGTCATGGTAGCAGGCATCGCCCGATGGGACTTGTAGTCCCATCGGACGATGCTTGCACAGACCCCCGGACATCAGCACAGCCCCCCGGCAGGCCGGCACAGCCCCCCGGCAGGCCGGTACAGACCCCCACAGGGTGCACAGACCACCGGCAGGCCGGCACAGCCCCCCGGCAGGCCGGTACAGACCCCCACAGGGTGCACAGACCACCGGCAGGCCGGCACAGCCCCCCGGCAGGCCGGTACAGACCCCCACAGGGTGCACAGACCACCGGCAGGCCGGCACAGCCCCCCGGCAGGCCGGTACAGACCCCGGGCAGTCCACACAGCCCCCCGGCAGGCCGGCACAGCCCCCCGGCAGGCCGGCAGAGACCCCCGGAAGGCCCGAAATGATGGCGCATCATGATGCGCACACACCGCGCATCATGATGACGTCAGTCTGTCAATCAACTTTGAACTTCCGATTCCGATGCCGAATTCCGATATTGAAAAAATATCGGAAGTCGGTATCGGAATTCCGATACAGCAAGTATCGGCCGATACCCGATACTTGCGGTATCGGAATGCTCAACACTACTCCTTAGTACTGTACTTCTTTCGAAGGTTGGAGAATACCAACTGGAGAAGGTAGCCAAAAAAGAAAGCACCCCTTCACCCTTGGCATAAAAGTTGACTGTATATTTTTTAGTGTCCACATTCATGGAGCTGCTGCCTTTCTTTCCCTTTCCTATGGTTCCAAAATGTCTGGAAAATGTCCCATAAGGAAATTGAAGTGAAATTGAGCAGCATGAACAAGGGCATGTGCAAAACTTTTGCGACTTTTCGATGTTTTATTTCATAAAATTGGCATAAACAATTTGATGAATATTTCACTATGTGATTATTTCAGGACTTTTACACGGATCCCTCTGCTGTGCACAATCCTGGAAGCGTTCATACTTGATCAAGCATTTTGATTTCTATATCACACATGAATCTGAATAAGGAATCGTTATGTAAGTCGCCATAAATAATGACTAGATGTAATGAATGTATTTTTATATCACTGGGTGATGTTTTGCTGCTGTCTGATAAATATAGCTATGAGTATATGACTTGAATTTAGTGCTTCTTCCAGGAATATGATGCTTTGCTCTTAATCTGGGAAATGGAATCTTGTTCGGACTTACTGGTACATTTTACAATCAGTTTATCACTGTCTGGTTTCGATGATGGTAAGTGGTTGCATGACTAATATGTAAAATGTGTATTTTCTAAAAGCTGCAATGCTCATAGCAGTGTTGGATTTAGGACAGAAGTGGACAAACTGCAAATCCCCATTTTCTAAATTGCGTCTATCAATCTTTAAGAACAAAGTGGCGTCGATTACATAACCTGCCACAGTAATTTTCTTATGTGAGGACAGATATATATTTTTTGGTATAGTAGACCATGGTGGTATTGTAAATCACATCTTGGAAAGCAATGGCCCATCGTTAGGACATTCCATCTATTTATGGGTAGGTTCACGCAATCGTTTTCTCTCCATCTAAGCAAAATGGTTCAATTATCCTGATGAAACTCTGATCAGCGTTTGATTAGAGTTTGGTCAGCGTTGCATCAGTTTTTCTGGGATGTGAAGTGAAAAAAAATTACACCACCCTCTCCGTTCTGTCAGTCCGTGAAATGTCATCCGAGTGTGGTCCACTGTTTTTAAGGACACATAGACTACCATTGCCGATTTTGTTTGGACACTCAGATCAAAATCAGTCAAGTCTCTGATTTTTTCCTCGCACCACTTGGACCAAACTGACAACGGCATAGCCCCATAGAGTATTATGGGTAAGAGTGCTATCCATGAAAATCACATACAGCACTCATCCGATATAATCGGTTGTGTGCACAAGTCCTATGATTGCTGTAGGCTAAACATGTTGGACCCTCTTGAATTTTGTAAGTTAAGTGGTGGTCACATGTGAAAAAAATCTGATGAATTAAATGAGACTGCAGGCTGAAATGTATGTGTGTATGTGCAGTCTCAGTGTGTAGTGTGAACATACCTATAGGATAGTTCTCAATATAGCTAAAAATAAAAGTTTTAAGCCTGTAAGCTATACTTGTAACTGTCTTACAGGCATGTTCACACTATACAAGGAGACTTGTCGTCCAGCTGCTTTTTCCTTCAAGTCTGTGGGATCTGTTGTCTCATTAATGACTGCTTTTTTTTCCTCGAGGCAAACGCAGCTGATGTTTGTCCATAATTATTCTAATTTGAGCAAATGTGATTGGTTCAGTGTAACAGTATATATCTTTTGAATATCTCATTGTGATATCCTATGACTAAGAGCGCCGCCATGCGCCAGAAACGCGTCAGGACATGAGGTTTCTTGTTTTTTTTTTAGATATGTTTTAACTGCATCTACAATAAAGGATTGGAAGTTATTAGGACGGGTGTGCTGAGAATTACTCTCCTTTCAAGTCTTCGTTCGCGCTTTTCAAGCAGACGGTAGCAATATCTATCCAAAGTGAATGTCCCATTATATACTCACTTTAAATATCCAACTGTGCAAAGAAAGGAAAACATTTTGCCCCGTTGGGAACATACAACCTGTCATTAAAGTGTACCTATGAATGTATGCACCCGAAAAGGTTTGGAGGCCTAGCTGGAAACATGCTCTACATCACGAGCCTTCTAGGAAAAATCTGTGATCGCTTATTAAAATCTCTTCAGGCTGTATTGTTAAACTTAGGCCACAACTTTGCCATGACAGAGAGAAAATCCCTCACACTCTGCCACTCAATTCACAAATACACCATATCGTTAATATCTATTTAGCCATTGTATAAACCACAGCTCAAAATATAAATTACCATAATAAGTTCTGGTTATCTATGATTAGCCATTTTTCCCAAGCCAATAAAATTAATTAGTCTTTGTACCTCCCCTCACGTGTCCTTTCTCCCACCTCGCCCCAATACACTGAAATTTCACGTCCTCTCCTCCAATTTATTACAATTACATGTTTTCTTTCCCACCCTGAATATATAACAATGGCATGTCCTCTTACACCCCCATTTCATTACAGATAAATCCTACCAACTGCAGTTACAAATCCATGTCGTCCCCAATCCATTACAATTCTATGCCCTCTTATTCCACCCCATTCACTGTAATTCCATTTCCTCGCTCCAACCCCCAACCCTCCCAAATGGTGCTCTCCATCACTATGTTAAAAAAAGGACTCATTTATGTCTGCAGATGATCCCCCAAGGTGATGCCTACCAAGTGATGCCATCGCGTTGGCTGAGTCACAGAGAAAACACTGGGCAGGAAGCTGAGCATGGTTTTCTACAGCTGCAACTTGGTTTTGCCAACAGTGGTGCTGCAGTGAGACGCACTGCTAATAGTGGTAAAAAAGACTACAATAAGAGCAATATGGCTTCCAATGACATGTTTAGCGCAAGCCATTCTGCTTACCAGATCCCAGGAGTTGCACTGGCTTTCACCCTTTAATCTTTGTATAGAGATCTTGCCTTAAACAGGGACCTCTGGGAAGGGGCCACAGAGTCATTTGCTGCCTGATGGAGAATGCTGACAGCAAGAAATGTCATCACGTTGCATCCATACTAAGAGGTATCATCAGAAACATAATCAGAGAGCAAGCATTTGGTCAAATATACATGCCAAGGTTAGAGAATGGGATAATTAAGGAAATCACAGCAAGTTCAAAAAAATGGGGCTATACCAGGAAAGCAGAACTTATTCACTGGCAGTGGAAACTGATTCTCAGAGGTTTAAATCGTGAGCAGCCCTACCCTCGGTTAACAGGAGGAAGCAACACAAACAGAATTTAACCTCAAAGCTTCTGGACTGGTCAAAGGAATAAAAGAGGGCTGATAATTGCCTCGAAGGATGAGAAAAGCAAGAGTAGAGGGGACAGGCAGCGGCATGGATGTCACAGTATATGGGTCCATACACCACTGCATTATGACAGCAGTAAACATGAACAACACATTGACTACCTCCAAAATGCTCTAAGACAAGTTTTTCCTTTAGGATGCATATGAAAATGCTATTTATTTACATAGAAAGCTCATCGAATAGTTTAATAAATTATCAACAGGTCTTTGTTTTCTTAGAAAAAGTTTGAGCCATTATTCATAATCATTTCAAGTATAAAAAAGCTAAGTTCTTTTTTTTCTACAAGATTTTGATAAATGAACTAATGCACAAGTCAAGATATATGGCTTTACTCTTTTCAATAAGGAAAGTCGAGAGGTATTGCTAAATTTTCTCCTCTGATGACTCGATAAATTTTTACAGAGAATGTCACGGTTAACCTTCAATAATTACAACATTTTTAATTAGGGAAAAAAAGAAAACCTTGTTGTTCTGAAACTCATAGAGTATCTACAGCCAGGATTATAATGGCAAGATTTGCCGTACGTGCACTGCCTGTGATATTTGGACTGCTTTTCACATTTGAAGCCTTTAAAATTAAGGTTATTATCTGTAAGTTGTACAGCTCAATAATAATAGCATTTAATGCTGAAAGAGGTTAATGTACTTTTTGATATTCTCTTTCTGACTGCGGGTCAGCCAACTCCATCATGGGTCACTTATACTGAGTAAATTATGGAGGAATGCAGAATGATCTTTGAAAAGAGCTCAAACAAATTTAGACAACATTCACAGGCTTAAAGTTACAAATTAATGCAGGTTAAAGACCAAACTTTGCAATATGTGCCCTGCTCAGTGGAATAGGTACACTATTCTTGTAGATACACAGGGCCTTGTAGAGTGGAAAAGGTACACTATGGTCAAGACCAGCGTTTTACATGCCAGTCTTGATGAGGGTTATCAAGAGTCAGACATTCCTGATATATTAGGAGGCGCATGCCTCTTAATGAATCAATGACACACTAAAAGTTATGTTCGCTTCCGTGCTTCTCACCACAAATCAGGAGTCTGAATTTGATGACCAGACATCATCATGCTCCATCATGTCCTGCATCAGCTTTGCCTATTGTGGAGGAGCTGAGTGAAAAAATGACAAAAGTCCTCAAAATTTTGAGCTTACCAAGGTGTTTTATACCAGACTTCTGATTGTAACAATTTGATGAATTGGGTCCTACTTATTCTTAAATGTATTGGGGCACCTACACATTACACTTATATGATCTTTTATGGCCCTCCTCTGTAAATTCATAGAATTCATAGACATAAATTTGGAGTTAGTCCAATTTGAAGTTATAGGATTTTCCACTCTTCTAGAAAGGCTTTCCACAAGTTTTTGGAGGTGTCTTAGGGAATTTTGCCAATTTATCCAGAAGAACATCTGTGAGGTCAAGTGCTGATGTCGAAGGAGAGGACCAGGCTAGCAATCTCCATGTTAGTTCATCCCAAAAGTTTGGGATGGGGTTGAGGTTAGGGCTTTGTGTGGCTGTTCATATTGTTCCACACCAAACTCTGTTTTGTGCACTATAGGACATTTCACAAATTGTTTCCACAAAAATGTAAGCATACAGTTGTCACAGATGTATGATGTAGCATTTGACTTCACTGAAAATAGTGGCTGAGGACAACCCCTGAAAAACAAACTTATGGAATTATCCCTCCTCAATGCAGACAGGCAGGTACTGTTCTCCTGGCAAATGTCAAACCCATACCCAGCAATTAGACGGCAAGATAGAGAAGTGTGATTCATTATTTTATAGAACATATTTCCACTGCTCCAAAGTAAAGTGGCGGTGTATGTTACAATACTCCATTGGATGCTTGGAGTTGTGCTTGTTGACTTGAATGTGTAAAGGTGGAGAAGTCATCCAAACACCCTCTCTGAAGACTTCACTAATGTTATTATGTCAGTTTGCGTTTTCATGTGACATAGTTATGTGATTTTACAGTCATTAGTTTTTCAAGAAGCTTGTTAGCCTAGGACAGAGTTAACAGCTAGTGTCAGCCCAGGTGTGGAGGAGTTGTACAGGTAGCTAATTCCTGTTAGTCAGTTATTGATTGAGCTATTGAAGTAATAATAAGAATTTTATAGCTATAGGCCAAGTACAGAGACAAGAAAGGAAGTCACAGTGATATACATTGGCCCATGTAATTAGTATACAAGGAGATCATTGGAATGAAGAAAGCAACCAGCAGCACTCAATCAATGGATACAAAGTCAAAAGCTCCAAGGAACCCACTTGAAGATAAGTCAGTAAGTAGGGAAATACAGCGTCCAAGTCCTAGGTGAAAAGGTAAAACAAAATTTATTCTGCCGTACAAAGAGAAACAACATTTCGACCTATTAGAAAGGTCTGTATCAAGTAGTTGATAAAGACATTTTTGATTGGTCGAAACATTGGACTTGGACGCTGTTCTTCACTAATTACTAGTATACTAGAATACAAGGGGATTCTTCACTGACAGTGGTATAAATAGATCTGATGGAGGCATTATTCCTGTAGTCAGCTAGTGTGGAGTGGGCTACTGACAATGTGTCAAACTGGTTGTAGAAGACAAAGTGAACCTTTATCTGACCAGGAAGGAACACGGAGTACTGCACCGCAGTGTGGGATATTGGATGGGCGAAGAAATACTCTGTTACTTTACAATCTGTGCTGATTACCATCATTGTGCCATATACAAAGAAACTAAATTAAGAACCTCTGCCTTATGCAGAAGAAATAGATAAAGAAATGCATATCGTTTTTGAGATGTTGGAGAATGTTAACAATAATTTTAGTAAACCTGTTTTTAACTTTTTAAAATGGATGTTGGCCTCCCTGATTCATCGCGTGAACATAAGGTCACCATTCCATCCTAACAGTTGTGGCCTGCAAAGAGGTGAGCAATAGGCCCCCAAAATTACATGCATACTCAGGGGTAACATAGCAGGGTTTTTTTTGTGAGGTGGCGAATGATGTTGGCCAAATCCCTCCCTTACACATGCATACATACTTTTGTCCTTATAGTGAACCTACTCTTATATGGTTTTTGCTTTCTTCTGGATCAACATGTAGACTTAAGTCTACCATCAACCTTAAAGCGATAAACTATAAAACGACTAGAAAAAAATCAAACTACTGTCTCTATCCACTGCCAACTCATAAGATCATGTCTCTCGGCAAAAGAGATATAGATGCATGTTTAGCCTCTTCCTAACAATTCCATGTATTTTGTACTAAAATGTGGCTTATTTTAATAAATAAAGGATGTTTTTTCCCCCATGGGCTGTTTCTTCTACTGCAGCTGATTATCATCCTGTGAGATTTGTGTCGACTCACCAGAGTGGTATAATTGTGTATACCTGCATCCACACCAGTATAATACTCTACCTGTTGTAAATAGTAGTGTTTTTATTCAGTCACGAGATGTCGCTGTTGCCTAAGCATTGCCGATAGACTGATATTCTTGTAAAATGTCAGAGGTGAGACTACAATGTGACTGATGTGAAAAACAGGAAGAGGAAGTGTGGCCATCTTATGGACAGTCTGCAGCTAATGAGAACAGGGAGAGGATGTGCTGGAGAGGAATCCAATAACATCCTCTCGTGGAAGCACCTCACAGAGACCAAAGCAGTGGCAGATTGGAGCTGAACTTGTCGGCGACTAGAACTTGTCCAGATGTAACATTTCTGCCAGGAACACTGCTGAGAGACCATAAAGGCTGGAACCTAGAGTGAGAGGTGTCAGATGCCACTGAGGAGTTAAGCCACAAGCATTAATAGTGCCGCTCACCTGTTGGGAGGGGCTCCATATTCATCTGTATACACTGATAGTGTTGTTACTGACCTGGGTCTGCTCAAGACAAGCAAAGGCCAACTGCAGTAAGTAAGAGTGCACGCACCACACTACATTCAGGCACCAAAAGACTTAAGGTGGAGATAGAGCCCTTGTAGTTAGATGGTTAGGCATATCGGCTGTTCAGGCCATGTTTATTGCCAAAATCAGGAGTTCAGGATTTTTGGATTTGTTGCCACGTTATCTATTTGTTTAGTAACAAAGAATCCTAATCGACACCTAAGTGCCGACACGGCATGCAATGGATTTCGGACCAAACTTGAACTTCCTTTTGTTTCAGTAGAGAGTGTGTCTGTGGAACATTATAGTATGGGACAGTTGTTCAACTTCGATAGACTTTGCTCACAGCTAATTAGCCAGCAAAGATCATTAAGTTTTGGGGTATTTTTAATATAATTGATGATGGACTATTCCTCTGATTTCATTGAGGTCACATCGGTACGTGAGAGGGATATTTGGTTGGGGAATGTGAGTAATGGTTTGTAAGATTGTAAACTACTGTGCTGAACCACATGCTAGCCCATATGTTACACTCATATAATCGATCCGGTTTCTAGGGTGTAAACAGGTAATGGGCTGCCCGTTTAGACAGGCACGTCAGTAGGTAGAT
Source organism: Dendrobates tinctorius (assembly GCF_039654945.1). Classification (NCBI taxonomy): domain Eukaryota; kingdom Metazoa; phylum Chordata; class Amphibia; order Anura; family Dendrobatidae; genus Dendrobates; species Dendrobates tinctorius. The sequence continues at coordinate 50,828,661 of NW_027361688.1, read as the reverse complement.
TTATAGAAAGCACAGTTGGCACAAATTGCGCCACGCTGTACAGCACAAGGGTTTCAGCCTTCTTCCTAAAAGGCTGTATAATATGTAGAATGTTTTCTGTTGTCTGGTTAAATTACCCAAATAACTAACTAAAGTAGTTATGGTGAGTGAACTGTGTAAGAGTTGGTTTTCTTATCTGTGACTCTGCCGAATCTTGGCGAACACTCTCCGGTACACGACTTACAGTCCACATGTTTGGATCTATACTACAATACCACAGCCCATAGAAAAAAACTAATACAGAAGTATTGTACCTGTTTAATAACAATACAATACTTGTGAAGGAAAAACCCTTAACCAAGGAGCATGAGACACTGTACTGTATATTGTGTGCCTCCTTGATAACTACTTTGTTTTTATGAAACATATATCTTTATAATATTCATTTCCTGTATAATATGTAACTTTGTAAATGTAACTGTTACTTGAAATATTTTTTCAGAAAAGTGTAATAATTTTTCATGAACCAAGGTAATATAACCAATAGTCTATAAAATATCTCTGTCCATCAACTGTTGCATAGTTTATTAGATTGATGTTTAATGCAATGATGCAGGGCTATGGGTCCATGGGTGTGGAGTGTGGGACCATTGATGTACAATAGATATAACATAGACTAGGAATACATTATACAACACTTTTCCTAATTTTAATTAATACTGAAAAACAAATAGAACTATGATGTGATTGTAGTGTGTTGTGGTCCAAAGTCAAGGAAGCCTAGGGTAGATTTAAATGGGTAAAATTCTGCCCTTTCAATGATCCAAACAAGTTAGAAGACCTTTTACGTAGACCTTCCCAGACTAATATGATCAGTTGATTACCATACAGTTGGCAACAGGTGTCTTTCTTGATACATTTCTTTAGAAGATGCAGCACATGAAAAAAATCTGAGATGTTTTGTAGATATATGGCCTAAGTCATATCAAGGAAGGTTACATATGATATTGTATGATAAAGGTCACCTATGGCTGAAACATTGATTTTTTTTTAATGAGCTGTAACTAATAAAGAAGTCTATTGAGGAAGAAGATACTTGCGTACTTGGCAATATAGTGGAGAGTTGCCCCAGGAAAGTATGGGCCTAAAAGACTGGTCCAAGAGATTTCATGACATCAATTCTTTATTTCAAATAGGAAATAATCTCCACATTAGAATGAAACTTCCTTTTGATAGGGAATCAGAAGATTATTTGGGTCAACATTTTACTGTACGGTAATTGTTGTCCATGTACAGAGAAAATCCAGTATTTTAATATTATTATTATTATTATTATTATTATTATTATTATTATTCTCTCGATGTAAAATATCAATTTAACCCAGAAAGTTTAACTAGTTACCAGTCTTAGGGACATTCGGGAGGTATTTTTCTTATCCATTTTTATTTCTCTGACACATTCAGCACCTTTATGTTTTGATGTAGCCAATGGCGATTTTCTAGATTGCATAGGCAAAGATCCGACATGAAATAATCTCCTCTGTTCTGGGTGAACAAAGGCTACAATGTTCAGTGCAAGGAAAGCTTTGTAGACTATTTGTGTCAACGTAGTTCACAATGGCAATCTATTTCAGGATGAATTCACACAGTGCACGTCTGCATTTAGCAAGGGCATTAATAGCAGCTTGCCTTTCTATTTCAATGGCTGTGTTGATTAGTCAGTATCTAATCGTTGTTATTCTTGGTTTCCTCGAACATGACATACGTAAACTGTGGGACGTGCAAGAATCAGAACAGGATCAGAAACCTGCTTTGTACTAAGGCTATCCCGTGTCTTTCATGACAATAGGAGTGAGAAGGAGAGTGGGCAGCTGGTGGGGCTGATCTGGCTCCAGATAAAACGTGGCTCTCCAAAAAATGTAATTTCCATTAAATATCCCTCTGCAATTTGTGTAAATCATCCCTTTAGTTTTTTTTTCAAATGGCCCTGAAGAAAAACACAATTTAATTTCCAGCATCAGACACTTGGGGACAGTGGCTAACATTTTCTTTCCCTTTTAATAGATCCAACTAGCTCGACGAACATTTGCATTTTCTACCATCCAGCCGCGAAAAAATCTTTGTGTCTCCGGCCTGAATTTAAATTTGAGCATCTAATAAGGGCAAGCATGCAGGGATGAATTTAGAGTGGCCTCCAATGTGCTTTTGATTACAATAAGGGACTTTTTTATATATAAAAAAAGAAATATGTCACAGTACCATAGGTTAGTATTGTGCAAAGGACTGCCTAAAATAATTGGCTTGACTATACTTTGAAGTGAATCCAGGAAAAATCAGAGGCTCTTACATTTCTGTTTTGTCCTGCTGATGTAAAGACATGCCAGCCTTATCCATATGTACACTTGGTATCCATATTACTGTATTCTACCCAACAGTCATTCCTTACATAAAAAGTCACTGTATCTGCAGTAGAAACGTGTGGTTTGCAAAAAGTCATGCTCAAATGTCCTTGTCAAATCAGGGACGGATTTTCACTGTAGGTCAACGTAAAGGTCAGGCACTCTCTTAGAAGTAAAATGCAACTAGCTCAGCCAATATACATAAAAGCTTCATTGTTTTATTTTAGCAGCATTTTTGAAGATCAGATATCTTAACGGGGTTGTCCTCAACTTGGACAACCCGTTCTCATTCCCCATGTTTGGCGCCATTAAAAAAAAAACATCTATACTCATCTCCCATGACAGCGCCATTCCAGAGGTATCAGGACGTGCTTTCCTGAGCTATTATGAGGATATGTCACATGAGCCCTGCTCCAAATCTGTGATGTCATTACTGTCCCCGCTTTCGGACAAATCAAACATCAAAATGAAGTCAGAGACCACCCGAAGCTGAGACTTCCTGTTGATGTCCAATAAGTCCAAAGGTGGGGACAGTGAAGCTGGAATTATTGGGTGCAGGGCTCATGTGACATGATAATGTCATGTGAGTGCCGGGAAAGCGAATGCAGTCTCTACTGGAATGTAATTGGCACCGGATAGGAGTATAAGTGTTTTTATTTTAATGGCGAACAACCCCTTTAATGTCACCTTGCTAGATTGTTTCTTTATTGTAGTTCTTCCTAGTTCTTACTACTTTTATATGGAACTTATCCTGAGGTTAGGTCATCAATATCAGATCGGTGAGGTGCAACACCCCTTATCCCTAGCCAATCAACTGTCGACAGCAGACCGATGTGACCAGTTATCAATGGTCGGATGTGATCAGTTACTTCACATTGGCACTTATTTGAATTAATAGGAGTGTTTCTGCAGTAAGCACTGCGGCCACTATACAATTGACGTAGTTGTGCAATGCAGTGCCGCAGCTAATGACATATGGCCTCCACCAGCTCTGGGAACAACTAATCAATGGGGCTACCGGGTCTCGCACCCTCATATATCCGATGTTGATGACCCCTCCTAAAGATAGGTCATCAATATAAAAGTAGTGGACAACATGAACTGAGCAGTGGGGAGCACATAAGACCTTGTGTGAGGACAGACAACTAGAAACTTCAATTGTAAGAGTGGTGTAGCTGATAGACTGTTCCCTGACACTCTAGATTATTTCATATTTGTGCATGTTGTCAGCAGGGTAACATTCACTGGGGCGGCATTTTGGCCTAGGCAGGGTTAACTGTAATGGTCGGCCCAGTTTGGGGAGGAGAATCTAAGAGTTACTGTCCAGTTCAGTAAATGACAGTTAGTTGAGGGACAGTAGGGTGAAGTGTCAGCAGCAGTTTCATGCATTGGGCTGCTATGGACAACATGGGCCTAATAATTTGGGCAGTGGATTTCCAAAAATAACCTTCCATGTGATTCTGTCTACCGGCCTGGGGGAACCTTGAGATAGATGTGAGGGGCCTTGGGTGCACTCAGCTTCTGAAGATATATGGAAAGATGGACTCAGGCTACATGGGGTGGAAGGTATTGCAATCCGGGTGCACTTCTAGTGGTGAAGAAGACTTCCTAGTTTTAATGAAGATATCAAGAGTGACATTGTAACCATACTGAGAACCAGGGCTGAAGTTGTGTCCGGTACCTGTGGAAAAGATGACAACTCACTGGGCCTTATGCTATATGCCTGTTTGTAAAGACTGCCACATATCCAGTAAAAGTTTAATTGTTTTAAGCCTGTGTCTCTCGGATTGATTAATGCCTAGGTTCCAGAAGAGGAAAACCCTGAGCCAATGGAGGCCTGCAGGCCAGAAGTAAGTGTGATGCACCCCACACAGCAGAATAATAGAATCATAGAATGTTAAAGTTGGAAGAGACCTCCAGGGTCATTGTGTCACTCAACCATCTTTGACAGATGTCGGTCCAACCTCTGAAGACTTTCATTGAAGAAGACCAGGGCAGGGACATGTATTTTCCGTAGACTGCCAGAGCGAGTGGGATCAGCAACTCGTCCACAACTACATTGCTTGGGCATTTTACACAATCAAGAGCAGAGGTGGGGTTGCAGAAAATTTTAACTCTGAGCCCAGGACATTTCCCAGGTTGATAAAAGCTCAGCTAACCCCTTCACTTTTCATTAGGTTATGGCGCAGAAGTGATTTTATGGGTTACGATATCAGTATGATTGTCAACAGGGGAGTACATAAACATGTGTAGGAATGTAAAGTACAAGGGCATACATACAGGGAGGGGGCACAGCCTTTGTGCACTCTCCAGACCCCAGAACATAATGAGGGACCTCCAATATGCTGAGAATAAATTTGCTGCAAAATAAATTTCCAGGTTAATTCTGTATGATTTAGCTCATTTGAATTTCGGCAGATCCGCTCATATCTGCCAGTGAGCTTTAATGCAATGCTGGAGTATGAAACACTAGACTTGATGAACTCTCCCTTTTGAATAGTTTATATTAAGACATTTTGCCATCTAAATAACTAACCACAATTAGTGCATTAGTTTAGATGTTAGTATAGGACTAGTGATGAGCGAGTATACTCATTGCTCGGGTTTTCCCGAGCATGCTTGGGTGTCCTTAAAGTATTTTGGTGTGCTCGGAGATTTAGTTTTTGTCGAAGCAGCTGCATAATTTTCCGCTGCTAGACAGCCTGAATACATGTGCGGATTGCCTGTTTGTTAGGATATCCTCACATGTATTCAGACTGTCTAGCAGTCACAAGTCATGCAGCTGCGGCGACATAAACTAAATCTCCGATCACGCCAAAATACTCGGAGATCACCAGAGCATGCTCGCAACGAGTATACTCGCTCATTACTATATAGCTCACATTCCACAATTTTTTTTGCACTAGTTTCTTTATTAAAATGATGGGAACCAATTAATTTGTATTAAATTAAATAATACAAAAAAATTAACTGCTGCAATGGATGGAAAGAGGTCACCATTTCGAGAATGCAGAATTTGGAAAATGGATTCATACCTCATGGTGTCGATAATACAAAAGAAGATGCAACAGGAGATAATTATTACAGGGCCAGACTGACACATAATGTACCCACGCTGTCACTTCCAATTATTTAGAACCAGATATCAGCATTGTGTGTGTCATGGGATGAGAAGAAAGAACAGAGAGTAGGGGGGTTGGTGAGAGGTTGAATTCATTCATTGCTCCTTAGTTGTTTATTTTGTAAGTGAATCTCGGAGCTTTCTTTGGATAACCTCTTGTTTGGTAAAATACATATAAGCGATCATTTTATTTTACAGCTCCGTCCTGGAACAATAAAGAGTGAGTTTATTGCCGGGCATATTCAGCCTGGCAAATGGCAAGAAACCTTCATTGTGCATTTTACTCAAATTGCCCTGTTAATATTTTAAGATGCAGACCTAAGGACGTGCACTGTTCAACATAGATGAAATAATAATATGAAGGTAATTATGTAGTCGTAGGCTCGATAAAGATCTCAGCATTAATGAACACATAGGAGCAGTTCAGCATCCTTCCTAAATACCACATGGCACATTGGGCGATAACTCACAATCCTATTACCCTGCTCTCCTCAAAGACTTAAATGAGAATTTTCTGCAAAGTGTCTTAGGTCGTTATGGGGCTACAATTTCTCAGAATTATAAGTGCCGCTTTATAACAAGCAATCGCCTCTCTTCTGTTATTCACTAGGGAAGTTTATTGTTTTTTATCTGATAAGAAATTTATACAAGCAAGAGTCTATATGAGTTTTCCTGCATTGACTGCCTTCCTTGTAATTCAGTGAATCTGTATCAGCTGATCAAAGAACTGGTGCAAAATAAAGTTTTTGGAAACAAGAAGTCTTAATTTGTAATCTTGTACAACCCATTTAACTTCTAATATAACCCAGTTTAATTGTTCAGCTGTTTAAATAAATAGCACACTTGTCATTATTGACTGAGCACAAAGAATCCCTTAGGATGAGACATAAGCAGAGTACCTAGAAGACTGGAGCACCAAACTTATTGGCGAAAATAGAATTTTCACTCTTTTGTATTGGTACACACCTGTCCCGAATCAGAGCTTTACTCCAGTCACCCCATTCTACTGAACCCTTTGTGCTGCATGTTGGGCTGTACAGTTGTCCCAGTGTGCCTGGTATTAAGACTAAGGCCACGTTCACTCCTTCACTATTTGGTCAGTGTTTTACATCAGTATTTGTAATCCAAAATTCAGAGTGGCAAAAATCAGAGGAAAAGTATAATAGAAACACGTCACCACTTCTGTATTATTCACCCACTCCTGGTTTTGGCTTACAAATACGGATGTAAAATAATGACCAAATACTGAAGGTGTGAACGTGGTCTTAAATTCTTAATTCCAGTATGCACACCTGGTATTACGATTTAGTGCTTCTGAGTCCTGTGTGTACATGCGGCCATCAGTACGTCTGCTAACTGCTTCCCAGTCTCCTGTCTATCTGTTTAGCTTCCAGTAGTTCTGCTACCTGCTTCCCAGTCTCCTGTCTATCTGTCTGGCTTCCAGTAGTTCTGCAACCTGATTCCCAGTCTCCTGTCTGCCTGTAGCCTCCAATACCTTGGCTAACTGCTTCCCAGTCTCCTGTCTATCTGTCTGGCTTCCAGTAGTTCTGCAACCTGATTCCCAGTCTCCTGTCTGCCTGTAGCCTCCAATACCTTGGCTAACTGCTTCCCAGTCTCCTGTCTATCTGTCTGGCTTCCAGTAGTTCTGCAACCTGATTCCCAGTCTCCTGTCTGCCTGTAGCCTCCAATACCTTGGCTAACTGCTTCCCAGTCTCCTTTCCACCTGCAGCCTCCAGTACTTCTGTCATCTGTTTCCCGCATGCCTCAACTACATGCTGCACCCTCGCTCATGGCTTTTGTGCCATCTCCGACTTTGGTTGTGGAGGAGCCACCTCATCAGGTGAGCCAAAACATATATATTCTATTGGTCGTATTGCAACGACTATATATTAAGCACGAGCACGACTTCATGTGAAATGCAAAACTGGTATATCGGGGGTTGACATTGATACTCAAAAGAATAGAGTTTAGATAAAAATTATATTTGAGCATTCCCAGTCATAAAGCTGTCAATATGATGCTGTTTCATCAGACCAGGTCACTATCAATTACTTGACGAGGAATAATGATATGCCTTAGCATCTTCAGCATCTTGCCTTGCCTCTCGTGTATAGCATTACAACACTCTACCAATGTATCTTTTATAAAACACAAAAATTGAGCTTGGTTTGAGTTGGTACACATGCAGCATATAAATGCATGTTCACATGGCCAAAAAGCATACTAAACCTACAAAAGACAAAATGAAAAAAACCGTGCTATAATTAAATAAGTAAAAAGCAAAAGTGCATTTAAATCATACAGTTAGCCATTAAAAGGTATCAACTACTGAGGACTCTCAATCCTGAATATTTTTCTATCTACTGGCTAACACGGTACAAAGATATACATCTTCCCTGTATTTAAATCATACAGAGTTCTTAGTAATACTGTATTTGATCAAACATAGCATAAAAGCCGTTCCACCATCGACAAGGTGACTCTGTGGTCAGGGCGGTCCTACACTGTCTAGTATCTTTTATATCTAATCTCGGATTGTCTTCTTCTAGCACAGGTGACAGCCCATGATCTCACAGACATAACCCTTGACAAAGCTCATTGTGTGAAACGTGGGTGAGGCTTGTAGCCAACTCGTCTTCTCTTGTCTTACGTTCCTTATTATATTTTATTATTTCCATCTTGGCTGCCTTAGGATTTATTTGTGCATTTTATTGAAGCAATTTGTCCTTCCCTTAAAAGTTTATTCCTTTACAGCTTTTGCTTGTACTTTTTAGACTTTTATTCTTATTTCATGGTTGCAAGCCTGATAGTGAAAAGGTTTTACTTACACTTATGTGACTATCCCATATTAACTTCATTATTTACAGTACTTATGGTCATGTATATGTAATTTGGTCTTTTCTGTCTGTTCCACCTTTCAATGCCGTGTGGACGCATTTTGTGTTTTTTAATTTTAGTTTTTAATTCTAGAAATTTTTAATAAAGTCTGTATTTTTATACCTAAAAAGGGTTGTCTTGTTCCAGAATCTCAAGTAGTTTTGCATGGCTAGCCAGCCTTTTGGCTTCTTGCCAGCTGGGGTGCTCCTGTTTGATCGAAAGTTTGGAGCAATACTTTAAAGGGAAACTAGACTCATATTGCAACATTTGAACAACATAGTGACACTGAGGTTGGCTGGATCAGGAGCTACCAGCACTTTAGTAATCTGGACAACTCCAGAGTAGCACTTACAAGCTCTACTGCAAAGAGCTTGTAACCACTGCGCATGTTCAGCTACTGCTGATTGATCCCAGTGGTGGCTGTTATTCCAGGTAAATAATAAAATGAAAAATCTTGTTTTTGAGAACCAAACATCTTTATTTTGACTAGTAAATTGTTCAGTTTCTTTATTTTGTAATCTGATAACCCTTGCTTCCCCCTTACTGGTTAGGGCTCATGCTTTATATGTATATAGGTGTTGCAGTTTTATTCCTGCATCAGACGATTTATCTTCTGGACTTTGTTGGTGGTCAGCTTGGCACCTGTAGAGATGATAAAGTGGAGGCAAAATATCTATTAGAAAAGGAAAAGAAATTCAGCAGCTCATCCAGAAAAAAATTAAGTTAAGGATAGTAAGATTTCTTTCATCTTGTTAAAAATGATCCATTTTAGCAAAATATCACATGCAAAATGTCCCACGCATTTTGAGCCTTGAGGATTCTTAGTCATAGTTTTAGCTGGATCTCCACAGCCAGAAAAATTTACCATCACTAATGCCAGAATAATGTACAGGCGCTGATTTTTATTTATTTTGGCACAATTTCAGCTAAAGAATCACCTCTCCAGAGCACTTCAGATTAAGACTGCTGAATGAAACGCCAGGCATAATAAATTCCTCCTAATATATATGTTTAGAAAATTGGGCATAATCATTGCCTTAATTACGATCTTTAAAATCTTCTAGATGGGGTCATCCATACAATGTGTGGTTATCTGTAAAACAAATTGGCCACGGAGTTTCTTTCTAGGAATTTATGTTACTAATTTTCTTGCGATATTAATTCAATCGCGTTGGCTTTCATATAGATTGTTGTTGATGTTGTCAGATATAAAATGACCTCTTTTTTTTCGAGTGGTAGAAGAGTAATGAGAAAATAAAAGTAAAGATCTTAAATTATGCCACTCGGATTTTACATCTAATGAAATGCCTGATTAGAGTACATCAAGAACCATACACGATGCTTAAACGCTATATAATTATCTGTCTGGAAAATGAGCAAGCAAAGCATAAATACTCTTCATCCGTTATGTAGTAAGCTAATAAGGTTCAAGATGAGCAAGTTATTTACATTATTTTACCAGCCTATAATTAATACTCTATAATCAATGTAATACTGAGTCATCTACAAGAATTAGAGCATTTTCTAGGTTTTCTTTAACGGCATATTCTCATGTTTGGAAGTTATTCCCTATCCCCCATCCAATCATGTGTGCTGCCAGATACAGCGTTCAGCTGAATTGGCAGTGCTCATGATCAACCACCACTCCACACACGGGGATCTTTAGAGCTCTGGTTCTCGGGATCAGCAGAGGTTTCAGTGGTCAGACCTCAGCGATCAGGAAGTTATCCCCTATAATACAGACAGAGTTAATAAACTTGTCCGGCCTTAGGCTCCAAGTCTGCAGTCACTCTATGCGACTGCAGACTTGTGACTCCTCATGGTGTGCTCTGTGAGGATTCTGCAGAGCCTTCACCAGAAGTCGCGGGTGCATGACTTCAAGTACACTCACAATTCCTAATCAGTACCCATACCTTAAGCCGTCTGAGCCACTATTCCAAACACACCCTTACCCTTTGATCGGCTCCTCTTTAGTCCTCATCTCCCACTTGGTCTACCTGGCTCACTGTATTCCATACAGAAATTTGTAGATCGAGCAGAAAACTTAAATGTTCGTGACCTGCAGATGCAACTCAAGCGGAAGACCACAGGGAGAATACTAAAGTGGAGTCAAGACAACCCTCTATGTACCCTAACTCATTGGAACCACCTCCTCACCCCCAAGGTCCTTTGATCAGCTCCTCTCTAGTCCTCCTCTCCTCCCTCTTGGTCTTCATGACTTATTGGACCTCATGCAGGAATACTGAGTTGAGCGGAAATCTGTAACATCAATGACATGGAGAAATAGCCCATTAAAAGATCGGTGGGAGAAGAATACCAAAGAAGAGCCAATAGGAGGATCAGGCAGGGAGCAATAGTGGCAGGACAGATATTTGGAAGGCTGAATATAGGAGGTGAGTTCAAGAGTTTACTTTTCTTTAATCCTTCCTGAGGAGCTTTGATTCCCACCATATGTTTTAATTGCGAAATGAACTCTTCCAAATCTGCCAAAAATGTTTAAGACATTCTCTCAAGTCTACAAACAACCCATTGATTTTCATCTTACATATTTAAATTTTTATTTTCAAAATAGCCTTTGAAAAAGCAAAAAAAAAAGTTGCAAGCGAAGGTCGATGAACTTTCAATTTATGATTTGAGTTGATGGTACCTTTCCGCTAAGTTTTGTTTTGCAGTCTTCCAGAATATCCCTGATAAATATGATTCTAGGATACACATTGCAAATATGCCTATTTGTCAAAGCACTTTACATCTTCTGCCATCATAAAAACAGTCCCCAGCTGCGAATCTTACTTTGTTTGATGTTCTGTGAAGAAGCAGAAAAGCAGCGTGAGCGCTGTGGAGCGAGGAACGTGACTGAAGTAGCCAAATGTGGCAGTGAGGATGCGGAATGATCAGGTTAATGTGACAGGACTTGGGATAAAAGTTAAACATTAATTTTATGCAAATAAGAAGACATAAAAGCAGGTCGTACTCATAGATACTGGAACGCATTAAGCACCAGGTCATGAAAAGGTCTTTATATATTGCCGCGCTCCGAAAAGTAGGTAGATGCAATGTACTTCTATGATGAATACACAGTTATCAAGCACGGAAGATAATGTCAAAGGAAATATGCAGCCCAACATTTCAGATATTTTGGAAGAAAAACATGTTTGCCTGCATACTATATATTTACTGCTAAATACCAGTGCAACCTAATCATACAGTAATCCCTCAATCCTGCTATATTGTGCCCTCATATTGGTGGACGATGATTTTACGCCCCTATAATTTAAGTATTTTTTTAACTAAAGCAGTAACTTTATCGGAAGAGATAGCTTAACACTAGACGCAGATGGGGGAAATAAAACTTACGTAACTAATATCATTCCAGCAGCGTTACTTTAAGGATTTGACTAGATTTCATCAATAATTGTTTTCCATCATTAATAAAAGTCATTTTAGACCATTAGACAATATAAGCGTTTAGGCCGGGGTCACACTAACCGGCGCAAAATACGGTCCGTAGTTTACAGGCGTAATACGGATGAATGACCCCTAAATAGTGCTCTGTAGGTCATCCGTAAGCAAGGTGTGGTTGCGTATTTTGCGCATGTCTGCATCCGCATGTAATCCATATGGCATCCGTATGGCATCCGTATGGCGAGATTTTCTCGCCGCCTTGCAAAATGGACATATAATGGAGCCCTATGACAGGGTTTCTAACAGAAACGAAATAATAGATATAGACACATAGAATGCATATATATATATATATATATATACCCACAAGTCATTGAGATAAACATATATAAATATATATATATTTATATTTCACAGAGTTCATAGCAGAATAGCCGCTAATTAAATTGCCGGCTTCTATCAAATCATTCCCCAACCCGACATGAAATGACACATGGTTTACATTCAGTAAACCATTTCATTTAATGTTTTTTATATGTCCTTGACTAATAATTAGATGCTGGTTTGTGTGCAAAATTTGGGAGTTGTAGTTGTTATTTTAAGGGGTTAATTCGTTTATAAAAAATGCGTGGGATTCCCATGTATTCTATGTGTATATATCTATTCTTTCTATCTTTATTAAACCTGTCAGTGTGAGTTTACTGTAGCGCACTGAATTGCCGGCTTTTCTAAAAGACACCGGGTGCGTATTTCTCGCAAGACACATGTGTGGTCCGTGTGTAATCCGTATTTTTTGCGCACCCATAGACTTGCATTGGCGTACTACGGGCGTAGTACGCTGACAATCGCAGCATGCTGCGATTGGCACGGACCGTAGAATACGCCCGAGAAATATACGGCTGATGGAAGCTGCCCCATAGACAATAATCTGTCCGTGTGTAATGCGCGCTTTTAGCGCCTCTCACTCGTCCGTATTCCTCGCTAGTGTGACCCCAGCCTTACTATTAAACCCGTCACCACCAGGCGATTTTTCCATTTTTCGTTGTCGCTTTTTCCTCCCATTCTTCAAAGAGCCATTTTTTTTTCATTTTTCCAGCCCTATAGGTATATGAGAGATTTTTTTGGCAGGCCGAGTTGTACTTTTGAATAATACCATTCATTCTGACTCACAGTGTAATGAAAAACGTGAAAAAAATTCCAAGTGTGTAGAAATTGCAAAAAAAAAAACGCAGTTCCACAATTTTGTTGTTTTTTTTCCGTGTTCAATATCTGGTAAAACTGAGCGGGCAATATGAATCCACAGGTCACTATGATCACGCAGATAACAAACATTTGTTTATTTTTTATTTAAGTGGAGAAAAAATTTTAAATTTTGCTAAAAAATTTTTTTCTTGTGTCACCATTTTCTGAGACCTGAAACATTCTCATTTTTCTGGATCTGGGGCTGTGTAAGGGTTTATTTTTTGTGCCCTGCACTGACGTTTTTGTTGATACCATTTTGGGGTAGATACAATGTTTTGATAACCTTTTATTGTATTTTATCTCAATGTTGCGGTGACTAAAAAAATGTAATTCTGAAATTTACATTTTTCTTCGTTATGCCATTTACTGATGAGATTAATTTATTTTATATTTTAATAGATCGGACATTTCTGAACAGGGCGATACCAAATATTTAATGGTGCAAAAGTGGGTAATTTGAACTTTTGTGCTTTTCTATTTTTTTATATTTTTTACAACTTTTTCTTTTTACTTTTAATAGTATTTAATAGTCTTCTTAGAAGACTTGAATCTACGATCACTAGTGCTATACATTGCAGTGCTTCAGCAGACCCTCAGCTGTCATGACAACCAATCAGTATCTTGCAATCACGTGACAGTAATCCCGATGGGTGGGATCAATGATGTGCTTCCTGTGTCAATGTGTTAAATGCCGCTGTCAGTGATTGACAATGGCATTTAACTGTTTAACAGCTGAGGGAGGATCTCGGATCGGCACTTGATTACTGATTAATTCAGCCATCAAGTGCGGGGAAAGATATGGGCTCAGCGTGTGAGCCGACATCAAAGGCAAGGACATGGCTGATGACGTAAATATACCTCATCAGTCATGAAGGGTTTACACAGTAACTTAGTAACATAGTTAGCAAGGCTTATAAAAGACATTTGTCCATCCAGTTCAGCCTATTTTCTGTCAGAATAAATCCCCAGATGTACGTCCTTTTAAAGAATCTAATAACTGTAGCATACAATATTGTTACGCTCCAGGAAGACATCCAGGCCTCTCTTGAAACACTCGACTGAGTTTGCCATCACCACCTCCTCAGGCAAGGAATTCTAGATACTCACTGCCCTAACAGTAAAGAATCCTCTTCTATGTTTGTAAAAAAGCCTCCTCTCCTCCAGACGCAGAGAATGCCCCCTTGTGACCGTCACCTTCCTTGGTATAAGAAGATCCTCTTATAGATATTTGCATTGTCCCCTTATATACTTATACATGGTTATTAGATTGCCTGTCAGTTGTCTTTTTTCTAGACTAAATAATCCTAATTTTGCTAATCTCTCTGGGTATTGTAGTTCCCCCATCCCCTTTATTAATTTAGATGCCCTCCTTTGTACTTGCTCTAGTTCCATTATATCCTTCCTGAGCACAAGTGCCCAAATCCCACCAGGAATTTGTACAGAGGCAGTATAATGCTCTCATCAGGTATATCCAGACCTTTTTTAATGCACCACATGATCCTGTTTGACATGGCAATCACTGCCTGGCACTGGCTGCTCCAGTCAAGTTTATTATAAACTTGGATCCCCAAGTCCTTCTAAAGGATTAAAGGAATAGAACATTTAAAGAAAGAACACCTGTCACCAAGTCAAAACTTGCCAGTTTTTGCTCTTATTTCTTTCCTACTGCCCCCTGAGTATTCTGTATTTTCTTTTTGTATATCCACCACACAGTTTCAGAGATATGGGCTGTTTGTTATATTTTTCTGGTCTCTACACAGGGGGCGAGGCTCACAGGGTTATAATGCAGAACAGCAAAAAGACACGCCCCCCAGATTCCCGCAAGCCATGTCTCCTTTATAAAGACCTTAAAAATTAGCACTAAATATAGAGGCCCATATTTCTGGAAAAGTATGGGGGATTTTTAAAAATCAAAAAATGGAAAGCTCCAAAGAACAGGAAGAATTAAATTAGAGCAAATCTGGCCACCTGTAACCCGGTGAATGGTTCGCTTCAAAGCGTATCTGTCACCAGATTTCAATATACAAACTACTATTATTTTTAATTACATCTGTTAGACTTGTTGAAGCTGATGTGATTACGTTGTAACTCGACATCAAAATGATCGTATAATCTTGATATTGAATTGAGCATTTTATGAGACCTGCTAAAGATTGAGAACTCATGACTCCAAGAGTATTCAATCACTGGCCACCCAGCTTGACAGCTGCAGTTTGTACTGAGCAGTGTGAGGTCTCAGCAGGGAGGAAGGACGCTGAGGACATGCCAATCAAGCAAGGCAAAAATGAGGTTAAATCTTTCAGAAGAGATTATACAGTCATTTTTACATGGATTTATAAAGTAATTATAGCAGCCTTCTTACTGTTTTTGATCTATCTATTAATGTATTAAGTTTTTCTTATGAAATCTGGTTACAGATATGCATTAAAATGTATCATGAAGGTTGTTTTTACCCCATCTTGCAAGAAAGTATTAACATTATTAAGAGAGATAATTACTACTTGAGATCTTCTGTTAGGCTATATTATCATACAGTGTGTTGGCAGTGTCTTTTTGCTGCTTTTTACAGTATCAGCAAAAGCTGTCAAGTTTCAGAAATCTCATGCACAGGATTGTTTTTTTCGGCAGCATTTTTAAATCTAAGCGTGTGAATTCTTTTATTGCTTCTGCAGCATTTTTGGAGGTTTTTTTTCACCCTCTATGGGTGAAAAAAAAAACTCCAAAGCAATGAGAAAGTGAAAAAAATGCTGTAAAAACCTCAACAGCGTTTTACACAGCATTTTTAGCACATAAACTCAAAGCTCATATTGCATGTAATCCGCACCTGAAAATGCTGCAGAAAAAGTGGCAAAACCTCTGCGAAAATGGTGAAAAAACAGGTTTTGGCTGCAAAAAGAAAGCAGCAATAACGATATGTGTGAAAGGCCCCGTCACACACAGCGATCTCGCTAGCGAGATCGCTGCTGAGTCACAAGTTTTGTGACGCAGCATCAATCTCACCAGCAAGATCGCTGTGTGTGACACTTACCAGCGACCGGCCCCCACTGCCGGTTATCGCTGATCGTCCTGGAATGGCCAGGATATTTTTTTGATCGCTGGTCTCCCGCTGGCCAGCACGCATCGCTGCGTGTGGCAGGCGGGAGACCAGTGATCAGCAAGCTGGCGCTGGTAACTAAGGTACACATTAGGTTTCTAAGCAGCAGAAAACCGATGTGTACCTTAGTTACCAGCACTCTGGTGCAGGGAGCTGGTAACCAGGGTACACATCGGGTTTCTAAGTGCCGCGCGCCGCTTAGAAACCCGATGTATACCTTGCTTTCCAGCTCCCTGCACCAGTGCGCTGGTAACTAAGGTGCACAGAGGGTAACTAAGCGACGTGCGTCGCTTGTTATCTGCGTGTCGCTGGTGCTGATTGCTGGTGAAGCTGCCTGTTTGGCAGCTCACCAGCGATCATGTAGCGACACACCAGCGATCCTGACAAGGTCATATCGTTGTAGGGATCGCTGGTGCATCGCTATGTGTGATGGGGCCCTTAGCAGATCAGAATACACGGGACAGGTGTATACCAGACTGTCTGGTCTAAGTTTGCACAGTCTGAAGTGTAGAATTATATTTTAATCTATAAGTGGTTGGATGCATGTTCTTATTTGCCCTGGGAGCAGCTGGCTGACACTAGTTTCTACAGTAAAATTAACTTGATTTATTATGCTGGAATTATGGATATGTAGCGCCAACATAGTCCGCAGGGCTGCTTTACAGACATTGTAATCCCTTTACAATGGGAAATCTAAAATCCCTATCTTTGGAGGAAGCCTATGCAAATACAAGGAGATCATACAATTTTCGTGTAGATGTTGTCTTTGACAGGATTTGTACAGTGGTGCTATCCAGCGAGCCACCATGCTTCCTCACGGGACTTTTAATGAATTTTCTTTACATGTCAGTCTTACCCAGTGTTTTCCCATTCAATAAGAAATCTTATTATAAGTGTAGAGCAGATCTGACAAAATTTGCATTTGCAGATCTCACAGATTTTCCCGGGAAATTCGATTTGCAGCAAAGTTATTTATTGCTTTAGACCCCAGAGCATAATATGAAAAAACTATTTATACTGACCTTAGCATTCACCTCTCCGACTCATCTGCTCCTCATCAACCTCTGTGCAGTCCTCATCACATCTTATACCTGAAATCCCTGGGCCTCTTCACACTAGGCCGAGATTTCCAGCTCTTATGAAGCCCAGGACAGTTCCGCAGCATGACCTCGTCATGACCTAACGCACACATGATCAGAACCATCCTGGGCTTCGTCAGAGCCAGAAGTCCCACCTCAGCATGAAAAAGCCCAGGTATTTCAGCATAAGTGATGATGAGAAGATGCAATGAGAACCAGACGGGGGGTAGTGGGGAATGGAGCGGTGAGGTGAATATGAGTGCTTTTTTTTAACCTTTTGATGACTTTTTATGTTATGCAAAGTGGTGGTGGCAGGAGCAAATTGCAAAAATTCTGCTTTTTGGCGAATGTGTATTGTCAGAAATTTTGAGTAAAATTTGATTCGATTTGTTCATCTCTTCTTGTGATGCATGTATTACCATGTTCATATGCAAATTTCCTCTTTAAAGGGAAAGAAGTCAAGAACTCTAGTGCCACCTATTGGAAGTATCAATTCTAAAAGTCAATATCGACCATTTATCGAGCCTTGTCACATGACTTAGGATAAAAGCCCAACCATACTTTCAATTTGCAGACGTCGGTGAAAAGTATGAGATCTGGTTTGGCTAGGTGAAAGGCTTAAGACTGTGATCTATTGGGTAAAGTATTGCCTTGTGGAGAGTGACAAGACAGGCCTGGCATATCAGAGTGAGGAGAATTATAGGCCATGCATGCTCTTCTGGGAAATGAAACATGCAGTGTTGATTGTATTGTGCCAGTACTCTGATCAAGCACAAATTGTTTTTAGATTCATTTTAACCTAATATTTGTAATAATTATATTAAAAAAAAGTTTAGTATTAAGTGCAAAAATGTTTTATTTTACTAAGGTCATAATTATAATGAAGAAAATGGGGCCCCATAAAGACCCATGTAATAATCTACTGCCAGTTATATATTTTTCATATGTTCTTCATGTTGGGTTGTTCAGAAGACTGACTTCTTGCATTTCGTTGCTTGCCATGAAACATTCCTGCTTTTGTGATTACAGCTTTTTGGTAAGTAAAACGGTAATCTGTAGGTTAGCTTATTCCCCCGTGGTTAAACAAACGTTCAAGCAAATTTGTAGACTACAAAAAGCTGTGGAGTAAAGAATCAAGTTTGTATTTGACAGCCTGCTTGAGCCGATAAGAACTTAGCAGAATGTTTTGCTGATGGTATTGATTAGCTTTGTTGATTCGGCTGCTTATGAATGTGTCTGTGAACAGCTTTGGATATACGGTATATTGGAAAGTGTAGAAGCCAAACATAAAAGTAGCGCTCCACTTGTGGCCTGTTTATTTCAATTACCATACAATGACTTGGAAATCAACACATTATCGAAGAAGTGTGAAAACAAAAGTTCTCCCAAGTGTAATGATGCTAAAAAGAATCTTATTTTAAGTATAATAGGGAAATATCAGGTCATCCAATTAGTGTTGGACATTTAAAGACCGATTCATTATTGTATTTGCATCTGTCATTTGTCTAGTTTTTGGTGTTTTGCATTTGCATCGTATAATTGTTTAAATTTCTGCAGTGTTTAACCCCCTTCTCAAATTTTGTGGGTGGATTGACCAACATCCTGGGAGATCCCTCCAAATGTGGCTGATGCCAGCTATACTACATAGCTGGCATCTGCTCACAAGCTTACTATAAGGGCTCACCAAGCCTCTTGTCTAGGTGGGCCCACAGGAGCCAAGCGTTGGTTCGGATTCCAGAAGACAGGTGGAATCGTGAGGAGTAGGACTAACTGAACAGTTGGACACATTTAGTAGAACCCAGCAGCGATGGATGTGAGTTGAAACACAGTAGTAGATAATGACGCACACCAAACAAGAAACACTTGACTCAAAATCCTAAGACACAGGTGTGTGTCAAAAGGCATTAAATAGGTCTAGGGAGATAATGCCATTGATCTACACCGAGCAACTGGCCAAACTTGATGTGGAGCACAACAGAGGGCAGCAGACCAAAGAGAAGTGAGCGGAGCTCAGGATACTTGAGACAGGTGTGTAAACTTGCAATCATTTAAAATATTTGACAGTGGAATTTAACAGGAATTTAGACCAGTGCTTGCATCAGCACCCCCACCCCTGAGCTCCATACAAGATCACGATTTTCAGCATATATGTCAATATTTTTTGCATTGCAATAGATATAACAAGCAATCAAATGATCCAGGTTCAAATCTGCTAAAGGGACTAAAAATTGTACTACGTAAAAAAAAGGTTTTAAAAATCTAAAAAAAGTAAAAAATATGAAAATTCAAATCACTCCACCTTTCCACATTAAAAATAAAAAAGGAAAAAAAAAACATATTTCGCATTGCCAAGTTTGTAAAAGTCAACATCCATCAACAAGCTTCTTACAGCTCAACTGAAAATATGGACCACTGTTTTTTTTACAAACTGCCCCAGATCTATCATATTTCAAGGGTGACTTCTCCCAACAGCAATTTTAAGATGTCTCTACAGGTGTTTTATAAGATTTAGATCTGGACTCATTGCTGGACACTCCAGAACTCTCCATTGCTTTCTTTCAATCCATTTCTGAGTGTTTTTTGAAATATATTTGAGGTCATTGTCCTGTTGAAAGACCCATGACCTAGAACGCAAATTCAGCTTTCTGACAATGGGCACTACATTGCGACTCAAAATCCTTTGGAAATCTTCAGTTTTCATGAAGCCTTGCACACAATCAAGGCAGCCAGTGCCAGAATCAGCTAAACAACCCCAAAACATTTTTGAACCCCCACCAAATTTGACTATAGGTACTGTGTTCTTTTCTTTTTAGGAATCATTGCATTTTCGGTAAACAGTAGAATGATGTACTTTACCAAAAAGCTCTTTCTTGGTCTCATCTGTCCACAAGACATTTTCCCATAAGGATTTTGGCTTGTTCATGTACATTTTGGCAAACTGAAGTCTAATTTTTGTATGTCTGTTTCAAGAGTGGGGTCCTCCTCTGTCTCTTGCCATAGCATTTAATTTCATTCAAATGTTGACTGATTATGCTGACACTGATGCACCCTGAGCCTGCAGGACAGCTTGAATTTCTTTGGAGCTTAAGTGGGGCTGCTCATCTATCATGTGGACTATCCTGTGTTGCAAAATGTTATCAATTTTTCTCTGCTGTCCAGGGAAATTAGCTACAGTGCCATGGGTTGTAAACTTCTTAATTATATTACATTCCTCGGACATCAAGATTTTTGGAGATGTATTTGCAACCTTGAGATTGTTGATATTGTTCAACAATTTTGGTTCTCAAAGCACCATACAGGCCTTTTCTCATTTTTTTTCTTCATACTTAGTGTGGCACACACTAGACGCACAATGCAAAGATTAAAGTCAACTTATCCCCTTTTTATCTGGTTTCAGGTGTGATTTTCTTATTGCTTTCAGGTGTGATTTTCATATTGCCCACACCTGTTACTTGTCACAGGTGAGTTTGAACGAGCATCACAGGCTTGAAAAAAAGTTGTTTCACATTTTTGGAAAGATGCCAACATTTTTGTCAGGTCTATTTTTGGGGATTTGTGTGAAATTGTGTCCAATTTTCCTTTTTTTTCAGTTTTTTTTGTGCTTCTATTATGCACAAAGGAAGTAAACATGTGTATAGCAAAACATGCAGAGTTGCAATAATATTCTTGGAGAAATACTTCATTTTCTGGAACAATTTTAAGTGTTCCAACACTTTCGGCCATGACTGCATATCCTACATAATGGTATAAGAGAAATCATTCTTTTGAAATATTAAAATGATGTAGTGGAAAGGGCAATAGTATAAAAATGTGCTCTAAAAAATACAACACTGTAATTTCAATTTATTATTGTATGTTTGCTACCACTTTTTGACAAGTTGTGTTTTTTTTCTTGTTTGTGCCTTATTCATCTTTTCAATTGCCCCTTTCTTAATGTCATTTTTTTGTGTTTGTCTGTTTTTAGTTGTTAGTAGTGTTGAGCGATACCGTCCGATACTTAAAAGTATCGTATCGGATGGTATCGGCCGATCTAAAAAAAATATCGGGTATCGCCGATTCCGATACCGGAAGTCCCATTCAAGTCTATGGGACTTCCGGTATCGGAATAAGAAAAACCCTATTTTTGCCTTGTACAGCCTCTCTGGGGTCTGTACGGGCCTTTCGGGGGGCTGTGCCGGCCTGCCGGGGGGTCTGTGCAGGCTCCGGTGGTCTGTGCAGGCCTGCCGGTGGTCTGTGCAGGCCTGCCGGTGGTCTGTGCAGGCCTGCCGGGGGGCTGTGCCGGCCTGCCGGTGGTCTGTGCAGGCTTCGGGGGTCTGTGCCGGCCTGCCGGGGGGGGGCTGTGCCGGCCTGCCGGTGGTCTGTGCAGGCTCCGGTGGTCTGTGCCGGCCTGCCGGGGGGCTGTGCCGGCCTGCCGGGGAGCTGTGCAGGCTCCGGTGGTCTGTGCCGGCCTGCCGGGGGGCTGTGCCGGCCTGCCGGTGGGCTGTGCAGGCTCCGGGGGTCGGTGCAGGCATCGTCCGATGGGACTACAAGTCCCATCGGGCGATGCCTGCTACCATGACAGTGATTGACACATTAGCCAATGATGGGACAGTAGTAGTCCCATCATCCGGCTAATGTGTTGAATGTAAAAAAAAAAAAAAAAAATTTACATGCTACATACATACAACATGTATACTACATATATACTACATGTAACATACATACTACATATATACTACATGCAACATGCATACTACATACATGCTACATGCTACATGCATGCTACATACATGCTACATACTACATACATACTACATACATAATACATATATACTACATGCATGCAACATGCATACTACATATATACTATATATACTACATGTAACATACATACTACATATATACTACATGCTACATACATGCAACATACACACTACATGCTACATACATGCAACATACATACTACATGCTACATACATGCAACATACATACTACATACATGCTACATACATACACACTACATGCTACATACATGCAACATACATACTACATACATGCTACATACTACATACATGCTACATACATACTACATATATACCACATGCATGCAACATGCATACTACATATATACTGCATATATACTACATGCATGCAACATACATATATACTACATACAATACATACATATAGACATACAGTACATATAACATAGAGTACATACTCACCGTCACTTGTCACTTTGATCCCCGAAGCCATTGTCCCCTTGAGGAATAAATATCAAAATAAAAAAACACCAATATACTTACCCCGATCCGCAGAAGTCCACGAGGGTCCCACGTCCATCTTGCGTGGAGAACAGCAGCATCAGCTGATGCTACCGTTCTCTACCAGCTCCAGGAATACAATGACGGAAGGTAGGTATCCTTCTGCACTGTATTCCTCCCCCACTTTAAAAACTTTTTTTTACATTCAACACATTAGCCGGATGATGGGACTACTACTGTCCCATCATTGGCTAATGTATCAATCACTGTCATGGTATCAGGCATCGCCCGATGGGACTTGTAGTCCCATCGGACGATGCCTGCACAGACCCCCGGTGCCTGCACAGCCCACCGGCAGGCCGGCACAGCCCCCCGGAGCCTGCACAGACCACCGGCAGGCCGGCACAGCCCCCCGGCAGGCCGGCACAGCCCCCCGGAGCCTGCACAGACCACCGGCAGGCCGGCACAGACCACCGGAGCCTGCACAGCCCCCCGGAGCCTGCACAGACCACCGGCAGGCCGGCACAGCCCCCCCGGCAGGCCGGCACAGACCCCCGGAGCCTGCACAGACCACCGGCAGGCCGGCACAGACCCCCGAAGCCTGCACAGACCACCGGCAGGCCGGCACAGACCCCCGGACAGTCGGCACAGCCCCCCCAAAGGCCCTAACTGACGGCGCATCATGATGCGCACAGACAGCACATCATGATGACGTCATTTCGGCAGCCAATCAGAGCCACAAAAGTGGCTCATTGCATTTTGGACTTCCGATTCCGGTATCCGATACGAAAAAAGTATCGGTACTCGGTATCGGAATTCCGATACGGCAAATATCGGCCGATACCCAATACTTGCGGTATCGGAAAGCTCAACACTAGTTGTTAGTGGTCATAAGTATAGACACCTAAGCTACTGCAATGCTCTGCACATGGGGTAAGCAACATAGCTAATCAGAAGAAGTATACTACATTTCTATTTGGAGGTATTTGCTAATATTATTGTTATTATTACAGCTACTACATATTGGGATAAGATTTGGAGATAGGAATACCAATTTAACTCATGAAAATGCATACATTAAATAATGAATAAGGCACAAATAGAAAAAGTCACAATTAGAAAAATTTTTACTTTAGAAAAAAAGCTCAAAAGGGATGATGAATCAGTGGCTCCTTAAATTAAACAGTCTTAAAATTCACTAAAGTTGTCAAACAGCCTGAACCACTTTGATAAATCTCTCTATGAAAGTTAGAGATGTTCAGATTATTATACTGAACGATATAGACAAAATGACACTTTTGCTTTTCTTCACAGTCAAATACTGGTATCTCTCATGAAAAAAAAACTATTTCTAAGCAGCTCTGTCTGTTGTTCCTCTCTTATTTCCCCTAGGAATTTATAAATACGCTGATAACTGGGTGTTACCAGTTGGGAGCATATCTGTTGCGAGTAGAGTTGAGCGAAACGGGTCGATCATATTCAAAAGTCGTCGACTTTTGCTGAAGTCGGGTTTCATGAAATGAAACCCGACCATAGCGTGAGGTCGGCCACAAGGTCGGCGACCAGAGCGCCAAAGTCGCGTTTCAAAAGATGCTTCCAGTGCCCTTTTTCAGCCAGTGAGGGAGGACGCACACTGTGGGCAACGCGATGACATAGGCATCGGTCACCACCACCTTTGAGAAGGGCATGCAAGTGATTGGCTGGCTTTGTGTGGCGTCACAGGGGCTATAAAAGGGCGTGAACGCTGACTGCCATCTTACTTCTGCCGATCTTAGCATTAGGGAGAGGTTGCTGCTGCTGATTCAGAAGAAGGGACAGCGTTAGTCAGGGAAGAAGAACCAAAAAACTGCTTCTGCTGTTAGCGATTTCCACTTTCAACACACAACACTTTGTGTGCAGTGACAGGGGAGGCTCTATTTTTGTGCATCAGCTCTGTTGGTTATTAGGCTGCCTTATAAGGCTCCCGGATAGCTGCATTGCTGTTTGCACACTGCTGTGCAAACTGCTTTGTTAAAAGCACAAATACTTTTCTTCCTCTTTGCTTCACAGTTCCCAAGCGTTCAATTTTCCACCCTTTTGTGTATGCAGCAGTCCTGCTTATTAGGCTGCCTGCGTCCATACTTGGACTGAGAGCATGATTGTCAGCGTCCTCAAATCTCTAGTGAGATCCAAATTCTCACCAATCCTATAGAAACCCTTCACCTTGTCATACACCATCCAATTTCAGCCTGCTACATTGAGGTGTAATCTCTCCTGGGCCTGAGACTATAGTTCAGCGTCCTGACATTTATAGTGAGATTCAAAATCTCACCAATCCTATAGACACCCTTCTCCTTGTCATACACCATCCAATTTCAGCCTGTTACATTGCGGTGTAATCTCTACTGGGCCTGAGACAATAGTTCAGCGTCCTGAAATCTATAGTGAGATTCAAATTCTCACCAATAGTAGATACACCTTCTACCTTGTTTTACTGTATCATATAGCTGGTGGTATTTTGGGTAGATTTTCACAAAAATAAGGAAGTATGGTGGAAGACGCCATGGAAGTGGGTGGGGGTTGCCAGCTGGTCTCGATGATGGTGGTGGTGCATCTGTTAGTAGTGGCAAAAGCACAATAGCACCTAAGGCAGGAGGTGTTGAGCCTGCATCATCATCTGGCTCCACAGGGCCTCGAAGGCTCTCTTTTCTGGGAGAAGGTAAACCACTTTTAAAGCCGGAACTTCAGGAGCAAGTTTTGGCTTACATTGCTGACATAGCCTCCAGCTCTGTCGCCTCCTCTTCTGAAGTTTCAAAATATATAAGCACTGAATCATCGGTGGAGGCTCCTGGTCAGGATCAACACCTTTCCTTGTGTCCTTCACCCCTACCAAAAGAGAAGGATGTGGCAGGCCACACTACCGACTACTCCATGGAGCTTTTTTCACATACCATGCCAGGGTTAGCAAGTCAAATCATGAATTCCCCAGTCCAAGATGAATCTGACATGGAGTGCACAGATGCACAGCCACTGCTAGATTTTTCTGCTGGTACATTCACTCAGAGCACTACATTGTCCTCGCAGTGTACTGAGGCAGAATCAGACCCTGATGAAACTCAGGTGCCCCTTCCCGCATACTATACCACCTTACATGGTGACACAGAGGAAGGTGCACATGAAATTGAAGAGGAGGTGATGGATGACCCAGTTGTTGACCCAGATTGGCATCCATTGGGGGAAGAGGGTGCCGCTGCCAATAGCTCAGAAGAGGAGGAGGAGGATCCGCAGCAGGCAACGACATTGCAACAGCTGTTATCTGGCATGACCGTAGCAGTCCAAAAACGGGTTACAAAAGCCAAAAGAGTTGCAGGACAGCTTGGCCAGACGGTCAAATTAGCACAGCGTGCAAGGTCTCAAAATGTCTTCCATAGTAGGAAGAGTGCAGTGTGGCACTTTTTTGAACAAAATCCAAATGATCAGGCAAAAGTTATCTGTAAGAAGTGCGCAAAGACCTTTAGCTGAGAGAAAAATCTGAGAAATTAGAATAACAGTTGCATGCTTAGACATTTAACCACCATGCACTTGCAAGCGTGGACGGACTACCAAACCTCACGTACCACTTGTGCACCTGCTCCGAATGAAGGTAGTCAGCAACGCTACATCGCTTCCCCCACTGTAAGCCCACCGGTTAGCACACCACCACCAGCAAATGTCGAGGTGTCGTCGCTAGGGCAAATCAGTCATGGAATCACAATGTTATTGCTATGAAAGACTGAATCTAGGCCATCAGCAACACCACCAACAACACCATCACCATCAACAACCCTCTGTCAGTCCACTATGTCCACCGCTATTTCCACCATATGCAGCTCTGAAGTCCAGCTCACCCTACCAGAGACTCCGAATAGGACAAGAAAGTACTCATCCTCTCATCCACATACACTGGCTTTGAACGGCCACATTGCCAATATAATCTCGTTAGAGATGATGCCCTACCGGTTGGTTGAAAGCAAAGCTTTCCGCGAGCTCATGGCCTAAGCTGCCCTCCACGTGCATGTGAAAGACCGCATTGCCCATGCACTCAAGCAATCAGTGAGTGGAAAGGTGCACCTCACAACAGATGCATGGTCCAGTAGGCATGGCCATGGCCGTTACGTGTCCATCACTGCGCACTGGGTTAATGTGGTGGATGCAGGGTCCACAGGGGACAGCGGCGGTGGGACAGTGATGCCTAGCCACGGTATAGGAAACAGTTGGCTGTTGGCGTTCGACCCTCCTCCTCCTCCTCCAGAAGCGAAAGCTCTTCCACAGAGCGCAGTCGCACGAGCACTCCATCCGCAGCTGCCAGTGTTGCACACGAGTTGTCCCACTATCGAACAGCTAGTGGTAAGCGTCAGCAGGCTGTGTTGAAGATGATGTGTTTGGGCAACAACAGACACACCACGGAGGTACTGACCGACTACTTGCAGCGACAAACTGAGTCATGGCTGGGCAGTCTACATCTTGATGCAGGCAAGGTAGTTAGTGATAATGGCCGGAATTTTGTGGCAGCCATAGCCCTTTCAAAACTCACACACATACCTTGCCTGGCTCACACCTTGAACCTGGTGGTGCAGTGCTTCCTCAATAATTATCCGGCGTTAACAGACCTGCTCCATAAGGTGCGAAGACTGTGCTCGCACATCCGCCGGTCGCCCGTACACTCCAGTCGTATCCAGAAGCTGCAGTGATTGCTCCACCTTTCCAAGCACCGCCTTATTATCGACGTTGCAACAAGGTGGAACTCCACCCTGCACATAGTTCAGAGGCTGTGCGAACAGAGGCAGGCTGTAATTCATTTGTGGGAGGATACACGGGCAGGCAGTTTTCAGGCAGGCATGGAGTTGTCTGTTGTGCAGTGGTCGAAGCTGAAAGACCTCTGTAAAGTCCTTCAGTGTTTTGAGGAATGCACACGGCTGGTAAACGCAGACGACGCCATCATAAGCATGAGCATCCCACTTATGCGTCTGCTCACGCAAACGTTGATGCACATTAAGGAGCAGGCATCTGCAGCCGAGGAGGAAGAGGAGGAGGGAAGCCTTGATGACAGTCAGCCATTGTCTGCCCAGGGAAGTCTCGTGGACGAGGTGGAGGAAGAAGAGGAAGAGGAGGATGATGGGGATGATTATTTTGGGGAGGAGGATGCTTCTCAGGGGGGAGGAAAAAATGTTGGCATGGCAAGGTCAGGTACAGGGTTTGTGCGTGACTGGAGGGATGTTGATTTGCCAGAAAGTGTTCCTCCACCCAGCACTCGCAGTGCATCATTGACACCTGGAACATTTGCCCACATGTCTGATTATGCCTTGCCGATCCTAAAAAGGGACACCTGCATTGCCAAAATGATGAACGATGACGACTACTGGTTGGTCAGCATCCTGGATCCACGCTATAAAAGCAAATTCCAAAACATCATGCCACAGGAGTACCTAGAGCTAATATTGGCTAACAAACAAGCAACTCTGGTAAACCGTTTGTTTGAGGCATTCCCAGCACACAGCGGTGGTGATGTTTTTCCAACGAGCCGTAGGGGGCAACATGGAAGAGGTGTTCGTGGTGCACACAGCCGAAGTGGCGTTGGACACAGGGGTTTCATGACCATGTTGTGGACTGATTTTTCAATTACTGCTCACACGACTGGTAATAATACTGCATCGATCGAAAGTGACAGGAGACAGTAGTTGTCAACTATGGTTACAAACTACTTCTTCCATATCGATGTTCTCCCTCAACGGTCATTCCCCTTTGACTATTGGGCCAGTAAACTTGACACCTGGCCTGAATTGGCACAATATGCCTTACAGGAGCTCGCTTGCCCTGCTGCTAGTGTGTTATCTGAACGAGTCTTCAGTGCTGCTGGATCAATCCTGACAGAAAAAAGGACCCGTCTGTCGACCCAAAATGTTGATTATCTAACATTCATTAAAATGAACCATGCATGGGTTTAAAAGGATTTTGTCCCACCCTCCCCTGCTGACACGTAGGTTGCCAGAAAAATGGCTTGCTTTTGTCCTCCTCTTCCACGGACTTCTCCAATTACTCCATTTGCAGCTGCTGAAAGTCCTACATCAACATATGCCATTTTTTCCACCTCCCTAACTGGGCTGCCTCCCATACAGGGCCGGGGTCACCACCTGGCGCACGCACCCGTGCGAGTGCCGTTCCCCTGGACAGGTGGGTGGGTACACGCTTTGGCATCGGCACTTGCACAAGGTCCCTCATAGTAGAATCAATTGTCTCTGACGGTGGGGGTGCACACCCGCCATCAGACACACCGGCGTACTATGAGGGGCCCTGTACCAGTACCGCCGCCCACGAGTGGGCCCCCCCTGCTTGCTCAGGGCACCAGCACTTGCAATACTTACCTCTCCCTGCTCCACCACTGTGTAGTCTGGCCTGTTAAATACTTCACTGGGACTGCCAATACAAATTTGGTGAAATGATAGATGATGGTTAAGACGTAGCTATGCCCTCTCCTGCTGGGCTCTATCTTCAGATGATCAATGGCTTCCATTTGTTATGGACGTCGACTCACAATGAGATGCAGTGGTGGTTTATCTTCAGCTTTCACGGTTTTCCGACTCACAGACGTGTGACATTCCTGCCCACATTTTTAAATGTGTCCTCTCATGCCAATCCAATAGAATCGTCTACGGCCTGTGGCTTGTGTCTTTTGCACTCCAAAGTTACCTGACAGATCATGATAAGCATTGAGGACAATGTCTACATCTGTCCCTGTGATCACAATTTTATGGAGATGAGTAACGGTGATGGGTTCCACGGTACTTGCGATACAGCAAACCTTTCTTCACAAGAACTGTTTTCGCTGTCTCCAAAGACAAAGTAATTGAGGGTCAGCATCGCCTCTGACAATTCTCCCGGGAGTTTTTACTGTGATGAGTAATTCTAAAATTTCGGCAATCAGTCGACTTTCCTTCTGTACTTGTATCCAACTCGTTTCCTCTTGCGGAGAGTCTGGACTGTCTTACAGAGACTGAAATATATATGAAGATTGAAAAATGCCCCAACAGTGTATACAGGTGCACGCTTCGAATACATAACCCTTTTTCTACTTTTTAGATTCTTGTCTAATCCATACTGAGGCTGTGAGTGTCTTTGTCGGACTCCGGAAATATACACG
This sequence comes from Dendrobates tinctorius, assembly GCF_039654945.1. Taxonomy (NCBI): domain Eukaryota; kingdom Metazoa; phylum Chordata; class Amphibia; order Anura; family Dendrobatidae; genus Dendrobates; species Dendrobates tinctorius. The sequence continues at coordinate 50,799,069 of NW_027361688.1, read as the reverse complement.
CAGATGTTTAAGTTTAAACTATGCTATATATATCTGCTATCCAATTATACTGTACCCTTTCTCAACTTTCTACAATCACGTCGAATCCATACTGGGCCTGAGACCGTCTGAGTCTGCCTCCTGATATATAGACATAGGTTTTTAATGTTTAAACTATGCTATATATACCTGTTATCCGGTGATACTGTACCCTTTCTCAACTTTGTACTATCTTGTCGAATCCATACTGGGCCTGAGAACGTCTGAGTCTGCCTCCTGATTACAGATGAGTGGTGTTTGAGTTGACCTGTTCGCCAAGTTAAAATTCCAGCTCTTTTGGGCGGTGTTCGAGCCTTCCGTCGAACTCGAACACTTTGCTTAAAATTCGGCTGTTCGAGGTTCTGTTCGAGAACGGCTCGTTCACCAAAAGTGTAACTTCATTTTCACATTAATAATGGTTTTCAATGTTAATAGACTGCTTCATGTCATAGTAGCGGTGTGTGGTAGCAAGCGGTGTACTACCCCTGTCAAGGAGCTACACCGTGTGTGTTTCTAATTATTTTTTACCGCATCATATACAGAAAATCCTTTTGGGTCTTGTAGCACTGTCTGCTACTCAGCAGAGGAACCCACCAGTGAACCTAGCTATGCCGCCTGTTTATGTAAGAACTGCGTGCTACTCAGCATAGGAGCCCAGCTGTTAAGCAAGCTACAGCACCTGTGGTTTGGACACTTAATTTTTTCATTTTTTCTGGAATGCCGGTTAGGCCTAATTCCGGAATTCCGGTTGACCTGCACTTACTGGGAAATCCTCGTTTGCGGGGAAGAAGTGTAATCCCAGATCCCCATCACTAACAGGGTTCAGCGGGTTATCTGCACCTGTAAGCGACACACGCTGGACCTTTCAGTGTAGCGCGCAGGCAGCCCCGGAGATGTAAGGGCATGACAGACCTGTTATTGATCGATCTCACGTGCCAGAGCCTTGCGTGTCCCTCTAGTAAGCTTGACGCGTACCGCGGGGGCATGCCGGAGTCTCGTTCATTAACGGAATTAAGCTGACAAATCGCTAGCACAACTAAAAGCGGACATCCACCACCACCCACAGAATCAATGAAGCTTGCAATCTGTCAATCTTTTCTGTAGCTGGCATGGTTGTTGTGAGTTCATTTTCCCCTTCACCGTCGATGTCTGATGAACTCCCTCTTCTGGTGAAGGAAGGTAGTGAGGCTGATTATCAAACACCTGATCTGGTAGATGATGACTGGGTAACAGGAAATTCTGACTGGATATAAGGCAGCCGACGCCCTTCTGAGTCGCTGGTGATTTCTCTGCTGGATTCTTGGAGACCAGTCTGATTCCTGCTTCCCAAAGATAAGTTTTTGCTCTGCTATTGAACTTATTAGTTTTGTTTTGTTTACCTTGTTTTTTGGAGTTCAGCCATCCCTGGTCGGGGGTGTGCTGAGTTCCATTTTTGTCTCTGATCAGTTTGTCTCTTTGCTCTGTCTTCAGAATTTACCTGAGTGCTGATATAGTCTTTTTGAAGTCCTAGCGACTTCAGGGCCTGTTTTTCCTATCAGACGGTTGGGACATTTTTGGTAGGGTTTTTTACGGATTGCAGACAGCAGCTTTTCTATCCTGTCCTTTTTAGTTAGCTTGGGCCCCATCGTTTGCTCAACCTATCTTTCTATCTGTGTTAGTGTTTTCATCTTGCTTCACCGTCATTATATGTTGGGGGCTGCCTATTGCTTTGGGGTCTGCTCTGGGGCAGGTTAGATTTCCCCTTTCTTTCTTTAGGCCTATTTAGTTCTCCAGCTGTGATCGAGGGGTCTAGGGCATCGTAGGAACCCCCCACGGCTACTGTTAGTTGTTGTGGATAGGATCAGGGGTCTGCAATCCGATAGCTACCAACCTCTCCGGTTTTCAGGACTTAGCTTGTATTTTTGTTTTTTCCTCCTTCGGTGACTCATTCATAACAGAATCACCAGCCATACCGCAGATCCAAGGGTACTCAAAAGCAGGAGAGAATTGTAAAAAAAAAAAAAAAAGAGAGTTTGTCAGAATTTTTTTTTTTGTGTATATTTTTTCCTCTATGTCTCTGAGGCTGTAGGGGGAATTTTTTTTTCTTTCTCAATGGAGATAAAGCAATTGTCTGATCGTGTGGAGCAGCTCACTGCTGAAGTGCGGGGAATTTCCGCCAATCTTGCTCATTCACATGCTGCTGAACCAAAGATCCCTACTCCTAATGTGTTTTTTGGGGATCGGTCTAAATTTTTGAATTTTAAGAATAATTGTAAATTATTTTTTGCCTTGAAGCCTAACTCGCCGGGAAGCTCTGCGCAGAAGGTTAAAATTGTCATCTCTTTGCTGCGCGGCGATCCCCAGGATTGGGCGTTTTCTTTGAAACCTGATGATCCTATTCTTACTAATGTGAACACATTTTTTCAAGCCTTGGGGTTGTAGTTTGATGAACCTAATGCTATTGATCAGGCTGAAAAGGCCCTGTTGGCATTGAGACAGGGTCGGGATTCTGCAGAGTTGTACTGTCAAAAATTCCGAAAGTGGGCGGTCCTTACTACCTGGAATGATGGTACCTTGGCAGCTCTCTTTCTGAAGGGTTTGTCAGAAACCGTAAAAGATACTATGGTGGGATTTCCTGTTCCCTCTGGTCTTGACGATTCTATGTCATTAGCCATTCAGGTTGATCGGCGTTTGCATGAACGCAAAACCGCACGAGAGGTGTTGCCACCTGTTGAACAAATGTCTGAACCTATGCAATGTGATAGAGTTTTGTCTAGGGCGCAACGTCAGGAGTTCAGAAGGCGTAATAAGCTGTGTTTCTTCTGTGGTGATGCCTCGCATATTATTTCTGTCTGCCATAAACGAGAGAAACGTTTTGCACACACATTTGCTGTGGGTGGTGTTCAACCTGTTTCTTCTGGCAATTACTCTGATCTGCTCCCTGTCCACATTTTCCGCTAAGGCGTTTGTGGATTCGGGAGCAGCTCTGAACCTGATGGACTTGGATTATGCTAAACGTTGTGGATTTCCTATGACACCTCTGCGGACGCCTATCCCTTTGAGGGGTATTGATGCTACTCCTTTGGCGAAGAATAAACCTCAGTTTTGGACCCAGGTGGTAATGCGGGTCGCCCCAGACCATCAAGAGAATTGCAGATTTTTGGTGTTGCATAATTTGCATGATACCATTCTTCTGGGGTTTCCCTGGTTGCAAATCCATAATCCAGTTTTGGATTGGAAATCTGTGTCTGTGGTGAGTTGGGGTTGTCGGTGTGCCCTTAGTGATGCTCCTGTTTTCTCCACCTCTCCCCAGTCGCATGATGTTCCTGACTATTTGGCTGATTATTATGATGTATTTAGTGAGAATGAGTCTGCGTCTTTGCCTCCCCATAGGAGTTATGACTGTGCAATTGAGCTGAGCCCTGGGTGTAAATTTCCCAAGGGTCGACTTTTCAATTTATCTGTACCCGAACACGAGGCTATGCGATCCTATTTTAAGGAGTCGTTGGAGAAGGGTCATATTAGACCATCCTCTTCACCCTTAGGTGCTGGGTTTTTTCTCGTGGCTAAGAAAGATGGGTCATTAAGGCCTTGTATTGACTATCGTTCCCTCAACAAAATTACTGTTAAATATCAGTATCCGTTACCCCTGATTTCTGATCTATTCTCCAGAGTTAAAGGTGCTTGCTGGTTTACAAAGCTTGACCTCAGGGGGGCGTATAATCTTATTCGCATTAAGCATGGGGATGAATGGAAGACGGCGTTTAATACTCCGGAGGGACATTTTGAGTACCTGGTGATGCCTTTTGGGCTCACTAATGCCCCTTCTGACTTCCAGTGATTCATGAATGATATTTTCCGAGACTTGGTGGATAAATTTTTGATCATCTATCTGGATGATATTTTGATCTTTTCCAAGGATTGGGACTCTCATGTGGAACATGTTTGGACTGTGTTCCGGATTTTGAGGGAGAATTCCCTGTATGTCAAGGGATCGAAATGCCTTTTTGGTGTACAGAGGATTTCATTTTTGGGATTTATTTTGTCTCCGTCAACTATTGAAATGGACCCGGCCAAGGTACAGGCCATTTATGATTGGGTTCAGCCCACTTCTTTGAAGGCCCTCCAGAAATTTTTGGGTTTTGCTAATTTTTATCGTAAATTTATAGCTAATTTTTCTGGTATTGCCAAACCATTGACTGATTTGACTAAGAAGGGTGCTGATGTGCTGAATTGCTCTTCGGAGGCTGTTTCTTCCTTTCAGGAGCTGAAGCGAAGGTTCACTTCTTCTCCGATTTTGCGGCAACCTGATGTCTCACTCCCGTTTCAGGTAGAGGTGGACGCTTCTGAGATTGGTGCAGGAGCTGTTTTGTCCCAAAAAGATCCTGTAACATCTGAAATGAATCCCTGTGCTTTCTTTTCCCGAAAGTTCTCCCCATCCAAGCGTAACTATGATGTGGGGAGTCAGGAACTGTTTGCCATGAAAAGGGCATTTGAGGAGTGGAGACATTGGTTGGAGGGAGCTAAACATCAAGTCGTGGTCCTTACTGACCACAAGAATTTGATTTACCTGGAGTCGGCCAAACGCTTGAATCCTAGACAGGCTAGGTGGGCCTTGTTTTTCACACGTTTTGATTTTGTGGTCTCTTTTCTTCCGGGCACTAAGAATGTCAAGGCAGACGCCCTCTCTAGGAGTTTCTTTGCTGATTCTCCTGTTGTGACCAAGCCTGCTACCATCTTAGGTGAGGGGGTAGTTCTTTCTGCCATCTCGCCCAATTTGAGATGTGCTCTGGAAGAGTTTCAGGAGGACAAACCTGAGCGTTGTCCCATTGGAAAATTGTATGTTCCTGACCAGTGGACGAAGAGAGTGATGTCTGAAGTTCATTGCTCTGCATTGGCTGGTCATCCAGGTATTTTTGGTACTAGAGATTTGGTGAGTCGGTCTTTTTGGTGGCCCGCCTTGTCTCGTGATGTCAGGAATTTTGTGCAGTCCTGTGGGACATGCTCTCAGTCTAAACCTTGTTCTCGCTCTAGTGGGTTGTTGATGCCTTTGCCGGTGCCCAGGAGGCCATGGACCCATATTTCAATGGAATTTATCTCTGATATGCCTGTCTCTCAGAGAATGACTGTTATTTGGGTGATTTGTGATAGATTCTCTAAGATGGTCCATCTTGAACCACTCCCTAAGTTGCCATCTTCCTCAGCGTTGGTGCCCTTGTTTTTGCAACAGGTGGTTCGCTTGCATGGGATTCCTGAGAACATTGTATCTGACAGAGGAGTTCAGTTTGTGTCTAGATTTTGGAGGACTTTCTGTTCCAAGCTGGGAATTCAGTTGTCCTTCTCCTCTGCGTTTCACCCTCAGACCAATGGGCAGACGGAGAGAACAAACCAGACTTTGGAGTTGTATTTAAGATGTTTTATTTCTGCTGATCAGGATGATTGGGTTTCATTTTTGTCCTTGGCCGAATTTGCTTTAAATAATAGAGCTAGTTCTGCCACTTTGATGTCACCTTTTTTTTGTATCTTTGGGTTTCATCCTCGATTCTCTTCAGGGCAGGTGGAGCCTTCTGCCAGGGCAGGTGGAGCCTTCTGCCTGCCCAGGTGTTGACACTGTGGTGGAGAGAATGCACCTGATCTGGGACCAAGTGGTGGATAAGTTGTCTCTCTCCCAGGAAAAGGCCCAGCGGTTTTCCAACCGGCATAGGACCATTGGTCCCCAGTTTAAGGTGGGTGATATGGTTTGGTTGTCATCAAAGAATATCGCTATGAAGGTGGCTTCTCCAAAGTTTAAACCAAGATTTATTGGACCTTACAAGATTTTGGAGATTCTTAATCCAGTCTCTTTTCGATTGGCTCTTCTTGTTACACTTAAGATCCATAACGTGTTTCATAAGTCTCTGTTAAAGAGGTTTGTTGAGCCAGTACTTCCTGTGGTGGCACCTCCTGACCCAGTTTTGGTTGAAGGTAATGTGGAATATGAGGTTGAGAAGATACTGGATTCTCGCCTGGCTAGACGGAGACTCCAGTATTTGGTTAAATGGAAGGGTTATGGCCAGGAGGATAATTCTTGGGTCCTTGCATCCTATATTCATGCCAAAAGATTGGTTCGTGCCTTTCATCGGGCCCATCTTGATCACCCTGGTGGCGTGGATGAGAGTTCGGTGACCCCTCCTCAAGGGGGAGGTACTGTTGTGAGTTCAGTTTCCCCTTCACCGTCGATGTCTGATGAACTCCCTCTTCTGGTGAAGGAAGGTAGTGAGGCTGATTACCAAACACCTGATCTTGTAGATGATGACTGGGTAACAGGAAATTCTGACTGGATATAAGGCAGCCGACGCCCTTCTGAGTCGCTGGTGATTTCTCTGCTGGATTCTTGGAGACCAGTCTGATTCCTGCTTCCCAAAGATAAGTTTTTGCTCTGCTATTGAACTTATCAGTTTTGTTTTGTTTACCTTGTTTTTTGGAGTTCAGCCATCCCCGGTCGGGGGTGTGCTGAGTTCCATTTTTGTCTCTGATCAGTTTGTCTCTTTTCTCTGTCTTCAGAATTTACCTGAGTGCTGATATAGTCTTTTTGAAGTCCTAGCAACTTCAGGGCCTGTTTTTCCGATCAAACGGTTGGGACATTTTTTGGTAGGGTTTTTTATGGATTGCAGACAGCAGCTTTTCTATCCTGTCCTTTTTAGTTAGCTTGGGCCCCATCGTTTGCTCAACCTATCTTTCTATCTGTGTTAGTGTTTTCATCTTGCTTCACCGTCATTATATGTTGGGGGCTGCCTATTGCTTTGGGGTCTGCTCTGGGGCAGTTTAGATTTCCCCTTTCTTTCTTTAGGCCTATTTAGTTCTCCGGCTGTGATCGAGGGATCTAGGGCATCGTAGGAACCCCCCACGGCTTCTGTTAGTTGTTGTGGATAGGATCAGGGGTCTGCAATCTGATAGCTACCAACCTCTCCGGTTTTCTGGACTTAGCTTGTATTTTTGTTTTTTCCTCCTTCGGTGACTCATTCATAACACATGGTTGAGGTTTCCCGGGTGGAGTCGAATTAAGCCGCAGGCTCCACTCCTGGTGGTGCCCTTCTGGACATTCTTTTAAGGTTCAGTTTTGCAACCATACTGCCCCCGAAAACCAAACACTTTGTCTTCATGGACGCTGTTCGGAGGTTCGTGGGAATAACGTCGCCCGATCAGCAGTTGGCCTAATTTATGGTTGGAAGTCCGACGGTATATGATCGCCTTCAATTTCAGATTTTCACTGTTTTTTGGTATTTTACATTTTTATTCCAACCTTTCTTGACTTCATAAGGGCATAACATGCCTATATCTGTGTCTCCTCCTCCTCCTTTTACTCCTCCACCTCTTTTCTATATTTAGTTGCCCTTTTCAATAAGTTATTTGTGTCTTCTGAGCATTTTGTCTGCTTTGGGACACCTTTTAAGGTGTTTTGTAATTGTTTTCTATGTGTTTGTATGTGTTTGTCTGCCATTGTTTTCAATGGTGTTCGACGTTGTTCGTCGAACGTTAGACAAACATTCGACGAACTTGCCTCGTGTTTGACGAACCAAAACGAACTGGAACACTAGCGGGGTGGCTCAACACTACTCCTGAATATATAGACGTACATTTTTAATGTTTAAACTATGCTATACATACCTTGCATCTGGCGATACTGTACCCTTTCTGCCAGGAAGTCCTCCTCCACCCACCACTCTAAGGGCATCATTGGCACCTGGAACATTGTCCCACATGTGTGATTATTTCTTGCCGATCTTCTTATTATATTGTGGTGTGATCCATCCTGAGCGTGTGACAGTCTGTGGGTTACTCCTGCCATTTAGATGAACATTTAAAAATTACCCCAACACTACTGTATACAGCTCAACGCTTGTGATACATTACCCATTTACTTCTTTTTATATTCTGGACTAATCCAAACTGACCAAGTGAGAGTTATTTTCTGACTGTGAAAATAAATACTGAGATTGACAACAATGACCCCTACACTGTGTACAGCTGTACTCTTCAGACCCATTACCGTTTTACGGCTTTTTATATTGTGTTGTAATCCATACTGAGCCTGAGAGCGTTTGTGTCTGGCTCCTGAAATATCTACAGAGATTTAGAATGTTTAAACTACACTATATATACCTGTCTCTTATGATACTGTACACTTTTTCTACTTTTTATATTCTTGTCTAATCCATACTGAGCCTGTGAGCGTCTCTGTGTGACTGATGGTATATATAGGGAGATTGACAATCATCCTTTGACTGTATAGAGCTGTACGCTTCTGATACAGTACCATATATCTGATGTTATTTTGGGTTCATGTTGTGCAACATTTCGAAGTTTGGTGGAAGAGGCCGCGGACGTAGGCGTGGGGGGCCAGCTGGTGCTGATGGTGGTGGTGCATCTGCTGGTAATGGCAAAAGCACAATAGCAGCTAAGGCAGGAGGTGTTGAGCCTGCGTCATGGTCTGGTTCCGGAAGGCCCGGAAGGCTACTTTTTCTGGGAGTAGGTTAACCGCTTTTAAAGCCGGAGCATCATGAACTGGTTTTGGCTTACATTGCCGAAACAAACTCCAGCAAATATGCCCTCCTCTTCTGATGTTTCAAAAAATGCAAGCACTGAGTCGTCAAGTGCTGGCTCTTGGTCAGGAAGAACCACTTTCCTTGTGTTCTTCACCCCCACCAAAAGTGAATGATGCAGCAGGCCACACTTCACATTAGTCCATGTAGCTCTTTCTATCATACCATGCCTGGGTTATCAAGTCAAATCTTGAATTCCCCAGTCCAAGATGAATCTGACATGGAGTGTGGGTGGCCAGCCAGGGCAGGGCATTTAATTGGTACCGGGCCGGTGTCTCAGAGGGATGTGTCACATTGGTGGTGATGACCCGTTCCGTGGCCCTGGGCATCCATGCAAAGGGGTGAATAACGTTTATAGGTGAATGATATGTGACGCCACCTGTGGTTTCTGATCACATTGACCCGCGCTGCAGTGTCGCTTCTCTGGGACAGATGTTGTGGTGCAGCTAAGATGTAGAAGCCCTGCACAGGTAGGGCCATAGTCGCAGGGCAGATGAAAGAGTTGGTAGATGGTGTGCAGTGCAGGATATAGCAGAGCCGTGCACCAGGCGCAGGAGAAAGATGACAGATACAGTCATGCAGTTCCTTTACCTGTACTTGGTAAGTGCCGTCCAGGACCCAGAGTACAGATGGAGAAGGAGTTGGTCAGCCTGGAAGCAAATTTAGAATTCTCTCTCTGCAGATAGGTAGTGTGGCCTCTGTTCTAGCGCTTATCTGAGGTACTCGCAGTACTGAGTTCACTGAAGTTCCCCCTGTTGACTCTCTTTTGGAACTTTCTCGTATGGCAGGCAGCCATAGCCTTTTCCTTCTGGCTCCCACACGTCGCTGCTGGGGCCTCCGAGCCTTATTTGGGAACAGAGCATTTACAGCTGCTACTTCCTCCAGTTTCTGCTGCAGGACCATCAGTGTCCCTACAAACTCGGAGACCAGAATTCCGACCATGTGCTCCAGCTAGGAGTGAGCCTTAACTCTGCTCATCCTCCAGCTCCCCTTCTCACGTCCACACACTTCCCCTTCCCTTCACAGACTTCCCTAACTTACCTCCTCCAGACCACAAAGAGCAGTTCCTCAGCAGTCAGGTTCAGAGGTCTCCCTGCTGGCCTGGAGTGGGAACTGTGTTGTGTGTTGGTTTAACTGCTAGAGAGATCCTTCGTTGCTCCCAAGCATGACATCACACTCCCTAGGAGGAAGGTAATGCCACTGTGGCGACCGTACTCCTGGGGGTGCCACAAGTGCACTATGCCCAGCCACTGCTAGATGATTCTGCTGGTACATTGACCCAGACCACTACATTCCCCTCGCACTCTACACAGCCAGAATCTGACGCTGATAAAACTCAGGTTCCCCTTCCCGCATACTATACCACCTTACACGGTGACAAAGAGGAAGGTGCAGATGAAAGTGCAGGTTCCTTGAGCAGGTGGGGGGGTATACTCATGGGCGATGGCACTGGCACAGGGCCCCTCATAGTATGCAAAAGTGTCTCTGCCGGTGGGAGGGGAGTGCCCACCCGCCGTCAGACACACCGCCGTACTATGAGGGACCCTGTGCCAGTGCCGTCGCCAACAAGTGGGCCCCACCTTCTTGCTCAGGATCACAGCACTTGCAAAGTTGAAATACTTACCTCTCCCTGCTCCACCGCCATGACGTCTTCCGCATTTCCTGACAGTGGCATTCTGGTCAGAGAGCGCGATGACATCACGTCTGTACGCCCTCTGCCTAAACAGTCCAAGTGCAGTGAGATGGAAGATGGGATGACGAGGAGTCCAGACTAGTACAGGGATTCCCTAGCGAGGAGACTTATTTAATTGTTTTCAATGTTGGGACAGCTATTTTTGGGGAGCACTATACTCTGGAGAATGATATATGAGGCCCACCATACACTGGAGCATTCCAAAGGTTGACATCAGACACTGGAGAAGCATTTACAGGGCCATTATGCACTGGAGCATTAGAAATGGGCCCATTATATATGGAGCATTATTTGGGCCCATAACACAGTGTAGCTTCATCCATGGGGACCAACATATACTGTAGCATTATGTGGAGTTCATCATATACTCTTTCAAACATTATATGGGACCATTGATTCTGTATGGAGAAATATATGAGCCTCATTACTCTGTATAGCGCACTATGCGGTGGCCATAATACTGTATGGAGTAATATACTGTCTGTTTTTGGAGCTATTGGAGAATTTATAATGGATATCAGTCATGAGATGTAAGAAGTGAAGTATTTTTCATTGTACTATACCGCTATTTCTCTGCCATATCAGAGGATCATGAATTGTGGCATGTGTTAAAAGAGCCCAGTGACACTCTTTGGCCCAGGGCCCACGAAAATCTGGAGCCAGCCCTACCCCCCCACAACTTTAGCCAAATAACCCCCAGTTTTCAATGCCTAACTATTATTATAAAGTAAATTAAGGTTGACAAGCTTAAGTAATAAGAATAGATGTTTTTGGCATTAAAGTGGGCACTGTAGGTGTGTTTCCTGTCCTCCACTCCCTGCCGACCTTGGTTCCCCATTGACTTGCATTGGGTTTCGTGTTTCAGTAGGCCTTCGACTTTTCACGATAATCGGCAGATTTCGTTCGACCCGACTTTTGAGAAAGTCGGGTTTCATGAAGCCCAACTCGACCCGAAAAAAGGCTAAGTCGCTCATCTCTAGTTGTGAGACTTGTGGGACTACTAGAGTGTCCCCACGGGACCGCGACAGCGAACCTCCCTCGGGTGAGCTAGTCTGGTGGACTCTCCCTATGCAGGGAGCATCAGGGGCAGGCCCAGGGGAGACAATCGCCGTGGAAGCTGATACCCGGGGACAGGCGGTAGGAGACACAAACGGGAAACAGACTAGGAGACAGGTAGCGGAGACCGGCAACCACAGGGGAGACTGCTGCAGATCCGGAGGAGTATGACTGCGGAGGGACACTCAGGAGGGACTGGCGACACAGGAAGGCACTGGTACAGGCTGGGATGGACAGGCACTAGGAGAGAACACAGAGAGGTCACAAGGGAGATCAGAGGGTATGGTGGTGCAGGATGCACGACAGGGTAGGCAGGCAGCAGGAGGATGCAGGGAAGCATGGGGCCTGAATCAAGCGTGGGACACAATTGATAGTCAGGCACAAAGCTGGGGGAGAGGCTACCTGATAAAGGGAACGCGCTGCAGGACTTCCGGTTCAGGGTCCTCCCGGATCATAGAGTGGAGGGACGGAGCGGCTGTAGTCAGGCTAGACGAAGTGCACGTGCGCTTCCGAGTCTAGGATGCGAGGTGTGCATGCTCACCTGACGGGACCCAGAAGCCGGCCACGAGACCGGAAGTGAGGAGGCCGAGTGACGTGCGCTCACTCCTGGAGCGCGCCGGGATGGGTGAGTATGCCGGGGCTCGGGGGGTGGCGCGGCAGGCGTAAGGAGTGGCGCGACAGGCGTGACAACTGTACTGGAGATGGAGAATGCCAATCAAATTTGTGTCAAATTGTGGCAAATTGATGTGTGATTCAACTCACGCAAATAGCCAAAATTGCCCCCTCACAATAAGATTGCATCAATCAAGATGAAGGCAATTGTGACCTTGGATGACACCGAGGGGTTTCCCCAATCCCTTGCAGCTATAACATCACAAACTCTCTGAAGGTCACTTTGATATAAATAAAAATATGTTTGCATTAAAGAGTATGAAATGTCTTTCTGCATAGTCCTAGGATTCCTAGGAGCCCATGCAGATGTCCGTAGATCTTGGTCCAAGCATAGACCGGAATGCATGATCTCTCAGTGGGTCTCCTGATCTGACTTGACAACCTCATATCATTTATAACCCTGTCGAATTCAGATTGTAAGACCCCCAGACAGACAGTGCATTGCGGTTCTTGCTCTCACTGATTTCCCAATTATTCGTAAATATTCAAGATAAATAACTGAGGTGATAACAAATCTGAGTAGTTTGAAAAGTTTCTCCAGAATTGTTATTTCTTGGAATTGCGCGTATTTATTGAACTATTTATTGAACTGTGGGGTTCCCTCTTCCCACGTCCTCATTAAGGTTGGTCCCTTTATTGCTATGTATGTTGACCACGTGGTTTCTGTATTCATCAGGGTTTTGCATCTTTTCATTATTGATATGTGATTTTTCAATTGCACTAAACTGATTTCAATAATCCTTTTTTTGTATGATAAAAGGTTTTCTTTACCTACTCGTAGGTCTGATATGACCGCATTGATGCACTTGCCACTTTACATATTTTGATAAAGTCTTTTATAATGAAAAGGTTTTTTGATTGATTCCACTGTGCACTATTATCATTATACAATTTTGAGCACTTTTCCCTTTTTTTAGATTAATCTCCCTCTTACCCTGTTTTGGCATAGTTATTAATCTGTATACCAACAATATCGGACGTGGCACCTAGGTGTCGCCATCCCTTTTTTTATTATTATAGGAATTTTTTATCCTGTATTTTTACTTGTCATTTTCTGTGTATTTATTAATAAAATTTGAATATATTCATCTTTCTGCTACTTGCTCTTCTGTCCATTTTGTTTTTTTGGTTATTTATAATTAATTTATAGATTAGCTTTGTTTTATTAGCCTTCTTTTGGAATTATTCATTGAACTAAAACAGTGGGAGTAATGATGGCTTCTAGTGGCGTTTGTTATCAGTTTACACCAGGCTCGGACTGGCCCAGCGGGGAACAGGAGAAACCTTTGTTGGGCCCCTTTCTAGGAGTAAGCTATTCATTCAACAAGCAACCCAGGTATTACGTAGAATAACATGTAAATTTGTGAATGAGGTTAACGGAATATTTTTTTGTAGCTGAACAGTGGTCCCAAGATGTATCAAAGAAAAAAATATATAATTTTATTGAATAGCAATACTAAAAACATGAAATTAAGGGGAAACAGAAAAACAACATCAAAATACCATAGTACAGAGAAAAAAACATTATTGGGAAAACTGACCAAAAATCATGATTCAATATAAAAAAAACTCTAACTAACTTCTTTAAATCCTTCACCACCTTGGGTTTTTCTGTTTTTGAGTTTACATTTTTTTCTTCCCTTCTTCCCAGAGCCATAACTTTGTTATTTTTACCTCAATATGGCCATGTGAGGGCTTACTTTTTGTGGGACAAGTTGTACTTTTGAAGAACACCATTGGTTTTGCCATATATTATATTGGAAAATGGGAAAAAAAATCAAAGTGCGGTGAAATTGCGTGTGCAATTCCACAATTGTCTTTTTGTTTTGCTATTTTACCCTGTCCATTAAATGCTAAAACTGACCAGCTGTTATGATTCTCCAGGTCGTTATGAGTTCGTAGATACCAAACATGTACAGGTTCTTTCGTAATTAAGTGGTGGAAAAAAATCCAAAGTTTCTTTAAAAAAAAAAAATCGCAATTTTCCAAGACCCGTGGTGTCTCCATTTTTCATGATCTCTGGTTTGGTGATGGCTTATTTTTTGCTTGATTAGCTGATGTTTTTATTGATACCATTTTGTGTATATATGTGATCTTTTGATCGCCCATTATTGCATTTTATTGCATTTTTGCGGCAACCAATAAAACGTAATTCTGGCATTTTGCCTTTTTTTCTGATTACACCATTTACCGATCGGATTTATTCTGTTTATATATTGATAGATCGGGCGATTCTGAACTCGGCGATACCAAATATGTGTATATTTTTTTTCTTTATTTTTTTTAATGGGGCGAATGGAGGATGATTTAAACTTTTATATCTTTTTTTATTTTTTAAAACTTTTTTTTACTTTTCACTTGCTTTAATAGTCATCTTGGGAGACTAGAAGCTACTATCTTCTGATCGCCTGTGCTACATAGAGCAGAGCTTAAGCCCTGCTCTATGTAGCTAAAAGGATCACTTGCTATGAGCACCGACTGCTGAGTGGCGCTCATAGCTATCCGGCAATGACAACCACAGAGGTCTGCTGCAGATCCCGGGTTGTCATGCCAACCCATTGTCGCCCTGCAGTCATGTGACACCAGTGCAGATGGGCGGGATTATTGACGCGCTTCCGGCGCAAGCATATTAAAGGGAACCTGTCACCTGTTTTGGCCACTTTAAGATGCGTCCGCTGCCTTTCAGGGCTTATTTACAGCATCCTATAATGCTGTAGATAAGCCCCTGGTCTGACCTGAAAGATATGAAAAATAAGTTTTATTATACTCACCCTGGGGGCGGTTCCCTGCGGTCCTATAGGTGTCGCAGGTATGGGTTTCAGGCGCCTCCCATCTTCTTGCAACGCCATCCTCCTGCTTGCTTCCTCGCTCCTGGCATTGTACTTCTCTGCCCTGTTGAGGGCAGAGCAAAGTACAGCAGTGCGCAAGCCTCGGGAAAGGTCAGAGAGACCCAGCGCCTGCGCACTGCAGTACTTTGCTCTGCCCTCAAAAGGGCATAGAAGCATGCCTACGCAGAAGTGCTATGCTGGGAGCGATGAAGTAAGCAGGAGGAGGGCATCACAAGAAGATGGGAGGCACTGGATCCGGACCTGCGACACCCATCGGACCCGGACTGCATCGGACCGCTCCACCGGGTGAGTATAATAAAACTTATTTTTCTTATCTTGCAGGTCGGACCAGGGGATTATCTACAGAAATATAGAATGCTGTAGATAAGCCCTGAAAGGCAGCGGCCGCATCTTATAGCGGCCAATACAGGTGACAGGTGCACCTTAAATGTCGCTGTCAGAGACTGACATCGGCATTTAACATGTTAACAGCCACAGGTAGATTGCAAGTCCATCTGTAGATGTTAGGGACACATGACAGCTGATCAGATCAGTTGCCATGTGCCAGAAAAGTTGCGGGCTCACCACCGGAGCCAGCTCCAAACAGGGGGAGCCCACCTGAAATTGGATAAATCCTTGAAATTAAAAGGGGCTTTCAAATAATAATGATAATAATAATAATAAGTTTGGATCTATAGAATAAATTATGTTATACTTTAAAGGGAATATGTAACACGGTTTTTGCTTCCCTATATGAGAGCAGCATGATATATGGGCAGAGAGCATGGCACAGGCATGTATACTGGGCAACTTGCTCCCGTTTTGATAAAATCGCTCTTTTTTCTGCTGCAGATCTAGCAGTTCTCTAAATGCTGAGCTCTGTATAACCCCGCCTACAGCACTAATTTGCAGCTTTCTATGTACACTGTGTTTAGGCAGAAAACCTCCTATCAGAGATGGGGGTGGAGTTATAAGCAACTCATGAATATGGAGGACTACATGGCAGCAGGTTTACTAGTCCTCTAGTGATAATCTCCTGGTAATGAAACAATGATTTTATCAAAACTACAGCCAGCAGCCCAGTAAGTGATACATAGTTGGAATCAGGATCCCTGTCTATACATTATTCTGCTCTCAGATTAGGTGGCAAAAACCTGCTGACAGAATTCCTTTAAGCAACATTCTGATAGAAAAGAACCATCTGCATCTCTCAGAAGAAACAAATGCTATAAAGTGAAGTTCTCTCTTCAGAGACTATCTGTTCTGTAGTGAAGGAAAGTCTCACCAGGATAATTACAGGTTGAATGCATATTAAATCTAAGCATTAAATACAGGTGATCTTCAAAAGAAGCGGAAAGGGGACTGATAAACAACCACAGGATATCACATTTTTTCTTCTCTTGCCAATGATTATCAGTGAACAGAAGAAGTTCTGAACATATGTTCCCCAGGCCCTGAGATATAAGACTGGGGAAGGTTTGATTTTTTTGATTTTTGCTTGTTCTGCTTCATTAACTGCACATTTACTTTAATCTGTCTTGTCATTTGCATTGGATTGATATACACAAAAAAGACATCTAAGTAAAAAGAAATAGAAATTCTTACATTTTAGTTTTTATCTTCTGCTTACTAGTTGAAAATCTGTAGTATCCTGTGAAGTTAACTCTATCCTCTTTGGAATTTTATCTCCCTGGAAGGTGGCATGAGTCAAAAGATTTTCAGGCTTATTAAATAAAGTATATATATACATACAGTTGAAGCCAGAAGTTCACATACACTATGTAAAAAGACACATATGCTTGTTTTTTTTTTAAATATGTGATATGAAATCAGAATAAACCTTTGATTTTACTCTTTACCACTTCCTTCATTTCAAACATACAACACACAGTAAGTTTCCCATGATAATGGCTAGGAATATTCTGCACTGACATCCTGCAGAACTTGAGCTTTCACAGTTATTCCCGTCACTAAGGTAGGTGATGGTATCACTCAGTCATTGCTGGGGTCCCACCTCTGGACTCCCCCTGATCCTAAAGATATAGAGGTTTTAGCAAGGCACAGTTTTTGCCTGATCAATACAAGGGATCTAGGGTCAAAAGAAAGAAGCTGTCCATGGTGCTGAATGACTTCGATTTAGAGCAGATGCAGACGGTTGTAAATTCTCTCAGCCCACATTATTGTGTTGACTTTGCAAATTACACTTTGATCAGAATTTGATCAGAGTTCGATCAGGCTGTCAGCGTAGTGTAATCTGATTCTTTGGGATGAAAGAATAGGAGCACACTGTGAGGAGAAGATGGAGAACAAAATTTATTATGTTCTCCATTCTGTGACTTCAAGGAAATCAGGTTGCACTCAGATGTCATCCATGCGCAGTCGTTTTTTGCAAAGTTGGCCGGTAACATGAGTTGGGTCAACCTTTGCCATCTCAAAAAAGCCTAGTCTAGGCAACCCTTGCCGCCCATGTGAACTGCAGGCCCGCGACCACTGCTGGACTCAGCCAGTGTTGTGACTCAGGTTGCAGTGCTTGTCATGCTTTCATCACTCCATGTCTTTGTGGCAAAGCTGCAATGTAACCTCCTCTTCTTCTCCTCCTCCAGCTCCTCTGCTGAGCTACCACACCAAGTGGGATCTACAACCTTATCATCATTCTCTCTGTTCTCCAACTTCTCATCCTGAGAGTCACTCTCCTCCTCTTAACACCCTGACAGCACAGTATAGTCCGCGCAAGACTGAGTTTCTTTTGAATTACCTCCACCCTTGGGGGATAACGTCTGGTGATGAGAGTATGGATTCTGTTCATACCCTACTTCATCTAGCCCAGGCTCCAACAGAAAAAAAACTTTTTGGTCATCAGTGCTGATGCTTTCCTCCTCTCGATTCTAAGAATCTTAGAAGAAGACCTCTGATGCCCATTGAACAGAATGTGTGAACAGATCTGCACAGTCAGTTGGGTGGTTGGAAAGTTGTGAACTGGGGGAAAACGAGGGTAATTGGGTGCCACCTCTGTAGTCTGTACTGTGTGTGATGTTAAGGTGGAGGAAAAGGAGGAGAGGAAACTTGATGCAGTGTTTGCCATTCACTGGAGCACATGCTCTTTCTGGCTCTCAGCTACATGATGCACCCCTGTGCAACTGCCAAAGAAAGGGAGTTGAGTAACCTGTCAGTTGTATTTCGAAAGGATGAGACAGTGTTTGTTCAGTAGAGCTTTCAGCAACATTACCACCTAATCCACGTAGATGTCGAACACCAAGCCTACTCCCCCTTTCATTCATGTTGGAAGTACCCTTCCCTTCTTTAACCAGCTGTTTCACAATTCTTGGAACAGACCTGTCAGTCAGTCATCAGCATTTACAGGTGCATCACAGAAAATTAGAATATCAAAAAAAAGATAATTTATTTCAGTTCTTCAATACAAAAAGTAAAACTCATATATTATATATGGTCATTACACATAGAGTGATGAATTTCAAGTGTTTATTTCTGCTAATGTTGATGATTATGGCTTACAGCCAATAAAAACCCGAAAGTCATTATCTCAGAAAACTAAAATAGTTTATAACACCAGCTTGAAAAAATGATTTTAGAATCCAAAATGTTGGCCTACTGAAATGTATGTTCAGTAGATGCACTCAATAATTGGTCGGGGCTCCTTTTGCATCAGTTGCTGCATCAATGTGGTGTGGCATGGAGGCGATCAGCCTGTGGCACTGCTGAGGTGTTATGGAAGCCCAGGTTGCTTTGATAGCAGCATTACGCTTGTCTGCATTGTTGGGTCTGGTGTCTCTCATCTTCCTCTTGACAATACTCCATAGGTTCTGTATGTGGTTAAAGTCAGGTGAGCTTGCTGGCCAATCAAGCACAGTGATACTGTTGTTTGTAAACCAGGTATTGGTACTTTTGGCAGTGTGGACAGGTGCCAAGTCCTGCTGGAGAAAGAAATTTCCATCTTTAAAAAGCTTGTCGGCAGAAGGAAGCATGAAGTGCTCTAAAATTTCCTGGTAGATGGCTGCACTGACTTTGGTCTCGATAAAACACAGTGTACCTGTAAAGGTCACCCAGGGCAGTAGTCATGGCTGAGCTTATCTGGCTTTGCAGGCCCTGGCCTCCCTTTACATAAAAATCACGTTTCTCTTTCATTTTACGTGCCTCTCCAGTCTCTGCGCCGTCAGGGTTCTTCCTTTGCTCTCTAAGGTCACCTTTGGCCATTTGTGGAATAACAGAGGCACAGTCCAGTTATAACTCAAAATGCAAAACTTTACCCTCATAACATCGCAACACATCCAGGTTTAATACAGCATCTTCAGCAATTTTCACAATTCATTCAGCTTTCCTTTCACTTCTGTCCCTGTCACACGGCTCAAGATCGGGTTGTACCGTATTGTAAGTTTTCTCAGCGTCCTTCCTGTCCAGACTTATTGCCACCAGGTGTTCCCTCAGCCGTTGTGCCCTGGATATGAGGGCATCAGCCCAGGCTAAGACCTGCCACATGGTGAGTGACCCGCCCGTCTGTCCTGCCATGTCCACTTCTGCAGATTCACACTTGTAGTTCAATCTTCTGTAACCATGCAGCTGTGTCTGTGCTGTTCCCCACATACTAGATGCCTGGGCACTTCCTTGTAAATAATGTTATAGGGTCTTACAATTGCCTGGGCTAATAGCCCACCCGAGCTCTATGGGCGCATTCGGCCTTCTGATTCTAAACAGGAAGCTCCCTGCCCCTAACCAGAGTGACCCCTCCTACAGTTAACTATTTACATTATTGCTAAGCCTAAATCCTACATTATACTCTCTATCTCCATTTTGTGGATAATGCTAATATTACACTTTCTCTGTATAACACATATAAAGGAATATTATTTACACATTTTAGAGCAGCATACAATACACGTCTTAGGCTGGTTTCACACTTGCGTTTTTTTGCGCTGCTTTTTAGCGCAAAAAAAATGCGTTTTTTTACTATATTTTACATGGGGTGCGCTTATGTGCGCATACACATGCGTTTGTATGCATTTGTAATGTGAACAAAAATGGAGGGCACCACTGGAAAGAGGGGTTCACCAGAGACTAGTCAAAAATATGTGACAGAAAAAAGAACAAAGCGACCAGCCTATGAATAGGGAACACCACATGTATGAGTAAAAAATGTATGAAGTTTATTGAATACATCCAACACAGACATGGAATAACACAGACTCCATAAAAACATTTAAAAACATGTGGAAAAGTGGTAAGTCAAATCATGAAATAATGATATGATAAACCTCCCACATCAACAGACCCCACAGACAATGTATGAATGAGCACTATAAAGTGTCTAATGAGGAACAGTCTCTAAAACAAACAAATGAAAAAAGGCATTAAACATGAAAAATCAAAATGCCTGACTGGTTTGGAAAGAGAACTATTCACAGCACCATGAATATATTAAGCACATATGAAACCCCTGAACTGGCATCTATGTACTCACTGATGTAGTTAATGAGCACACACTCCTGTGGACTGCATATAACAAAAAAAAAAAAGTTGAGCAGATGAATACAAGAATGGAAAAATATCAAAAGCCCATATGGGACAGCAGTACTAATGCCCTTGCACCTCTAATAAGGTCGTTGCAGACATACAGACCACAAATGGCAGAGACAATGATGGCAGAAAAGGTCAAATAAACCAAAGCTCCATAATATGCCAGTGCATATGAAAAATAAAGTGCCTGGTGCTTCTGTGGGATGAGTGTGCGGGGGGCGCAAACCCCACGCGTATCGCCACCAGAAAGTGGCTTTCTCAAGGGAGAAATAAAGCGCTGTAACCATGAATGTGTTGGTCATATAAATACCCTAAATACAGGTGAAGTATAATGAGATGAGAACCTTACCAACATAGGGCGGCGAGAGATGCATGTGGCCGGGGCCATCTTGTCAGTGTTACGACGTTTAGCAATAAAGTTCTTTGAAAACAAACCTCACTGAAATAAAGCGGCTGGGTAATATTGCAACCACGGCCATATTGTCAATGAAAACCGCTGACAATAAAGATAAATGAACAAGCCGCGCATGCGCAGAGGCGAGTTTGCTGAAGTGAGGCCACAAAACGCTAATAGAAAACTAAACAATATTTATATGGCATCTATATATAAACAGATAAATAACAACAAATGCTATGCGCTTGTACAGATGTCCAAATACTGCATATGCACCACAGACGCCACCACAAATATATCAAAAGATGGATGCTGAATATTAGACAAATGAGTCTAAAGAATAAATAATCAATTATGATTGATTATAAATAAAACTTTTCATGCAAAATAAGCAATGTTTTTATTTGTTATAACCCTGTTTTGCTATATGCAAATATATAAATTGCGACCCATAATGCCAGAAAAGTGTATTTAGTAGTCTACAAAGGACTTGTTTTGTTGTATAGCAAGGGCACATTGATGTGTAAACATCCAGTCAAAAAAAGCCTCTAAGATGCATGTGTGGAATTCAACACATGTGAACACGAGCCTATTTGAAAAATACATTTGCGCCCAGAAGAAAAATAGATAATCAGTTATGATTCATTATGAATGAAACTTTTCATGCAGAAAGAGCAATGTTTTTATTTGTTTTAACCTTGTGTTGTTATATACACATATATAAATTGCAACCCATAATGTCAGAAAGGGAGGGGGAAAAAAAAAAAAAAAGCTGTATCAAATAATGCATGAATACATTGATTTTAGCGTGAGTCCATATGCCTTAAATAAACATTAATTGTTTTGCAGAAAATCAACACACAAAACACTTGTGCACAATCATAGTCCATAAGAATGGACATAGGACCATAGACTTGTATTTCACATAAACATGCTCTGCTGTAATCACAAATAACACGCAAGCTGTAGTGCTATGAATGACTGGATTTGGTAGTCAACTGGTTAAAGGATGGTGCTGTGAATAGCTAGAAATAATGGTCAACTGACTGAAAGATATTAATAAATAATAAACAGTTTGCAGCCAAGACATAACCAGCCAGAGTATAAAAAATATATATATATATATATATATAAATACTAGTATATCCAAATGCTTTGCGAAAACAAATCCTTTGATGCATGAAAAAACATAAAAATGAAAATGAATGAAAAATGACAACTGAAAAAATGAACCACATGGATGGGCATAATGTTAACCATCAGAACTGGTGTGGTCAAAAAGATAGGACCATAGAATGATACTATGAATAGTTTGTCAACTGACTTTACATGTGGACCAAGGATATAAGGTCAACAATTAACAGCAAATGACTTTGTTTTGTTTCCGACTATACAGATTTTTTATAATATAGTTAGCAAAGAAATTGCTCAGCTTAGTGTCACAAGCAATCAGGGAGAAAATCTGGGATCTAGGGAGAGACTGGCTCTTAATAAACTTAAGAATAACAGGTCCTTTGTCATTAAAGAAGCCGACAAAGGTGGAAACATTGTTTTGTGGCCACATGAGATGTATGTCAAAGAGGCTAAACGCCAATTGAGTAACGGATCATGTTATCAGGTCTTACCATCGGACCCTACTGTGGTTTTTAAAAGTAAACTTGATCGACTACTTATGTCTGCTAAGCAAAGCAACATTTTAAATAAGAGTGAGTTTGATTTTTTAACAACGCACCATCCTGTTGTTCCCACTCTATATTTGTTACCAAAGGTGCATAAGTCAATTTCTGAACCACCGGATAGGCCCATTGTGGCCAGCATTGGCAGTCTTTTTGAAAGACCATGCATTTATATTGATAACTTTCTACAGCCATTTGTTGTCTCCTTAGATTCTTTCATTCAAGACACATCCCATTTGATCTGACTACTTCAGGACCTGGAAGTACCTGACAACACCGTGCTTGTAACTATGGACGTTGAGTCCTTGTACACTTGTATTGGACATACCCAAGGAATGGATGCTGTTTCCTATTTTTTCAACAAACAAATAACAGGTGACCGGAGACATCAATCTTTTCTGTTAGACTTATTGCATTTTGTACTCTCTAACAGCTATTTTGTTTTTGATCGTGTTTTCTATAAACAGGTGTCTGGCACCGCTATGGGGGCGCGCTGTGCGCCTTCGTATGCCAACCTTTTTTTGGGTTGGTGGGAGGTGACACAGGTGCGCCCCCTGTCCATTTTTCGAACCAGCGTTTATCGTTGGTTCAGGTACATTGATGATGTCCTAATTTTTTGGACTGGTTCATTGGAGGATTGTCATCATTTTGTAGAGCAGCTTAACATTAATCCATTCAATATTTCTTTGACAGCTTCTTTTTCAAATGAGACTGTGGATTTCTTGGATTTGAGAATCATGAAAATTGGTAATGCCATTCAGACCAAGCTTTTCCGGAAGGCCACTGCAACAAACAGCTTGTTACACTTTTCCAGTTTTCATCCTCAACATTTGCGTAACAACATACCTAAGGGACAATTCTTGCGGGTAAGACGCAATTGTACTACTGACTCGGATTTCCGAGAAGGAGCTAGAGATCTTACTAATCGGTTTGTAGAAAGGGGCTATCCACGCAAAGTAATTTCTCAGGCATATCAGAGAGCATTGATCAATGAGATGTCTGTATTGCTTCAACCTAAATCTCGAAATTCCCCCTGTACTATCAATTTGATCACCCCTTATAACAACCAGTGGCGTGAGATTTATCAAATATTAGATAGGCATTGGGGAATTCTACTGAATGAAACTAAATTAAAACCTTTTCTTTCTGATAGACCAAAAATAATAGCCAAAAAGGCTAAGAATTTGAAGGATCATTTAACTACCAGCCATTTCCAACGACCAACAACAAGGATTGGTACTGGACATCGTCTATCAGGTTCGTTTCCTTGCGGTGGATGTACCATTTGTCCATTTATGATTGCTTCTGATACCATTACACTCCCTATTTTTCCAGGCACAATCCAATTGAGGCACTATTCCAATTGCAAATCTCGAAATGTGATTTATTTACTTGTTTGCCAGTGTCCTAAAATCTACGTAGGTCAAACCAGTCAAGAACTCAGACGTAGAGTGCAACAGCACATCTCAAACATGAACAAGGCCAAAATGGATCGTGAGAAGGGTAAGCCTATTACCTCTGTGGCGAGCCATTTTTTGGATCATCATGGGGGCAGGCATCAGGGTTTACGGGTTTTAGTAGTGGATCAAATACAGAGCAATATTTGTGGTGGGAATCCAACAAAAGAACTGCTCCGTAGAGAGTCGCGCTGGATTTATAATCTAAAAAGCATGGCACCACAGGGACTAAATGAAGAGCTTTTATTCTCCGGCTTTTATGGATAATTTTGGATGTTTACACTTCTCTTTCCTTGTATTCCAGGTGACCATTTGGGGTCCTGGCCTGTTCCAAGGATTATTGTTCCAGGACTTTTGATAACCTTTAATTGGAATAGCATAAAATCGACCTAGCAAATCTCCACTTTCTTCTTTTGTAATAAGATTCATGGACTCTTCGAGGTGGACTATTTCATCATCTTTTTTTTTTTTTGCCTGTGGTGCTTCTTTTTGAGGGTTTTCCTTGAAGTTGCCTTTTTGAAGTCATTTGCTGTTAATTGTTGACCTTATATTCTTGGTCCACATGTAAAGTCAGTTGACTAACTATTCATAGTATCACTCTATGGTCCTATCTTTTTGACCACACCAGTTCTGATGGTTAACATTATGCCCATCCATGTGGTTCATTTTTTCAATTGTCATTTTTTATTCATTTTCATTTTTATGTTTTTTCATGCATCAAAGGATTTGTTTTCGCAAAGCATTTGGATATACTAGTATTTGCGCCCCCCGCACACTCATCCCACAGAAGCACCAGGCACTTTATTTTTCATATGCACTGGCATATTATGGAGCTTTGGTTTATTTGACCTTTTCTGCCATCATTGTCTCTGCCATTTGTGGTCTGTATGTCTGCAACGACCTTATTAGAGGTGCAAGGGCATTAGTACTGCTGTCCCATATGGGCTTTTGATATTTTTCCATTCTTGTATTCATCTGCTCAACTTTTTTTTTTTGTTATATGCAGTCCACAGGAGTGTGTGCTCATTAACTACATCAGTGAGAGCATAGATGCCAGTTCAGGGGTTTCATATGTGCTTAATATATTCATGGTGCTGTGAATAGTTCTCTTTCCAAACCAGTCAGGCATTTTGATTTTTCATGTTTAATGCCTTTTTTCATTTGTTTGTTTTAGAGACTGTTCCTCATTAGACACTTTATAGTGCTCATTCATACATTGTCTGTGCGGTCTGTTGATGTGGGAGGTTTATCATATCATTATTTCATGATTTGACTTACCACTTTTCCACATGTTTTTAAATGTTTTTATGGAGTCTGTGTTATTCCATGTCTGTGTTGGATGTATTCAATAAACTTCATACATTTTTTACTCATACATGTGGTGTTCCCTATTCAAAGGCTGGTCGCTTTGTTCTTTTTTCTGTACGCATTTGTATGCGCATGCGGTTTTTTGAAGTGTGCACTAGGGCGCACAAAATGCATCCTGTTGCATTTTTTGTGCATCCGACTAGCCCCCAAAAAACGCATGCGCACGCAATGCGTTTTTTTACAGCAAAACCCACATTGTACTCTATGGGTGCGCATACGTGCGCACGTATGCGCAAAAAAATGCATCAAAACCCGCAAAAAACGCACACTAGCGCATGATGCATTTTTTCCATGCGTTTGTGTGAGCAAAAAAACGCAAGTGTGAAAGTAGCCTTAATGACATTACGAAGCAACATTATATATAAATACACATTATATACACTCTACACCCGGACATGCTCAGGGGCTCAGGACGGCTACTGTGACCCCCTTACATACCTATACCAGAAGATGACATGGCTCCCCAAACCATCACTGACTCTCGCATTGTAATATATACGAGAATCACTAGGCCTCAGGACTACTTAAACAAAGGTCCCAGGCCAGACACTAGCCCCTAAGCCAGACATCAAGGATAGGTAGTTACTGAAGCATTAAATGAAGATTCTCCCAGGCTGGTGTTAGCACTTCAGTGCCCAACTGGCCCCCCATACTCACTGCCATTCTTACTAGATTTTGCATGAGAACACGCTATGGTGTTCTATGTTTCACGTCTGCTCTAGTTATGTGCTCAAGGGTCCTACCTCCAAAGGGCAGGAAACCACACTGTAGGAGGCAGCGGGAGTTGCTTTTTTATTTTGTGCTCTTGGTTAGCCAACTATTAGGCTTGTTTTTTACTCTTTCATGCAGGATTGTCACAACCAAGTAGTATTCTCAATTGTACACCACTTTAAGACAACTAGAAAAAAAGCCTTAGGGAAGATGTAGACACTAGAGTTGAGCGAAACGGGTCGAAAAAATTCAAAAGTCGCCGACTTTTGGCAAAGTCGGGTTTCATGAAACGAAACCCGACCCTAGGATGAGGTCGGCCACGAGGTCAGCGACTTACGCGCCAAAGTCGCGTTTCAAAAGTTTGTTTTGCGCTCTTTTTCAGCCAATCAGGATCCACGGACACTGTGGGCAACGTGATGACATAGGCACGGGTCACCACCATCTTTCAGAAGGGCATGCAAGTGATTGGCTTGCTTTGGTGGTCGTCACAGGGGGTATAAAAGGGCGTGCACGCCGACCGCCATCTTACTTCTGCCGATCTTAGTATAGGGAGAGGTTGCTGCTGATTCTGTAGGGAGAGCGTTAGGCAGGGAAGAAGACAAAAAAACTGCTTCTGCTGCTAGCGATTTGGCCTGCACAACACACAAGTCACTGTGTGTGCAGTGCAAGGGGAGGCTATATTGTGGTGTATCAGTGGTGTTGGTTGTTGGGCTGCCTTCTAAGGCTTCCTGACACGCTGGCATTGCTGTTTACCCACTGCTCCGCAAACTGCTTTTTTAAAAGCAATCCAATCTCCCTTATCCTCTCGTCACTTTGGTCACAGGCAGCTGTGCCATCGAGCGTGTCACATAGCGCTCAGATATCAGTGGGCCGCACACAATCCACAAGTGTCCAGTGTCCAAAAGTGTACGCAGAGATTCAAAATCTCCATTATCCTCTCGTCACTTTGGTCACAGGCAGCTGTGCCATCGAGCGTGTCACATAGCGCTCAGATATCAGTGGGCCGCACACAATCCACAAGTGTCCAGTGTCCAAAAGTGTACGCAGAGATTCAAAATCTCCATTATCCTCTCGTCACTTTGGTCACAGGCAGCTGTGCCATCGAGCGTGTCACATAGCGCTCAGATATCAGTGGGCCGCACACAATCCACAAGTGTCCAGTGTCCAAAAGTGTACGCAGAGATTCAAAATCTCCATTATCCTCTCGTCACTTTGGTCACAGGCAGCTGTGCCATCGAGCGTGTCACATAGCGCTCAGATATCAGTGGCCCGCACACAATCCACAAGTGTCCACTGTCCACAAGTGTACGCAGAGATTCAAAATCTCCATTATCCTCTCGTCACTTTGGTCACAGGCAGCTGTGCCATCGAGCGTGTCACATAGCGCTCAGATATCAGTGGGCCGCACACAATCCACAAGTGTCCACTGTCCACAAGTGTACGCAGAGATTCAAAATCTCCATTATCCTCTCGTCACTTTGGTCACAGGCAGCTGTGCCATCGAGCGTGTCACATAGCGCTCAGATATCAGTGGGCCGCACACAATCCACAAGTGTCCAGTGTCCAAAAGTGTACGCAGAGATTCAAAATCTCCATTATCCTCTCGTCACTTTGGTCACAGGCAGCTGTGCCATCGAGCGTGTCACATAGCGCTCAGATATCAGTGGGCCGCACACAATCCACAAGTGTCCAGTGTCCAAAAGTGTATGCAGAGATTCAAAATCTCCATTATCCTCTCGTCACTTTGGTCACAGGCAGCTGTGCCATCGAGCGTGTCACATAGCGCTCAGATATCAGTGGGCCGCACACAATCCACAAGTGTCCACTGTCCACAAGTGTACGCAGAGATTCAAAATCTCCATTATCCTCTCGTCACTTTGGTCACAGGCAGCTGTGCCATCGAGCGTGTCACATAGCGCTCAGATATCAGTGGGCCGCACACAGTCCACAAGTGTCCACTGTCCACAAGTGTACGCAGAGATTCAAAATCTCCATTATCCTCTCGTCACTTTGGTCACAGGCAGCTGTGCCATCGAGCGTGTCACATAGCGCTCAGATATCAGTGGGCCGCACACAATCCACAAGTGTCCAGTGTCCAAAAGTGTATGCAGAGATTCAAAATCTCCATTATCCTCTCGTCACTTTGGTCACAGGCAGCTGTGCCATCGAGCGTGTCACATAGCGCTCAGATATCAGTGGGCCGCACACAATCCACAAGTGTCCACTGTCCACAAGTGTACGCAGAGATTCAAAATCTCCATTATCCTCTCGTCACTTTGGTCACAGGCAGCTGTGCCATCGAGCGTGTCACAAAGCGCTCAGATATCAGTGGGCCGCACACAGTCCACAAGTGTCCACTGTCCACAAGTGTACGCAGAGATTCAAAATCTCCATTATCCTCTCGTCACTTTGGTCACAGGCAGCTGTGCCATCGAGCGTGTCACATAGCGCTCAGATATCAGTGGGCCGCACACAATCCACAAGTGTCCACTGTCCACAAGTGTACGCAGAGATTCAAAATCTCCATTATCCTCTCGTCACTTTGGTCACAGGCAGCTGTGCCATCGAGCGTGTCACATAGCGCTCAGATATCAGTGGGCCGCACACAATCCACAAGTGTCCAGTGTCCAAAAGTGTACGCAGAGATTCAAAATCTCCATTATCCTCTCGTCACTTTGGTCACAGGCAGCTGTGCCATCGAGCGTGTCACATAGCGCTCAGATATCAGTGGGCCGCACACAATCCACAAGTGTCCAGTGTCCAAAAGTGTACGCAGAGATTCAAAATCTCCATTATCCTCTCGTCACTTTGGTCACAGGCAGCTGTGCCATCGAGCGTGTCACATAGCGCTCAGATATCAGTGGGCCGCACACAATCCACAAGTGTCCAGTGTCCAAAAGTGTACGCAGAGATTCAAAATCTCCATTATCCTCTCGTCACTTTGGTCACAGGCAGCTGTGCCATCGAGCGTGTCACATAGCGCTCAGATATCAGTGGGCCGCACACAATCCACAAGTGTCCACTGTCCACAAGTGTACGCAGAGATTCAAAATCTCCATTATCCTCTCGTCACTTTGGTCACAGGCAGCTGTGCCATCGAGCGTGTCACATAGCGCTCAGATATCAGTGGGTCGCACACAATCCACAAGTGTCCAGTGTCCAAACGTGTACGCAGAGATTCAAAATCTCCATTATCCTCTCGTCACTTTGGTCACAGGCAGCTGTGCCATCGAGCGTGTCACATAGCGCTCAGATATCAGTGGGCCGCACACAATCCACAAGTGTCCACTGTCCACAAGTGTACGCAGAGATTCAAAATCTCCATTATCCTCTCGTCACTTTGGTCACAGGCAGCTGTGCCATCGAGCGTGTCACATAGCGCTCAGATATCAGTGGGCCGCACACAATCCACAAGTGTCCACTGTCCAAAAGTGTACGCAGAGATTCAAAATCTCCATTATCCTCTCGTCACTTTGGTCACAGGCAGCTGTGCCATCGAGCGTGTCACATAGCGCTCAGATATCAGTGGGCCGCACACAATCCACAAGTGTCCACTGTCCACAAGTGTACGCAGAGATTCAAAATCTCCATTATCCTCTCGTCACTTTGGTCACAGGCAGCTGTGCCATCGAGCGTGTCACAAAGCGCTCAGATATCAGTGGGCCGCACACAGTCCACAAGTGTCCACTGTCCACAAGTGTACGCAGAGATTCAAAATCTCCATTATCCTCTCGTCACTTTGGTCACAGGCAGCTGTGCCATCGAGCGTGTCACATAGCGCTCAGATATCAGTGGGCCGCACACAATCCACAAGTGTCCACTGTCCACAAGTGTACGCAGAGATTCAAAATCTCCATTATCCTCTCATCACTTTGGTCACAGGCAGCTGTGCCATCGAGCGTGTCACATAGCGCTCAGATATCAGTGGGCCGCACACAATCCACAAGTGTCCAGTGTCCAAAAGTGTACGCAGAGATTCAAAATCTCCATTATCCTCTCGTCACTTTGGTCACAGGCAGCTGTGCCATCGAGCGTGTCACATAGCGCTCAGATATCAGTGGGCCGCACACAATCCACAAGTGTCCAGTGTCCAAAAGTGTACGCAGAGATTCAAAATCTCCATTATCCTCTCGTCACTTTGGTCACAGGCAGCTGTGCCATCGAGCGTGTCACATAGCGCTCAGATATCAGTGGGCCGCACACAATCCACAAGTGTCCAGTGTCCAAAAGTGTACGCAGAGATTCAAAATCTCCATTATCCTCTCGTCACTTTGGTCACAGGCAGCTGTGCCATCGAGCGTGTCACATAGCGCTCAGATATCAGTGGGCCGCACACAATCCACAAGTGTCCACTGTCCACAAGTGTACGCAGAGATTCAAAATCTCCATTATCCTCTCGTCACTTTGGTCACAGGCAGCTGTGCCATCGAGCGTGTCACATAGCGCTCAGATATCAGTGGGTCGCACACAATCCACAAGTGTCCAGTGTCCAAAAGTGTACGCAGAGATTCAAAATCTCCATTATCCTCTCGTCACTTTGGTCACAGGCAGCTGTGCCATCGAGCGTGTCACATAGCGCTCAGATATCAGTGGGCCGCACACAATCCACAAGTGTCCACTGTCCACAAGTGTACGCAGAGATTCAAAATCTCCATTATCCTCTCGTCACTTTGGTCACAGGCAGCTGTGCCATCGAGCGTGTCACATAGCGCTCAGATATCAGTGGGCCGCACACAATCCACAAGTGTCCACTGTCCAAAAGTGTACGCAGAGATTCAAAATCTCCATTATCCTCTCGTCACTTTGGTCACAGGCAGCTGTGCCATCGAGCGTGTCACATAGCGCTCAGATATCAGTGGGCCGCACACAATCCACAAGTGTCCACTGTCCACAAGTGTACGCAGAGATTCAAAATCTCCATTATCCTCTCGTCACTTTGGTCACAGGCAGCTGTGCCATCGAGCGTGTCACATAGCGCTCAGATATCAGTGGGCCGCACACAATCCACAAGTGTCCAGTGTCCACAAGTGTACGCAGAGATTCAAAATCTCCATTATCCTCTCGTCACTTTGGTCACAGGCAGCTGTGCCATCGAGCGTGTCACATAGCGCTCAGATATCAGTGGGCCGCACACAATCCACAAGTGTCCACTGTCCACAAGTGTGTGCAGAAATTCTAAAACTCCCCTGTCCTATAGACACCTTGTACCTTGTTTTACATTACTATATAGTTTGTTGGATTTTGTCTACATTTCTACCAAAAATGAGGAAGGCTGGTGGAAGAGGCCGTGGAATTGGGTGGGGGTTGGCAGCTGGTAATGATGGTGTTGGTGGTGGATCTGATGGTAGTGGCAAGAGCAAAATAGGACCAAATGCAGGAGGTGCTGACCCTGCGTCATCGTCTGTCTACATAAGGCCTCGAACGCTTAGTTTTCTAGGAGTTGGCAAACCGCTTTTAAAGGCAGAGCATCAGGAAAAAGTTTTGTCTTACATTGCTGACTCAGCCTCCAGCTCTATCGCCTCCTCTTCTTCAGTTGTAAAAAGTAAAAGCACTGAGTCGTCATTGGAGGCTCATGTTCATGAACCACACCTTTCCTTGTGTCCTTCACCCCAACCAAGATTGAAGGATGACGCAGGCCATACTACTGATTACTCCATGGAGCTGTTTTCACATACCATGCCTGGATTATCAAGTCAAATGGTGAATTACCCAGGCCAAGATGAATCTGACATGGAGTGCACTGATGCACAGCCGCTGATGGATGATTCTGCTGGTACATTCACTCAGAGCACTACATTGTCCTCGCAGTGTACAGAGCCAGATTTTGACCCTGATGAGACTCAGGTGCCCCTTCCCGCACACTATACCACCATACACGGTGACACAGAGAAAGGTGCACATGACATAGAAGAGGAGGTGATGGATGACCCAGTTGTTGACCCAGATTGGCATCCATTGGGGGAAGAGGGTGCTGCTTGCAATAACTCAGATGAGGAGCATCCACAACAGACATCGACATCGCAACAGCTGTTATCTGGCAGGCCCGGAGCACTCCAAAGACAGGTTCCAAACATCAAAAGAGTTGCTGGACAGCTTGTCCAGAGGGTCAAAAGATCACAGCGTGCTAGGCCGCAAAATGTCTGCCAAAGTAGGAAGAGTGCAGTGTGGCAGTTTTTTGAACAAAATCCTCATGATCAGGCCAAGGTTATCTGTAAGAAGTGCGCAAAGACCTTTAGCCGAGGGAAAAATCTGAAAAATTTGAATACCAGTTGCATGCTTAGACATTTAACCAGCATGCACTTGCAAGCGTGGACACAACACCAAACCTCAAGTGCCACATGTGCAACTGATCACAACGAAGGTAGTCAGCAACGCTACATTGTTTCCCCCACTGTAAGCACACCGGTTAGCACAGCAGCAAATGTTGAGGTGTAGTTGCAAGGCCACAGCAGTCAGGGAATCCCACTGTTATATCAACGAAAGACTGATTCTAGGCCATCAGAAAGAACACCAACTCCATCACCATCATCAACCCTCTCTCAGTCCGCCCTGTCCACCGCTACTTCCACCATATGCAGCTCTCAAGTCCAGCTCACCCTCCCAGACACTATGAGTAGGTCAAGAAAGTACTCAGTCTCTCATCCGCGTACACTGGGTTTGAACGCCCACATTGCCAAACTAATCTCGTTTGAGATGATGCCCTTTCGGTTGGTGGAAAGCACAGCTTTCCGCGAACTCATGGCCTATGCAGTACCACGCTATGACCTACCCAGTCGCCACTTCTTCTCTCGCAAAGCCATCCCAGCCCTCCACCATCATGTGAAAGACCGCATTGTCCATGCACTCAAGCAGTCAGTGAGTGGAAAGGTGCACCTCACAACTGATGCATGGTCCAGTCGGCATGGCCAGGGCCGTTACGTGTCCATCACTGCGCACTGGGTTAATGTGGTGGATGCAGGGTCCACAGGGGACAGCGGTGGTGGGACAGTGCTGCCTAGCCCACGGTCTAGGAAACAGTTGGCTGTAGGCGTTCGACCCTCCTCCTCCTCCTCCTCCAGAAGCGACAGCTCGTTCACAGAGCGCAGTCGTACGAGCACTCCATCTGCAGCTGCCACTGTTGCACACGATGTGTCCCCCTATCGAGCAGCTAGTGGAAAGCGTCAGCAGGCTGTGTTGCAGATGATGTGTTTGGGCGACAGACACACCGCCGAGGTGCTGGCCGAGTACTTGAAGCGACAAACTGAGTCATGGCTGGGCAGTGTACATCTTGAGGCAGGCAAGGTAGTTAGTGATAACGGCCGTAATTTTGCGGCAGCCATAGCCCTTTCAAAACTCAGCCACATACCTTGCTTGGCTCACACCTTGAACCTGGTGGTGCAGTGCTTCCTCAAAAATTATCCGGAGTTAACAGCCCTGCTCCAGAAGGTGCGAAGACTGTGCGCGCACATCCGCCGGTCGCCTGTACACTCCGTTCGTATGCAGAAGCTGCAGCGATTGCTCCACCTTCCCAACCACCGCCTCATTATCGACATTGCAACAAGGTGGAACTCCACCCTGCACATGGTGGAGCGGCTGTGCGAGCAGAGGCAGGCCATAATGCATTTGTGGGAGGATACACGGCCAGGCACTTTGAGAGCAGACATGGAGTTGACAGGCGTGCAGTGGTCGAAGCTGAAAGACCTTTGTAAAGTCCTTTAGTGTTTTGAGGAATGCACACGGCTGGTAAGCGCAGACGACGCCATCCTAAGCATGAGCATCCCACTTATGCGTCTGCTCATGCAAACTTTGACGCACCTTAAGGAGCAGGCGTCTGCAGCCAATGTTGATGAGGAGGAAGAGGAGGAGGGAATCCTTGATGACATTCAGCCATTGTCTGCTCAGGGACCTCTCCTGGACGAGGTGGAGGAAGAAGAGGAGGAGGAGGATGATGGGGATGATTACTTAGGGGAGGAGGATGCATCTCGTGGGGCAAGTGAAAATGTTGGCGTGGCAAGGTCTGGTACAGGGTTTGTGCGTGACTGGAGGGATGTGGATTTGCCAGAAAGTGCTCCTCCACCCAGCACTCGCAGTGCATCATTGACACCGGGAACATTGGCCCACATGTCAGATTATGCCTTGCGGATCCTAAAAAGGGACCCCCGCATTGCCAAAATGATGAACGATGACGACTACTGGTTGGCCAGCATCCTGGATCCACGCTATAAAGGCAAATTACAAAACATCATGCCACAGGAGAACCTTGACCTAATATTGGCTAATAAACAAGCAACTCTGGTAAATCGGTTGCTTGAGGCATTCCCAGCACACAGCAGCGGTGATGGTTCTCACACGAGCCGTACGGGCCGGGGGCAGCTTGGCAGAGGTGTTCGTGGTGCACACAGCAGAAGTGGCGTTGGAGACAGGGGTTTCATGACAATGTTGTGGACTGATTTTTCAAATACCGCTCACACAACTGGTAATACTGCATCCATGGAAAGTGACAGGAGACAGCAGTTGTCAACTATGGTTACAAACTACTTTTCCTCCCATATCGATGTTCTCCCACACAGGTCATTCCCCTTTGACTATTGGGCCGCTAAACTGGACACCTGGCCTGAATTGGCCCAATATGCCTTACAGGAGCTCGCTTGCCCAGCTGCAAGTGTGCTATCGGAAAGAGTCTTCAGTGCAGCTGGATCAATCCTGACAGAAAAAAGGACCCGTCTGTCAACCCAAAATGTGGATGATCTAACCTTCATTAAAATGAACCACGCATGGGTTTCCAAGGATTTTGTCCCACCTTCCCCTGATGACACATAGGGTGACAGAAAAATGGCTTGCTTTGGTCCACCTCTTCCTGGTACTTCATCTATTTCGCCTTTTGCATCAGCTGAATGTCCAACATCAACATATGCCACTTTCTAAAACTCCCTAACTGTGCTGCCTCCCCCCCATGGCCGGGGTCACCACCTAACGCACGACACCGTGCGAGTGCCGTTGCCCTGGACAGGTGGGTAGGCCGACTCTTGGGCGCGGGCACTGGCACAGGGTCCCTCATAGTGCAATCAAGTGTCTCTGACGGTGGTGGTGCACACCCGCCGTCAGACACACCGCTGTACTATGAGGGGCCCAGTGCCAGTACCGACGCCCACGAGTGGGCCCCCCTTGCTTGGCCAGGGCCCCAGCATTTGCAATCTTTACCTCTCCCTGCTCCTCCGCTGTGTAATCTGGGCCGTCAAATCCATACTGTGCCTGACACCGTCTGAGCCTGCCTCCTGATGTATAGACATATATTTTGAATGTGTACGCTATCCATACATGTTATCCGGGGATACGGTACCCCTTCTAACCTTTGTGCAATGACGTGCAATCCATACTGGGCCTAACACCGTCTGAGCCTGCCTCATGCTGTATAGACATATATTTTGAATGTGTACGCTATCCATACATGTTATCCAGGGATACGGTACCCTTTCTAACCTTTGTGCAATGACGTGCAATCCATACTGGGCCTAACACCGTCTGAGCCTGCCTCATGCTGTATAGACATATATTTTGAATGTGTACGCTATCCATACATGTTATCCAGGGATACGGTACCCTTTCTAACCTTTGTGCAATGACGTGCAATCCATACTGGGCCTAACACCGTCTGAGCCTGCCTCATGCTGTATAGACATATATTTTGAATGTGTACGCTATCCATACATGTTATCCGGGGATACGGTACCCCTTCTAACCTTTGTGCAATGACGTGCAATCCATACTGGGCCTAACACCGTCTGAGCCTGCCTCATGCTGTATAGACATATATTTTGAATGTGTACGCTATCCATACATGTTATCCGGGGATACGGTACCCCTTCTAACCTTTGTGCAATGATGTGCAATCCATACTGGGCCTAACACCGTCTGAGCCTGCCTCATGCTGTATAGACATATATTTTGAATGTGTACGCTATCCATACATGTTATCCAGGGATACGGTACCCTTTCTAACCTTTGTGCAATCACGTGCAATCCATACTGGGCCTAACACCGTCTGAGCCTGCCTCATGCTGTATAGCCATATATTTTGAATGTGTACGCTATCCATACATGTTATCCGGGGATACGGTACCCCTTCTAACCTTTGTGCAATGACGTGCAATCCATACTGGGCCTAACACCGTCTGAGCCTGCCTCATGCTGTATAGACATATATTTTGAATGTGTACGCTATCCATACATGTTATCCGGGGATACGGTACCCCTTCTAACCTTTGTGCAATGACGTGCAATCCATACTGGGCCTAACACCGTCTGAGCCTGCCTCATGCTGTATAGACATATATTTTGAATGTGTACGCTATCCATACATGTTATCCGGGGATACGGTACCCCTTCTAACCTTTGTGCAATGACGTGCAATCCATACTGGGCCTAACACCGTCTGAGCCTGCCTCATGCTATATAGACATATATTTTGAATGTGTACGCTATCCATACATGTTATCCGGGGATACGGTACCCCTTCTAACCTTTGTGCAATGACGTGCAATCCATACTGGGCCTAACACCGTCTGAGCCTGCCTCATGCTGTATAGACATATATTTTGAATGTGTACGCTATCCATACATGTTATCCGGGGATACGGTACCCCTTCTATCCTTTGTGCAATGACGTGCAATCCATACTGGGCCTAACACCGTCTGAGCCTGCCTCATGCTGTATAGACATATATTTTGAATGTGTACGCTATCCATACATGTTATCCGGGGATACGGTACCCCTTCTAACCTTTGTGCAATGACGTGCAATCCATACTGGGCCTAACACCATCTGAGCCTGCCTCATGCTGTATAGACATATATTTTGAATGTGTACGCTATCCATACATGTTATCCGGGGATACGGTACCCCTTCTAACCTTTGTGCAATGACGTGCAATAAATACTGGGCCTAACACCGTCTGAGCCTGCCTCATGCTGTATAGACATATATTTTGAATGTGTACGCTATCCATACATGTTATCCGGGGATACGGTACCCCTTCTAACCTTTGTGCAATGACGTGCAATCCATACTGGGCCTAACACCGTCTGAGCCTGCCTCATGCTGTATAGACATATATTTTGAATGTGTACGCTATCCATACATGTTATCCGGGGATACGGTACCCCTTCTAACCTTTGTGCAATGACGTGCAATCCATACTGGGCCTAACACCGTCTGAGCCTGCCTCATGCTGTATAGACATATATTTTGAATGTGTACGCTATCCATACATGTTATCCGGGGATACGGTACCCCTTCTAACCTTTGTGCAATGACGTGCAATCCATACTGGGCCTAACACCGTCTGAGCCTGCCTCATGCTGTATAGACATATATTTTGAATGTGTACGCTATCCATACATGTTATCCGGGGATACGGTACCCCTTCTAACCTTTGTGCAATGACGTGCAATCCATACTGGGCCTAACACCGTCTGAGCCTGCCTCATGCTGTATAGACATATATTTTGAATGTGTACGCTATCCATACATGTTATCCAGGGATACGGTACCCTTTCTAACCTTTGTGCAATCACGTGCAATCCATACTGGGCGTGAGAACAGCTGGCGAGCTGTTAAGCAAGCTACAGCACCTGTCCAGACAAGTACAGGGATTCCCTAGCGAGGAGACTTATTTGATTGTTTTCTATGTTGGGACAGCAATTTTTGGGGAGCACTATACTCTGGAGAATGATAGATGGGGCCCACCATACACTGGAACATTCCAAAGGTGGACATCAGACACTGGAGCAGCATTTACAGGGCCCATTATACACTAGAGCATTAGAAATGGGGCCCATTATGTTTGGAGCATTATTTGGGCCCATAAGACAGTGGAGCTTCAACCATGGGGACCAACATATACTGTAGCATTATGTGGAGCTCATCATATACTGTTTCAAACATTATATGGGACCAATGATTTTGTATGGAGAAATAGATGGGCCTCGTCATGAGATGTAAAAAGTGAGGTATTTTTCATTGTACTATACCGCTATTTCTCTGCCGTATCGGAGCATGATGAGTTGTGGTATGTGTTAAAGGGGCGCTCTTTCGCCCAGGGCACATGAAAACCTGCAGCCAGCCCTCCCCCCCCACAAATTTAGCCAAATAACCCCCATTTTTCAGTGCGTAACTTGTATTATGAAGTTAATTAAGGTTGACAAGCTTAAGTAAGAAGAATTGATGCTTTTGGCATTCAAATGGGCACTGTAGGTGTGTTTCCTGTCCTCCTCTCACTGCCGACTTTTATTCCCCATTGACTTACATTGGGTTTCGTGTTTCGGGACGACCCCGACTTTTCCCTATAATCGGACGATCTTGCTCGACCCGACTTTTGGAAAAGTCGGGTTTCACTAAACGA
This sequence comes from Dendrobates tinctorius, assembly GCF_039654945.1. NCBI lineage: Eukaryota > Metazoa > Chordata > Amphibia > Anura > Dendrobatidae > Dendrobates > Dendrobates tinctorius. Next base: position 50,760,726 of record NW_027361688.1, on the reverse strand, counting down.
AACGCGACCCTAAAAAAGCAAAAGTCGCTCAACTCTAGTAGACACGTATTATTTGGTTCAAGTGCGATTTGACAGAACATTGGATCGCACACTGACCAATGGTAATCGATAGAGCCATGCACTTATCCACTTGTTTCCTTTGACACACTATGCTTGAGGAAAATAATCACTGCATGCCTTAGTTTAATCCAATATTTGGATCACAATGGCCATGGAAACCATTGAGTATGTGGAAAACATTGGACTGTACTCTCAAGTCATCTGATTGCAGTCCGGACTAAGAGAATGGAGATGATGGAGACAATTTTTTCACTATCGTCTTCTCATTCGAGAGATTTGGATCACACTATGCTGACATTCTGATCAAACTCTATTCAGAGTATGATCAGAGTGCTATTTGCATAGTCGGTCTGATTCTCTTGAATGAGAGAATATAGGGTCATCTGTACCTGGGAGGTGTGCACTGCCAAATATCAAGATAGTCATCACCTTGAAAATAGACTACAAAAAAACAAATACTTCCTAAAAGAATGAAGGAAATGTGAACAGGTGCTAGCTGATGCTACTGCATTAACACACCACACACTGAAGCGCATGGCTTCACCTTGCTTTTTGAGGCATACAGCAGGATATAGTTTTATTGCTAGAAACTTATTAATAAACTCAGGCAAGAAAAAAATCATGTAAAAAATAATAGTCACAAGAAAAAAGAAAATTGATTTGATGTAAATTTCATTTCTGCCATTTTTGATAGGAATTTTTGGAATTTTGCTATTTGTGCAAATCATTTAAAATGACCGTCAACATTTTACACATTGCAGAAGATTGCTTCAGCAAGAGAAGGATTATATGACCATTGTGCACTTCCCCATAATGCTTTGCAGTTAACACATCACATGATATACAACAGACAATTAATAGGGACTAGAAGTAGAAAATCTGGAGAGCCCAAAAAAGTGCAAATAGGGTCTTAAGTTCTGGTTAAGAACATGGGGTGCACCAGGTAGAGGTACGCTCACCTTGTTTTGTTGCAACCAAGCAACATGTAAAAAGCATGATTCAGCTGCTGCAGGACACGGGTCTAAGGACCTAGGATAATGATGAAACTGATTGTATGTGTCCAAATTATATAAGGTTTTGTCCTGCATGACCTCAAAACGCGTTGACTATTAACCATTTTTGAAATAAAGCTTGAAGAATATCGTCTGCCATCCATCTTTATCAGCAGAGCAGATTTGGACACATACACCCGGTTTCACAATTAATAGGGGCTATCATAAGCAGTATAAAAGCAATATAAAAGCCTAAGCAGGAAATGGAGCAGCCATTTTATGGTGAACCTGGATAGAGAGAAGACATCATAGCTTAGCTATACAGATAGGCAGAGAAAGTCATTAAATATTGAACAAACTGTACAGATAGTGAGTAACAGCACAGCAGTGAAAAAGACTCGCCTCACAGACTGCGAACTCTCCTCTGTGCTCAGCATGGCGTCCCCTGGCAGGCAGGAGATGGGTATAATTTTTTCCTCATCCTCCTGGGCTTAAAAATATGTGAGTGTCTAGAAGTGGGCAACCCCATTAACACTTAAATGAAAAAATATTTATTTTGAAATGAATTTATATAATCTTTTCCGCATCTTTATTTTGTTGTAAACCATTGTTGCATGGCGGATATAAAGGAACACATTTACTGATCCTCCCACGTCTTCATCAGTGTTTCAGTGCTGGCAATCTCACAAGGATGCCAATGTGCACAGATTCTGTTCAATTTTCTAAAGTCATAAATTGGGTTTTATAAGCTGTGACAAATGTGTTTAGTCAGTTCAAATGTCTGACCTCTAAATCTCCGGTACCCACCAGTATCTAAGGAGAAGTAGCCAAATATATTTCCTTTCAGAAGTGTATCTGTCAATAACTACTAGAAGTAAATTGGGAGATGTTGTCACCGCAGTGTCACTTAGGCATTATAGAGCGAGCCACACCATAGTTAGGCCGCTCGGATTGACACATATTAGCTCCGTGAGGCAGCGAGACAGTGCTGAGGAAGCTGAAATTCACAAAAGAAGTCCCGTGGCACGGAGAGAAAGTTTCGGAGCGCTGTTCATTGCTTACGTATGCAGAAATGTGCAGCAAAAGACAGCTGTCGTTTATAGATTGATAAGTATGGGAATATTATAAATAAATGGCGTTGGCTCCTTCTTCCGTAATTAGGGTGGACTGTCTTGATTATTACTAGTGTTGAGCGATACCGTTCGATACCCAAAAATATCGTATCGGATGGTATCGCCCGATCCGAAAAAAATATCGGGTATCGCCGATTCCGATACCGGAAGTCCCATTCAAGTCAATGGGACTTCCGGTATCGGAATTAAAAAAAGCCCTTTATTTCCTTGTTGGCTAATTCTACATAATTGAAAACAAATAAGAATCATGTAGAATGTATTGTGGGAGGTGGAGGAGACATTAAAGGCATAGTGGTTTATTCAAATCACATGGCATAGCATTAATTCCAATTTTTTTTTTCAAGACGTTCGGAGTCAAAAAGATATTGACTATGTTAACTTTTTTATATTTTGTCAGATATGTATGTTTCACAACTTCCATGCTCTTCACCTTCTTTTGTACTTCTCCCACACTTTCTCCTTCATGATCCGCAGCAGTAGCATTTTTTTTATCAACTTTTTCTTCACCTTATTCATCTTCTTCTTCTTCACCTTCTTCCCATTATTTTTTTTTTCCATTCTTCATATTCTTCTTATTCAGCTATTATTAATTTTCATATGCTATTTCTCCATCTTCTTCCTATTCTTCTTTTTCTTCATTTTCTTATGGTGACAGGCATTCCTGTAGTACTTATCTATAAAAGTTATAAGATTACACCTTACGTTCTGCCTGTCACAAAAGATTTACAACAGGATTTGTCCGCGTTCAGTTTGGCCTGCAGCAGCAGGCATTTTCCAGGGGCACCACGAGGAGGAACGGACTCACCCCCATTTACTGCTTAGTCTTCTTCTGCTTATAAATTTGATATCTTCTATGCTGATTTTTAGTCTTATGCTTAATGTTCTTCTGCTTTCTGTTCTTCTGCTTTTGCTTCTTCTGCTTCTTGTTCTTCTGTCTTTTGTTCTGTATCTTGGTGGTTGTCTTCATGTTCTTTGTCCTCTTGGTCATATTATTTAGGGTTATATTTCTGGTCTTCTTTGGTGTGGTCTTCAGGGTCGTCGTCTTGGAGATCAATAAGGATTACCAAAGACAATTTCAAAAAGCTTGATCTTGGAAATGTAGCAGAAGGTACAAGAAGGCTGAGAAACTGGCGAGAACCAGCTGACAGTACTGGAACCCGTAGTGGCAGCAGAAGGAACAAGAGCCAATGGCACTACCGAGGACCAACTGACGGTGCTGGACCACGGTTACTAAGCAGAAGGTACCTGTGCTAAAAAGCACCACCAAGGACCAGCTGACGGTGCTGGATCTCGGATACCGAGATGGAGGCACCTAGGCTAAAGGCTGTGGCGAGAACCAGCAGACAGTGCTGGCACCCGGATGGGTAGCAGAAGGAACAAGAGCCAATGGCACTACCGAGGACCAACTGACGGTGCTGGACCACGGTTACTAAGCAGAAGGTACCTGTGCTAAAAAGCACTACCAAGGACCAGCTGACGGTGCTGGACCTCGGATACCAAGATGGAGGCACCTAGGCCAAAGGCTGTGGCGAGAACCAGCAGACAGTGCTGGCACCCGGATGGGTAGCAGAAGGAACAAGAGCCAATGGCACTACCGAGGACCAACTGACGGTGCTGGACCACGGTTACTAAGCAGAAGGTACCTGTGCTAAAAAGCACTAACAAGGACCAGCTGACGGTGCTGGACCTCGGATACCGAGATGGAGGCACCTAGGCCAAAGGCTGTGGCGAGAACCAGCAGACAGTGCTGGCACCCGGATGGGTAGCAGAAGGAACAAAAGCCAATGCCACTACCGAGGACCAACTGACGGTGCTGGACCACGGTCACTAAGCAGAAGGTACCTGTGCTAAAAAGCACTACCAAGGACCAGCTGACGGTGCTGGACCTCGGATACCGAGATGGAGGCACCTAGGCCAAAGGCTGTGGCGAGAACCAGCAGACAGTGCTGGCACCTGGATGGGTAGCAGAAGGAACAAGAGCCAATGGCACTACCGAGGACCAACTGACGGTGCTGGACCACGGTCACTAAGCAGAAGGTACCTGTGCTAAAAAGCACTACCAAGGACCAGCAGACGGTGCTGGACCTCGGATACCGAGATGGAGGCACCTAGGCCAAAGGCTCTGGCGAGAACCAGCAGACAGTGCTGGAACCCGGGTGGGTAGCAGAAGGTACCCATTCAAAGCAAAGTAGCCAGGCCGCAAGCCGGCCGCAGTTACCGAAACCCACAGTCCTACAGGGGGTCCATGTCCCATTGGCACTACGGATCCAGCCTTCAGTGCCAGTTCCCGCAGCCCACATTGGAGTCACCTAAACTGCAGGCACCGTAGAGTCGTCTAACCCGGCCGCAAGACGACAGGACAACGGATTGGTGGCATAGTGACCTTGACACTACCCGAAAACAGCAGGCGTCCTGGAACCAGGCTGGGCAACAGGGAGTACCCGTGCCAAAGACACTGCCGAGCACCAACTGGCATTGTTGGAGCCCAGGGACAATCATGGTGTAGGCCGAGGCCTACTTGGTGGTAGTTTTAGATTGTTTGTAGGCTACAACAGACTGTCAACGTGCTCCAATTAGGCATCTGTCTCCACTCTGTTTCCAGGATTTCACGTGACCTCCAACACCGCCAGTTTATGCGTACAGTAGCCGTCTGCCCAATCCACACGTGTTCCTGTGTTACTGGTGTTCTGTAATGTCAGCAGATCCCCTGATGTTTGTCTGCCAATGTCTCCTGCTCTGTCCACATTCCCACCACTTGCAGTGGGAAGGTGGACAGCGCAGGAGACAGTGCCGGACACACATTGGGGGATCTGCTCACGTAGCAGAACACCAGGAACACAGGAACAAGTGTGGAATGCGTGGACGGCAACTGTGAGCAGGAACTGGCGGTGTTGGAGGTCAGGGGAAATACTAGAGACAGAGTGGAGACAGAGGCCAAATCAGAGAATGTTTAAATCTGAAGTAGTTACAATTTGGAGGCAGCAGCAGTTTGCCCTCCACACAGCAGGGGATCAGCTGACGTTACTGACCCCCACTTTCACATGAACGAGTGTTTATTTCTGTGTGGACAGCACTTCCGAGCAACAACTGACGATGTTGGAGCCCAGGGATAGTCATTTTGTAGGCTGAGGCCTACTTGGAGGCAGTTTAAGATAAGACGTTGTTTGAATTTGGAGGAAGCAGCAGTTTGCCCTCCACACAGCAGGGGATCAGCTGACGTTACCGAACCCCACTTTCACATGAACGAGTGTTTTTTTCTGTGTGGACAGCACTTCCGAGCACCAACTGGCGTTGTTGGAGCCCAGGGACAATCATGGTGCAGGCCGAGGCCTACTTGGTGGCAGTTTTTGATTGTTTGTAGGCTACAACAGACTGTCAACGTGCTCCAATTAGGCATCTGTCTCCACTCTGTTTCCAGGATTTCACGTGACCACCAACACCGCCAGTTTATGCGTACAGTAGCCGTCTGCCCAATCCACACGTGTTCCTGTGTTACTGGTGTTCTGTAATGTCAGCAGATCCCCTGATGTTTGTCTGCCAATGTCTCCTGCTCTGTCCACATTCCCACCACTTGCAGTGGGAAGGTGGACAGTGCAGGAGACAGTGCCGGACACACATTGGGGGATCAGCTCATGTTACAGAACACCAGGAACACAGGAACAAGTGTGGAATGCGTGGACGGCAACTGTGAGCAGGAACTGGTGGTGTTGGAGGTCAGGGGAAATACTAGAGACAGAGTGGAGACAGAGGCCAAATCAGAGAATGTTTAAATCTGAAGTAGTTACAATTTGGAGGCAGCAGCAGTTTGCCCTCCACACAGCAGGGGATCAGCTGACGTTACTGACCCCCACTTTCACATGAACGAGTGTTTATTTCTGTGTGGACAGCACTTCCGAGCAACAACTGACGATGTTGGAGCCCAGGGATAGTCATTTTGTAGGCTGAGGCCTACTTGGAGGCAGTTTAAGATAAGACGTTGTTTGAATTTGGAGGAAGCAGCAGTTTGCCCTCCACACAGCAGGGGATCAGCTGACGTTACCGAACCCCACTTTCACATGAACGAGTGTTTTTTTCTGTGTGGACAGCACTTCCGAGCACCAACTGGCGTTGTTGGAGCCCAGGGATAATCATGGTGCAGGCCGAGGCCTACTTGGTGGCAGTTTTTGATTGTTTGTAGGCTACAACAGACTGTCAACGTGCTCCAATTAGGCATCTGTCTCCACTCTGTTTCCAGGATTTCACGTGACCGCCAACACCGCCAGTTTATGCGTACAGCAGCTGTCTACCCAATCCACATGTGTTCCTGGGTTACTGGGGTTCTGTAATGTCAGCAGATCCCCTGATGAGTGTCTGCCACTGTCTCCTGCTCTGTCCACTTTCACACTGCTTGCAGTGGGAAGGTGGACAGCGCAGGAGACAGTGGCGGACACATATTGGGGGATCTGCTGACGTTACAGAACCCCAGTAACACAGGAACACGTGTGGAATGCGTGGACGGCAACTGTGAGCAGGAACTGGCGGTGTTGGAGGTCAGGGGAAATACTAGAGACATAGTGGAGACAGAGGCCAAATCAGAGAATGTTTAAATCTGAAGTAGTTACAATTTGGAGACAGCAGCACTTTGCCCTCCACACAGCAGGGGATCAGCTGACGTTACCGAACCCCACTTTCACATGAACAAGTGTGTTTTTCTGTGTGGACAGCACTTCCGAGCACCAACTAGCGTTGTTGGAAGCCAGGGACAATCAGGGTGCAGGCCGAGGCCTACTAGGAACCAGGTGTAAATCTGAGGTTGTTTGACTGTGGAGGGAGCAGGACACTTTGCCATACACACAGCAGGGGATCAGCTGACGTTACCGAACCCCACTTACACATGAGCGAGTGTTTTGTCTGTGCGGACAGCACTTCTGAGCACCAACTGGCGGTGTCGGAGCCCAGGGAAAATCAGGTAGTAGGCCGAGGCCTACTTGGAGCCAGGTGTAAATCTGAGGTTGTTTGACTGTGGAGGGAGCAGGACACTTTGCCGTACACACAGCAGGGGATCAGCTGACGTTACCGAACCCCACTTACACATGAGCGAGTGTTTTGTCTGTGCGGACAGCACTTCTGAGCACCAACTGGCGGTGTCGGAGCCCAGGGAAAATCACGTAGTAGGCCGAGGCCTACTTGGTGGCAGTTTGCGATTGTTTCTAGACTACTACTAACTGTCAACGTACTCCAATTAGGCCTCTGTCTTCACTCTGTTTCGAGTATTTCCTCTGGCTTCCAACCACGCCAGTTGCTGCTCTGAAATGCCGTCTGCACAACCCACACTTGTTCCTGTGTTACTGGGGTTCTGTAACAGCAGCTTCTCCCTAGAGGTGAGTCATGCAATGTCTCCTGCTCTGTCCACATTTCCACTACAAGTAGTGGGAATGTAGACAAAGCAGGAGACATTGCCGTGCTCACCTCTGGAGATGAGCAGATGTTACAGGACCCAGGTAACACAGGAACAAGTGTGGATTGTGCAGACGGCACTTGAGAGCAGAAACAGGCGGTGTTGTAGGCCGGAGGAAATACTCAAAACAGAGTGAAGACAGAGGGCAAATCAGAGAACATATTAAATCAGATGTAGTCAGAAGTTGTAGGCAGCAGGAGAGTTTGCCGTACACACAGCAGGGGATCAGCTGACGTTACCGAACCCCACTTACACATGAGCGAGTGTTTTGTCTGTGCGGACAGCACTTCTGAGCACCAACTGGCGGTGTCGGAGCCCAGGGAAAATCAGGTAGTAGGCCGAGGCCTACTTGGAGCCAGGTGTATATCTGAGGTTGTTTGACTGTGGAGGGAGCAGGACACTTTGCCGTACACACAGCAGGGGATCAGCTGACGTTACTGAACCCCACTTACACATGAGCGAGTGTTTTGTCTGTGTGGACAGCACTTCTGAGCAACAACGGGCGTTGCTGTAGCCCAGGAAATAAAGTTCAGGTCATAGAAACATGAACACAACAGGAGACCTGGATCCTGTTGCCAGCCAAATATTTATTCTGGAAGAGGACTGGCAAATTCAGGTGAGATCCAGGCCTTGTTCATTTTCAGAAAAGTAAGCCGGTCAACATTATCACCTCCAATGCATACTGGCTAAGCTCTGGCCATGTATCCAGCTTAGAGACCCAATACTTGAACGGGGAAGAGCCGTCTGGGAGAACACTAACAGGGCAAGACAAGTAGTCTGTCGCCATCTGACGGAAACGTTGCCTCCTGCTGACTGGAGCCGTCTGTGATGGTGTAGCTGTTTGTGGCGGTCCCACAAAACTTTTCCACATTTGGGCCATACTGGCCTTGCCTTGTCCTGCGGCACTGCCTCTGCTACCTCTTTGTGCAGAGCTTCCTCCACTGCCTCTACCCACATGGCTGCTTTGAAAAGCACTACAAGCAACACCTGCGGGGGGAATGGAGAACATGAACAAGTGTTTCTTGGTACTCCCGCATTTTTCGCTCCCGGTTCAACTGTGGAATGAGGCTTTGTAAGTGTCCCGGTAGCGAGGATCTAGGAGGGTGTACACCCAATAATCAGCCGTGTGGAGAATGTTGGCGATGAGGCGGTCATTTAACAAGCACTGCAGCATGAAATCAACCATGCGCTGCAGACTGGCAACTGGACCGGAAATGCTGTCCCCAGCTTGAGGCAGCATCTCAGCCTGCTCAGCATCACCCCACCCTCGCTGTACACACTGACTACTAGAGCCTTGTGTACCTCCCTCCTCTGGAGAGATGTGTTCCTCCTCCTCCATTGACTCCTCGTCATCCTCCTCACTAAGTGTCCCCTGCCTGGGCCTTTTTGTGGAAGCACGTTGCGCAGACTTGCCAGAAGCAGATGGCATTTCTGACTGCTCATCCTCGACCTCTTCAAAAACCTCCTCACTTAGTGCTTGTAAGGTTTTTTGAAGCAGACAGATGAGGGGGACAGTCATGCTGATTAGTGCATCATCTGCACTGGCCATCCGCGTGGAGTCATCGAAGGCACGCAAATCTTGGCAGATGTCCCTCATAGTGGCCCACTCAGTGGTGGTGAAGTGTTTCCGGCACAGTGCGACTTGTTTGCGCCTGATGCAGCTGGTACTCCATTACTGCTGCCTGCTGCTCACACAACCGCTCCAACATGTGTAACGTTGAATTCCACCTGGTGGGGAGGTCACATATGATGCGATGTTCTGGCAGGTGGAATCGGCGTTGCAGAGATGCAATGCGCGATCTTGCCATGCTGGAACGCCGCAAGTGAGCACACTCTAGGCGAACCTTGTGCAGCAGTGCATCAAGATCCGGATAGTCCCTCAGAAAGCTCTGCACGACCAAATTGAGCACATGTTCCAGACATGGTATGCGAGTGAGGTTGCCTAGGCCCAGAGCTGCCACTAGATTTCGGCCATTGTCACTCACTACCAAACCTGGCTGGAGATTCGCTGGCACAAACCACACATCGCTCTCCTGCTTGATGGCATTCCAGAGCTCCTGTGCTGTGTGGCTCCGATTCCCCAAAGAAATTAATTTAAGGACGGCCTGTTGACGTTTGGCCACACCTGTGCTCATATCTGGCCTAACAGGCTCACGCAGTGATGATTCCGAGGAACTAGAGTAGGAGGAGGACTCAATATGTATAGACTGCATTCCTGCAATCCTTGGTGTTGGCAGAATACGTACAGAGCCACTCTCCAGATCTGTACCCGGCTCCACAACATTGACCCAATGGGCAGTGAGGGAAAGGTATCATCCCTGTCCATGGCTACTGGTCCACGCATCGGTGGTCAGGTGGACCTAGCTACTGACAGCATTTAGTAGCGCATTTTTAATTTTTCCCTCCACATGCTTTTGCAGGGCAGGGACGGCTTGCCTGCTGAAATAAAAGTGGCTGGGCACATTGTATTGTGGAACTGCCAATGACATAAAGTTCCGGAAGCTGTCAGTCTCCACCAGCCTGAATGACAGCATCTCAAGGGCCAGTAGTTTGGCAATGCCGGCATTCAGAGCCAGTGCTCGGGGATGGTTTGCCGAGTATGGCCGCTTTTTCTCCCATGCCTGTGCTACCGATTGCTGGTGAGTGGCCTGGGAGTGTGATGATGACTGCGAACGTGGTTCAGTGGGTGGAATTTCACTGTGTACCTGGACAACAGTGGCAGTGGTTCTTCCATGTCGTTCCAGTGAGGAAGCCGAACCAGCTGTGTGTGAGCTGGAGGAAGAGGCCCCAACACGAGCTGAAGAGGTGGTAGGTGCTGCTGAAGGTTGGCCTACATCTTCAGTGTGTCTGTGTAACTCCACCTTGTGCTTGGTAAGCACATGTTTCCACATATTTGTGGTATTGAGGTTGCTCACATTTTTCCCTCGTTTCACTTTCTGATGACACAGCTTGCATTTGACAAAGCAAATGTCATCTGCAACTGTGTCAAAAAAAGACCACGCACTGCAAGTCCTGGGAGCGCCCGTTTTGTGTTTTGGAAGAGGATTGCTCCTCACGGGTGCCAAAGTGGAGGCTACAGGCAACCAAGTCTGCCCCCGCCCTCTCCCTCCTCTTTTGGCCGTTCGGGGAATCTCTTCCTCAGAGCTGCTCCCACCACCTTCCTGTGGCTGACGCCATGATGGGTCAAGGACCTCATCATCTCCACTCCCCTCTTCAAGCACCGGCTGGACCTGGGTTGTCTCGCCAGCACCGTACGCACCAGAAATTGGCAACTGAGTCTCATTATCATCAGATGAGCACTGAGGTGTGCTGACAATAGGCACTGGCCCACCCGCCTCTTCAGATTCAGAGGGACAAAGCAGTTGCGCATCACTGCATACTCCCTCTTCTTCACGCTTTAGAATGCTGCTTGGCTGGCCACCTCTTTCCAAGCCAACAGATTCTGAGAACAGAAGTAAAGATTGAGATGGCTCCTGTCCAGGGCTCTCAGACTGCCTGGGCAATTTGGCAGGTGGTGAAGAGACAGATGGTTGCTCTTCAGTGCTCTGGCCTTGGGAGGATGCGGAAGTCATTGAAGTGGATGCGTTAGCTGCCATCCATCCGACAACGGCTTCAATTTGTTCGTCACGCAGCAGTGGGGTACGGCGAGGTCCTACAAAGCTGCGCATGAAGGACTGTTGCCTGGTAAAAGTGGGGGATGCCGGGTCACTGGTGGCCGCAGCAGACACCGAATCCCCACGTCCTCTCCCTGCTGAATCCCCCCGTCCTCTCCCTGCTGAAACTCCATGGCCACGACCACGTGCCTTACTCCCTGCCTTCTTCATCTTGGTAGACTGATAGATAGGCAGAAAAGTAAAAAAGGGGTGGCTTAGTGTTCTTATTCCTGAACACCTGCTAACCAGTATAAGAAACACTAATTTGGCAAAGAGTGTGTGTACTACACTTTAATATGATCTAATGTGGCCTAGACAACTGTAAAGTGGAGTGTTTGGTGAACTTTATTTCCTTTTTTTTTGGGGGGGGGAAGAAAAGGATGTGACCAAAGTTTGAAAGCTATAGTATCACAAACTTTTTGGAGCGATTACAATGCAGGAAGCTAACCTACAATGCAATTAATGAGGCTCCAAAAAATAGGGTGATACTAGTCTGGCTGGCCCTGAAGGGCACAAGCCAGCAAAAAGGCTCCTCTATCCAATCCTATATAGTGTTTGCAACCAACCAATGACAATGGATGCGGTTGGAAGCACACTAATATAGGAGCAAAAATCTGGCTAAATTAGCTGCAAAAAAAGGACTATGTATGAGGCAGTGACCCACGCTGAGTGGACTACAGCTAGCGGTGGCTGTAGAACACACTGCAACGTGAGCTGCACTCACACACAGAGAGACCTATCAGACAGCCAAAAACAGTGCAGAGAAATGGGCTATAGCACTGAAAGGCTGCTGAAAGGCTCCGCTGTCCACTCCTTTAGTGTTTGCAACCAACGTATATGGATACGTATGGAAGCACACTATACAGGAGAAAAAAAAAGCAGCAATAAAAGAAAAATGTGTATGAGGCAGAGACACACGCTGGGCGGCCTACAAGCAGACGTGCCTGCAGGACACACTACACAGCGTGGGTCTGCACTCACACAGCCCTTGCAGACAGCTATTAAAACAGCGCTGCTGGGCTACAAAAATGCTACAGTGGTGGATTATGTAGCCTGGGTAGAGCAATAGATATTTTGGATGATCGCTATTTCTAACTGTCCCTCACAGTCTTCAACAGCAGCCTGTCCCTAACTGAATTCACAGCAGAGTGACCAGAAATGGCGGCTGCAGCGGTTTTTATAGTGCATCATGACATCATTTCAGTAGCCAATCACAGCCATGCCAGTAGTTAACATGCCTACATGCCTAACAGGATGTGCCCACACTTCTGAGGATCCCCATTGGCTGAATCAAATCGAGCGGGCTCCTAGCATTATGGGAACTTCCGATTCCGGTATTCGATATGAAAAAAGTATCGGAACTAAGTATCGGAATTCCGATACAGCTAATATTGGCCGATACCCGATACTTGCGGTATCGGAATGCTCAACACTAATTATTACCAATAAAACGAGTTTGAGCCCAAAAAAGTTCAAAAAGAACCAGGAGCTGATCTCAGGAGAGAACGGGTGTATAAGAGCTCGTTCATACTGGCGTATAAGACAGCCGAGCTCTCTCTGTCGTTTTATTGGATAGCATTTGTACCAATGTTATACTATGGGGCAGTGCAGATATGTCATTAATTTCTCTTGCCGATTCTGCGTGAGAAAACAATCACAGCCTGCTGATGATCAGATCATGCGCACCTACACAACTGTGAAACGTTGGACTGCACCTCAACGTACACTCACAGAGACCGTAGAGAAAATGGGAAAATTACATTCTCCATCCTCTCCACACCTGTACTGAGATACACTTATGGGTCAAAAGACAAATTCGGATCATACTCAGTTGACAGAGTTTGAGCCTAGTGTCAATAGCATAATCGGCCCGAGAATCTACATCAGAGTGAGCGAACCCTGAAACTGACATTCACTCCAACTCAAAATCTAATGGAGAGGTCTCCATCCTTTTCTTTACCCTTAACTCCAAAAATTTCCCCAAAAGAATAGCGCAAGGGACGACCAAAAAAAAACATACAAAAAAACCCACAAAACATTATTTTGCAACACTGATGGGATATGTTTGCACTCTGTCTGTGTTTGGCCACCCTATGGTTGTAATGTGAGTTGCATCCTGTCAAAGAATTTGCCAGGATGTTACAATATTGGATTGAATTTGTAATATTAGAAATTAAAGTCTTTAAAACTCTATGGAAAGTATGGATAACCTTGGTGTTTTTTTTAGAATTATTAATGAAAGTTATTTTTCAAAAGGAAGTTTTTTCCATGACAGATTTATAAAAGAAAAGTAGATAGAACGATTCAAAAATAATGATACAGCAGCACTCTATGCGTAAACATGCATGGAAACATTGAATATATGAAATTTGTCGGCTTTTAGCCTAATAGAGGAATGTTTCATAAATATTAGGTCTCATCAAAGAGGGTCGCCTTGTCGCGGCTGGTGGGTACTCATGACATATAATAATGAAAGCACTTAGTGCAATTTGTCTGCTTGTCAATATATTGCTGTAGCCATCTTGTTTATGGTATTACGGTGATTGGCTGGCCACATTACCTCATTAGAGCTTATAAAAGGACTGGAGCCATCCCACGTGACTCAATGACACCATTGCACAACTCAGGAACAGTTAAGATTGAAGGGAGAGAGCAAGTATCAAGGTCTGTGTGAGCACAGTTTAACTAATCAGAGTCCTCTAGTGTTGATACTGGTGCTGATGCTGAACCATCATACTAACAGTCCTTCTAAGGGTTAATCTTGTGCTTTGCTGTTTGCATGTGACACATTCTGCATTTAGCCTAGGGACAGTTGCAGGAGCAGGGAGAGTGGCAGAATACAGCCTCCAGGCAGGGATTAGGGCTTTGCAGTCTGTTGCTAAATATACAGCTGATGTGCGTGAACACATTCTTCTTTGGGGGGTGAAAAGTTGACTATATTGTCACCCATAGAGTATTACGTGCTTTGTTTTAAATTGCGGTGGTATATAACACTCCAAAACAGCTTTGAAAAAGGTTTCTGGATTCAATTATTCATCTCTAGAGTGTTAATTGCTTTGTTTTACATTTCGGGAGTATATAACATTATAGCAGTAATGCAGTTCTAATTTTATATACCGTATTTACTCGTGTATAAGCTGACCCGTGTATAAGCCGACTCCCCTAAAACAACTGGGAAAACTTATTGACTCGCGTATAAGCCTAGGGTGGAAAATGACGAAGCTACTGCACAGTGAGTGGCCCCTTATAATTCTGCACAGTGATTGGTGGCCCCTTATAATGCTGCACAGTGTATAGTGGCCCCTTGTAATGCTGCACAGTGAATGGTGGCCCCTTGTGAAGCTATACAGTGAATTGTGGCCCCTTATAATGCTGCACAGTGATTGGTGGCCCCTTATAATGCTGCACAGTGAGTGGCCCCTTATAATGCTGCACAGTGATTGGTGGCCCCTTAAAATGCTGCACAGTGAGTGGCCCCTTATAATGCTGCACAGTGAATGGCCCCTTATAATGCTGCACAGTGATTGGTGGCCCCTTATAATGCTGCACAGTGAATGGCCCCTTATAATGCTGCACAGTGAGTGGCCCCAATACATTCTAATATTGCACAGGTAGCGTAAGGTAATCCAATCATTTTGCTGCTGCTGCCGCTGCCTCAATGAAAAAAAAAAAATAACTATATACTCACCTCCGTTGCTTCCGCTGCTCATCAGCGTTGCCGATTCTGCAGTGACTGTTCAGGCAGAGGGCCCTACTAACTACGTAATCGCGCCCTCTGACCTGAATGTCACTGCCAGAAGATGCAAGACAGCAGAGCAACGTGCAACGGTAGAACGGGGACAGGTGAATATGTCTCCCCCCGTCATACTCACCCCCTCCTGGCGCAGGTCTCTGCAGCCCCTGTGCTTGTTCCATGTTCTCGGCGCAGCTGCTCTTCCTGCTTTCAGCGGTCACGTGGTACCGCTCATTAAAGTCATGTTTATGCGCATATTCACAACTTTAATGAGCGGTACCACGTGACCTGACACCCCCGCTCCCCCTCCCCGGCCAACCCCGGTATATGACTCACGTATAAGCTGAGAGGGGGACTTTCAGCCCAAAAAAATGGGCTGGAAATCTTGGCTTATACACGAGTATATACAGTATTCAATATTTGCATTCATCTTAGCGCTTCCAGAGGCTGCTGTATTCCTTTGTTGGTAAGTTATGAAAGTCATAGCAGCTTGCACCTGTTCACACTTTGCTTATTCTGTTTGGACCTGTTAGTCACGTTTTTTTGTAGTATACTATAGGAAGTTGTGACTGCCTTTTTTTCTGACTGTGCACTCCTCCCATCCTCCCATCAGCCTAAGGTTGTTTTAATTAGTACTGGATCCTACTTGTGCTTTATGATTATAGGCTTATAGCCAAGGAGAAGCATGTTTGATAATTACTAGGTTTAGTGTCCCATCATAGAAAGATCACCTTGCCGTGGAAGGTGGCCTCTCATGAATTAGCCAATTTATACTGTATGCGCCTTAATCTTTATAAGTTTATTCTTTACAGCAGAAAGGTAGTTCAAATTTCTTAATTTCTTAAAAATATTATAGGTGCTCTCACCAGATAGGATTGTCACAGTCACAACTCCTATAGTAGCATATAAAGGCTGCTGACAGACCACCAATGAGATATAATTAGTGCTGAGCGATACCACCTGATATTGAAAAATATCGGATCGGATTGGATTGGCCGATAAGAAAAAAGTATCGGGTATCGCCGATTCCGATCCCGGAAGTCCCATTCAAGTCAATGGGACAGAAATATCGGAATTAAAAAATACCCTTTCTTGCCTTGTACATCCTGTTCGGGAGGGGGGAAGAGTGTGGGTGGTGCGTGGGCGGACACTGTGCGTGTCTGTATGTGCGGGCGGGGTCTGTGCCGACTGTCGGGGGCCTGTTCCGGCTGCCGGTGGTCTGTGCGGGCCTCTCGGGGGTCTGTACAGGCCTGTGCCGGCTGCCGGTGGTCTGTACGGGCCTCTCGGGGGCCTGTGCCGGCTGTCGGTGGTCTGTGCCGGCTGCCGGGGGCCTGTGCCGGCTGCCGGTGGTCTGTACGGGCCTCTCGGGGGCCTTTGCCGGCTGTCGGTGGTCTGTGCCGGCTGCCTGGGGCCTGTGCCGGCTGCCGGTGGTCTGTGCAGGCCTGCCTGGGGTCTTGTGTGTGTGCAGGCATCGTCCGATGGGACTACAAGTCCCATCGGGCGATGCCTGCTACAATGACAGTGATTGACACATTAGCCAATGATGGGACAGTAGTAGTCCCATCATCCAGCTAATGTGTTGACTGTAAAAACAAACAAACAAAAAAAAACATACTACATACATACATACTACATTCATACAGCATACATACATACTACATACATACTTCATTTATACTACATTCATACAACATACATACATACTACATACATGCTACATATATACTACATTCATACAACATACATACATACTAAATACTACATACATGATACATATATACTACATTCATTCAACATACATACATACATACTACATGCATACTACATATATGCTACATTCATACAACATACATACATACATACTACATACATACAACATGCTACAGACATACAACATACATACATACTACATACTGCATACATACTACATACATACTGCATACAATACATTCATACATTCATACAATACATACATATAGACATACAGTACATATAACATAGAGTACATACTCACCATCACTTGTCACTTTGATCCCCGAAGCCAGTGTCATCTAGGAAAAAATATGAAAATAACAAACAAGCCATATACTCCCTGATCCGCAAAAATCCACGAGGGTCCCACGCCGATCTCTCGTGGAGAACAGCAGCATCAGCTGATGCGACCGCTCTCTACGGGGCTCCAGGAATCCAGTGACGGGAGATAGGTATCCTGCCACACTGTATTCCTCCGCCACTGTAAAAAAATAGTCCCTGGTCTCACTTTATGGCAAAAGCTGTGTGGGAACTTTCTCACACAGCAATGCCAAAAGTGAGGGTAGGGACTATTTTTTTTTACAGTGGCGGATGAATACAGTGCAGAAGGATACCTACCTCCCGTCACTGGATTCCTGGAGCCCCGTAGAGAGCGGTCGCATCAGCTGATGCTGCTGTTCTCCACGAGAGATCGGCGTGGGACCCTCGTGGATTTCTGCGGATCAGGGAGTATATGGCTTGTTTGTTATTTTCATATTTTTTCCTAGCTGACACTGGCTTCGGGGATCAAAGTGACAAGTGATGGTGAGTATGTACTCTATGTTATATGTACTGTATGTAGTGTTGAGCATTCCGATACCGCAAGTATCGGGTATCGGCCGATACTTGCTGTATCGGAATTCCGATACCGACTTCCGATATTTTTTCAATATCGGAAGTCGGCATCGGAATCGGAAGTTCAAAGTTGATTGACAGCCTGACGTCATCATGATGCGCGGTGTGTGCGCATCATGATGCGCCGTCATTTCGGGCCTTCCGGGGGTCTCTGCCGGCCTGCCGGGGGGCTGTGTGGACTGCCCGGGGTCTGTACCGGCCTGCCGGGGGGCTGTGTGGACTGCCCGGGGTCTGTACCGGCCTGCCGGGGGGCTGTGCCGGCCTGCCGGTGGTCTGTGCACCCTGTGGGGGTCTGTACCGGCGTGCCGGGGGGCTGTGCCGGCCTGCCGGGGGGGCTGTGCTGATGTCCGGGGGTCTGTGCAAGCATCGTCCGCTGGGACTATAAGTCCCATCTGGCGATGCCTGCTACCATGACAGTGATTGACACATTAGCCAATGATGGGACAGTAGTAGTCCCATCATCCGGCTAATGTGTTAAATGTTAAAAAAAAAAAAAAAAAATACTACATACATACTACATACATACTACATGCATGCTACATACATACTACATGATACATACATACTACATATATACTACATGCATGCTACATACATACTACATGCTACATACATACTACATATATACTACATGCATGCTACATACATACTGCATGCTACATACATACTACATACATACCACATATATACTACATACATACTACATACATACTACATGCATGCTACATGCTACATACATACCACATACATACTACATACATACTACATATATACTACATGCATGCTACATACATACTACATGCTACATACATACTACATGCTACATACATACTACATATATACTACATACATACTACATACATACTACATGCATGCTACATGCTACATACATACTACATATATACTACATGCATGCTACATACATACTACATGCTACATACATACTACATATACAGTGGGGCAAAAAAGTATTTAGTCAGTCAGCAATAGTGCAAGTTCCACCACTTAAAAAGATGAGAGGCGTTTGTAATTTACATCATAGGTAGACCTCAACTATGGGAGACAAACTGAGAAAAAAAAATCCAGAAAATCACATTGTCTGTTTTTTTTTTCATTTTATTTGCATATTATGGTGGAAAATAAGTATTTGGTCAGAAACAAGCAATCAAGATTTCTGGCTCTCACAGACCTGTAACTTCTTCTTTAAGAGTCTCCTCTTTCCTCCACTCATTACCTGTAGTAATGGCACCTGTTTAAACTTGTTATCAGTATAAAAAGACACCTGTGCACACCCTCAAACAGTCTGACTCCAAACTCCACTATAGTGAAGACCAAAGAGCTGTCAAAGGACACCAGAAACAAAACTGTAGCCCTGCACCAGGCTGGGAAGACTGAATCTGCAATAGCCAACCAGCTTGGAGTGAAGAAATCAACTGTGGGAGCAATAATTAGAAAATGTAAGACATACAAGACCACTGATAATCTCCCTCGATCTGGTGCTCCACGCAAAATCCCACCCCGTGGGGTCAGAATGATCACAAGAACGGTGAGCAAAAATCCCAGAACCACGCGGGGGGACCTAGTGAATGAACTGCAGAGAGCTGGGACCAATGTAACAAGGCCTACCATAAGTAACACACTACGCCACCATGGACTCAGATCCTGCAGTGCCAGACGTGTCCCACTGCTTAAGCCTGTACATGTCCGGGCCCGTCTGAAGTTTGCTAGAGAGCATTTGGATGATCCAGAGGAGTTTTGGGAGAATGTCCTATGGTCTGATGAAACCAAACTGGAACTGTTTGGTAGAAACACAACTTGTCGTGTTTGGAGGAAAAAGAATACTGAGTTGCATCCATCAAACACCATACCTACTGTAAAGCATGGTGGTGGAAACATCATGCTTTGGGGCTGTTTCTCTGCAAAGGGGCCAGGACGACTGATCCGGGTACATGAAAGAATGAATGGGGCCATGTATCGTGAGATTTTGAGTGCAAACCTCCTTCCATCAGCAAGGGCATTGAATATGAAACGTGGCTGGGTCTTTCAACATGACAATGATCCAAAGCACACCGCCAGGGCAACGAAGGAGTGGCTTCGTAAGAAGCATTTCAAGGTCCTGGAGTGGCCTAGCCAGTCTCCAGATCTCAACCCTATAGAAAACCTTTGGAGGGAGTTGAAAGTCCGTGTTGCCAAGCGAAAAGCCATAAACATCACTGCTCTAGAAGAGATCTGCATGGAGGAATGGGCCAACATACCAACAGCAGTGTGTGGCAACCTTGTGAAGACTTACAGAAAACGTTTGACCTCTGTCATTGCCAACAAAGGATATATCACAAAGTATTGAGATGAAATTTTGTTTCTGACCAAATACTTATTTTCCACCATAATATGCAAATAAAATGAAAAAAAAACAGACAATGTGATTTTCTGGATTTTTTTTTCTCAGTTTGTCTCCCATAGTTGAGGTCTACCTATGATGTAAATTACAGACGCCTCTCATCTTTTTAAGTGGTGGAACTTGCACTATTGCTGACTGACTAAATACTTTTTTGCCCCACTGTATACTACATGCATGCTACATACATACTACATGCTACATACATACTACATATATACTACATGCATGCTACATACATACTGCATGCTACATGCATGCTACATACATACTACATACATACTACATGCTACATACATACCACATATATACTACATACATACTACATACAATACATTCATACAATACATACATAGACATACAGTACATATAACATAGAGTAACATACTTACCAATACTTGTCACATTGTTCCCCGAAGCCATTGTCTTTTACGGAATAAATATTAACATAACAAACCACAAAAATACTCACCCACAATCTGAAGCAGTCCACGAGTGTGTCCCACGACGATCTTGGGTAGAGAACTGCAGCATCAGCTGATGGCGCCGTTCTCTACGGGCTGCAGGAATCCAATGACAGAAGGTAGGTATCCTTCCGCACTGTATTCCTCCGCCACTTAAAAAAAAAAAGTCCCTAGTCTCACTTTATGCCATTGCTGCGTGGGAAATTCCCACACACTCGTGGACTGCTTCGGATCGTGGGTGAGTATTTTTGTGGTTTGTTATGTTAATATTTATTCCGTAAAAGACAATGGCTTCGGGGAACAATGTGACAAGTATTGGTAAGTATGTTACTCTATGTTATATGTACTGTATGTCTATGTATGTATTGTATGAATGTATTGTATGTAGTATGTATGTAGTATATATGTGGTATGTATGTAGCATGTAGTATGTATGTAGTATGTATGTAGCATGCATGTAGCATGCAGTATGTATGTAGCATGCATGTAGTATATATGTAGTATGTATGTGGTATGTATGTAGCATGTAGTATGTATGTAGCATGCATGTAGTATGTATGTAGTATGTATGTAGCATGCATGTAGTATGTATGTAGCATGTAGTATGTATGTAGCATGCATGTAGTATATATGTAGTATGTATGTAGCATGTAGTATGTATGTAGCATGCATGTAGTATGTATGTAGTATGTATGTAGTATGTATGTGGTATGTATGTAGCATGTAGCATGCATGTAGTATGTATGTAGTATATATGTGGTATGTATGTAGCATGTAGTATGTATGTAGCATGCAGTATGTATGTAGCATGCATGTAGTATATATGTAGTATGTATGTAGCATATATGTAGTATGTATGTAGCATATATGTAGTATGTATGTAGCATGTAGTATGTATGTAGCATGCATGTAGTATATATGTAGTATGTATGTAGCATGTAGTATGTATGTAGCATGCATGTAGTATGTATGTAGTATGTATGTAGTATGTATGTGGTATGTATGTAGCATGTAGCATGCATGTAGTATGTATGTAGTATATATGTGGTATGTATGTAGCATGTAGTATGTATGTAGCATGCAGTATGTATGTAGCATGCATGCAGTATATATGTAGTATGTATGTAGCATATATGTAGTATGTATGTAGCATATATGTAGTATGTATGTAGCATGTAGTATGTATGTAGCATGCAGTATGTATGTAGCATGCAGTATGTATGTAGCATGCATGTAGTATATATGTAGCATATATGTAGTATGTATGTAGCATGTAGTATATATGTAGTATGCATGTTGCATGCATGTAGTATATATGTAGTATGTATGTTGCATGTAGTATATATGTAGTATGCATGTTGCATGCATGTAGTATATATGTAGTATGTATGTTGCATGTAGTATATATGTAGTATGAATGTAGCATGTAATTTTTTTTTTTTTTTGTTACATTCAACACATTAGCCGGATGATGGGACTACTACTGTCCCATCATTGGCTAATGTGTCAATCACTGTCATGGTAGCAGGCATCGCCCGATGGGACTTGTAGTCCCATCGGACGATGCCTGCACAGACCCCCGAAGCCTGCACAGCCCCCCGGCAGGCCGGCACAGCCCCCCGGCAGGCCGGCACAGCCCACCGGAGCCTGCACAGACCACCGGCAGGCCGGCACAGCCCCCCGGCAGGCCTGCACAGCCCACCGGAGCCTGCACAGCCCCCCCGGCAGGCCGGCACAGCCCCCCGGCAGGCCGGCACAGACCACCGGAGCCTGCACAGACCCCCTGGCAGGCCGGCACAGCCCCCCGAAAGGCCCGTACAGACCCCAGAGAGGCTGTACAAGGCAAAAACAGGGTTTTTCTTATTCCGATACCGGAAGTCCCATAGACTTGAATGGGACTTTCGGTATCGGAATCGGCGATACCGATACTTTTTTTTAAGATCGGCCGATCCATTCCGATCCGATACTTTGAAGTATCGGACGGTATCGCTCAACTCTAACTGTATGTCTATATGTATGTATTGTATGAATGTATGAATGTATTGTATGCAGTATGTATGTAGTATGTATGTATGTATGTTGTATGTTTGTAGCATGTTGTATGTATGTAGTATGTATGTATGTTGTATGAATGTAGCATATATGTAGTATGTATGCAGTATGTAGTATGTATGTATGTTGTATGAATGTAGTATATATGTAGCATGTATGTAGTATATATGTATGTTGTATGAATGTAGTATATATGAAGTATGTATGTAGTATGTATGTATGTTGTATGAATGTAGTATATATGTAGCATGTATGTAGTATGTAGTATATATGTATGTAGTATATATGAAGTATGTATGTAGTATGTATGTATGTTGTATGAATGTAGTATATATGTAGCATGTATGTAGTATGTAGTATATATGTAGCATGCATGTAGTATGTATGTATGTTGTATGAATGTAGTATATATGTAGTATGTATGTAGTATGTATGTTGTATGAATGTAGTATATATGTAGCGTGTATGTAGTATGCATGTATGTTGTATGAATGTAGTATATATGAAGTATGTATGTAGTATGTATGTATGCTGTATGAATGTAGTATATATGTAGCATGTATATAGTATGTAGTATATATGTATGTTGTATGAATGTAGTATATATGACGTATGTATGTATGTTGTATGAATGTAGTATATATGTAGCATGTATGTATGTTGTATGAATGTAGTATATATGAAGTATGTATGTAGTATGTATGTATGTTGTATGAATGTAGTATATATGTAGCATGTATATAGTATGTAGTATATATGTATGTTGTATGAATGTAGTATATATGAAGTATGTATGTAGTATGTATGTATGTTGTATGAATGTAGTATATATGTAGCATGTATGTAGTATGTATGTATGTTGTATGAATGTAGTATATATGTAGCATGTATGTAGTATATATGTATGGTGTATGAATGTAGTATATATGAAGTATGTATGTAGTAAGTATGTATGTTGTATGAATGTAGTATATATGTAGCATGTATGTAGTATGTAGTATATTTGTATGGTGTATGAATGTAGTATATATGAAGTATGTATGTAGTATGTATATATGTTGTATGAATGTAGTATATATGTAGTATGTATGTAGTATGTTTTTTTTTTTTTTTTTTTTACATTCAACACATTAGCCGGATGATGGGACTACTACTGTCCCATCATTGGCTAATGTGTCAATCACTGTCATTGTAGCAGGCATTGCCCGATGGGACTTGTAGTCCCATCGGACGATGCCTGCACACACATAAGACCCCTGACAGGCCCGCACAGACCACCGGCAGCCGGCACAGGCCCCCAGCACAGGCCCCCAAAAGGCCCGTACAGACCACCGGCAGCCGGCACAGGCCCTCGGCAGCCGGCACAGACCACGGACGCCGGCACAGGCCCCCGAGAGGCCCGTAGAGACCACCGGCAGCCGGCACAGGCCCCCAAAAGCTGGCACAGGCCCCCGAGAGGCCTGTACAGACCACCAGCAGCCGGCACAGGCCCCTGAGAGGCCCGTACAGACCACCGGCAGCCAGCACAGGCCCCCGACAGGCCTCTACAGACCCCCGAGAGGCCCGTACAGACCCCCGACAGTCGGCACAGACCCCCGCAGTTGGCACAGACCGCGCATCATGATGCGCATAGACCGAGCATCACGATGACATCATTTCAGCAGCCAATCACAGCCACAACAGTGGCTCATTGCATTATGGGGACTTCCGATTCCGGTATCCGATATTGAAAAAATATCGGTACTCGGTATCGGAATTCCGATTCACCGAATATCGGCCGATACCGATACTTGCGGTATCGGAATGCTCAACACTAGATATAATGCAATAAATGAGGAGACTGTGATTCAGAGTCCACGCTGCCCAAGGTTCAAAGGTACAATCACACGCAAAGAAGAAGCATGAATTCGGTTTATTGTGCCAACATGTTTCAAGGTTTTCAAACCTCTTCATCAGGACAAAACCACATTGATCGTTTATGTGTGATTGAATATTGGGCAGCGCAGACTCTGGACCACCATATTATTCATTTATTGCATCATATATTCAATGTTTGCATAAATCTTAGCGCTTACAGATGTTGCTGTATTCTTTTGTTTAAAGATAAAAAGATAGATAAAATAAAATAGTCATCCAGGTGCTTCTCATAATATTAGATCATCAAAAAGTTAATTTATTTCAGTTCTTCAACACAAAAAGTGAAACTCATATATTAGAGTCATTACACACAGAGTGATGTATTTGAAGTGTTAATTTCTGTTAATGTTGATGCTTATTGTCAGGGTCCTGACATCGCCGGCGTACAGCCTGTGCTAAGCAGGGACTCACCCGCACCGTAGGGACCCCTGGGGACAAGAACAGCCAGACAATAACGATGCACGGGACCTGAATGTAGAAGTTTAGAAAGCAGGCACAGGACCTACGGTCATGTGAACGGTCATGTGACTGCAAGGGGGCGGGGCTTAGCATCCTGCTTTCAGAGGAGGAAGAAAACTCAGAGTCGGGCAAAGCAAAGGTCAGGCACAATACAGGCAAGCGAGGTACAGGAGGGATAAACAGACGGGAGGTCACACAAAGCCAAAGGTCATACACAAGATATCAATACAGTACCAGGGATAAGACAGAACGGACAGTCAGGGCCAAGCAGAGATCAAAAACCAAATAGACATAGAAGGTACCAAGCAGAATCCAAAGCAATATCCAGAGAACAGACCGAGTCATACACAGAGAATCAAGCAACCAGAACACAGCACTAACACACTCAGGGGTCACCACACAATGCCAATGGCGAAAGTATAACTGATGGGGATGGGAGCTTCCTGAGGCTTTAAGAAGCCTCCCCAGAACCAATGAGAGGCCACCATAATAGGTCCCAGTTGTGCAGGTGAGAGTCTGCACTGCGATCAGAACATTAACCCCCGAAGTGCC
This sequence comes from Dendrobates tinctorius, assembly GCF_039654945.1. Taxonomy (NCBI): domain Eukaryota; kingdom Metazoa; phylum Chordata; class Amphibia; order Anura; family Dendrobatidae; genus Dendrobates; species Dendrobates tinctorius. Next base: position 50,735,233 of record NW_027361688.1, on the reverse strand, counting down.
GGTCACCCAGCACTGGTATCATGACACTTATGGCTTACATCCAATGAAAACCCAAAAGTCATTATCTCAGTAAATTAGAATACTTTATAACACCAGCTTGAAAAAAAGATTTTAAAATCTGAAATGTTGGTGTCATGATCCATTTTCCCGGTCTGGTCATTTCAGAGGTTATTTATCGAGACTGCTTCCTGCAGGCGATGTCAGTTATAGTTCTGCCTATGGCGTGAGTAGCTGACTCTGTTACACCCTGATTTGTCCTGCTGTTAGTCCTGATTCGACCCGTGTCTGTGATATTCCCTGCCCCCTGTCCTGACTCTGTGTGTCTCCTTTGTATCTGAACTTCTTGGTACTTGAACCCAGCTTGAACCCTGACCTGCTTTTGTCTCTTGTCTCTGGCATATCTGCTCCTGACCGTTACTGATCGCCTGGTTTGTCTCTGACCCTTAGTTTGCTTATTTCTTTGGTACTGCGCTACAGTGTAGGATTTGACCCGGCTTGTTTGACTTCTCTGCTGCCACCTGGTGGTAGCTTCGCTGCTGCATGACAGGACTGCTTCACTGTGTGCCGGACCTCTCTCCACTCTTTCGCCCCCTAGCAGAGCTAGCTCCAACCAGCATTTGCATCAGCGTGAAAGTTGGCCTACTGAAATGTATGTTCAGTAAATGAACTCAATACTTATTCAATAGATAGATAGATAGATAGATAGATAGGTAATGGATAGGTAAATAGATAATCGATAGATGATAGATAGATAGATAGATAGATAGATAGATAGATAGATAGATAGATAGATAGATAGATGATAAATAGTTAGATACATAGATAGATACATAGATAGTTAGATAATAGATACATAAATAGATAGCTAGATAGATAGATAATAGATAGGTAGACAGATACTGTATATATTTAATATATTGATAAAAGAAAGGTAGGTAGATAGATAGATAGATAGATAACAGATAGATATATTATTAGATAGATAGATAGATAGATAGATAGATAGATAGATAGATAGATAATGGATAGATAGATAATAGATAGACAATAGATAGATAGATGTATTACTAGATAGATAGATAGAGTGTATTCACTTTGATTATATTTATTTATAACGAATATAACTCATTTTCCATTGTTTAGTGTCTAGCCCAAGGCCGGCTACACAGAATACGGCAGATAGACCCACAACATGTTCTCCCCAGATTGAATGTAATTAAGTTTGTTCCTTCAAGGGAAAATTTTAAATACCCTACAAAAGAAGCTGAATTATATTGTGAAGAAGATGTACTTTAATGTGCAGCCCTCTATTCCTCCAGAGAAAAGGAAAATGGGAATTAGTAAGTTCAGTCATTTAACATTCGATTGAGGAAAGACAAGTAGACAACCCATACTTTCAATGACGGAGGGAGAAAAAAAAAATGAAATAATAATAATGCCTCCGCTTTGCTCAAATGCAAAAGTAATTCAAATGGATTTTTTGTGTAACCTGTTTTGCTGTGACTTTTTCTCCTGCCGCTCCGAGCATCCAGACATGCTTTTGAAATTATGTGCCAATGCCACTTTTCGGAGAGCAGTTTAAAAACACACTTGAGCCATAAACATATAATATTGTGCAGGTTTAAGGTCTCAGTTATTGAAATTGATTTTCTAACATCTTGTTAAACAGTTTCTTACAGGCTTTGGACAGGCTTGTGGATTTTTTTTTTCTCTTTAACCTGCTGCATCCAATTTTCCTCGCTAATGGTTTGCTATTGACCCGACTATGGATAGTTATGAAACTTTCTTAGACCTCAAAAGCCCTCTGGTATACAAAAGCCTTGGAGAATGTCGCTGCTCTCACAAGGACCCTTGAAAATACGCCAGAATAGGAGAGGCAGAGGCACTATGGCCAAACTGTTCGTAAAAATCCATTGGTAGCTGAAAGAGCGGAAAATGCTGGAAATATTGTAGCGGGTCGGATAATCTTTCAAATTTAGCCTGACCTTGTGGTCAGTCATTCTCTACAAGGTTGTCTGGAATATTCCTCCTTCCAGGGTCCATATCTACGATAAAAGAGTCCTCTCTGTTTTTTTCTCTCTATCTGTCCTCCTTCAATTGATTCCTAGGGTTGAAGAGCACATCGGGTGCGGCGTGGCTCCTCTCCTACTTAAAGGGAAGGCATCATGAGGAAATGACCTACTGCTTACATAAGGTTTTTGTGATAATTGTATTTTAAGAAATGGTAATTGTTTTTTTAACCATATTACAATGGATATTAAAGATATAAATTACAAATCCTGAAATGTTCACACTGGCCACTTGGGTTATTCCACGTTTATACTGCCTGTTGTTTCAGGAGGTTCACAATGTACGTTAGCAGTAACACAGACTCTATATTTTGTATTGAAGCATCCAATGAACGTGTGCATAAGTAATTGTGATGGGAAGCATTGTCAGCTGCAATTTCACCTATTCTGATTGGTGGATACTTTATTACCAGCTGAGTATAGATGCAAGCTGTCATTGTAATCCTGCCTCTGCTGATAAGGATCCTGCTGAAAACTTCCTGAAAGGAAAGTGTAATGCATGTAATCTTCTCAGTCACCTTGCAGCTCCGCAATGAGTACCACCCATAGGTTTGGCACAAGCTACTCCATTTCCACATCCCAGAGGTTGCAATGACCTTAACCTTATAACCACTGTACATGGGTCTGGGCTTACACAGGGTTCCGTGGGCTAGGGACACAAAGTCAGCTGCTCTTTGGTGTCACAAGCTGGCAAGAAGAGTAGGCAGGTAGCTGGGTCACATTCAGGAAGTCATGATGGGAACAAAATCATAAAACAAGTGGGTGGTGAAATGTCAAGCCAAGGTCAAAGAACTGGAATAATAAGGACCATTGACAGGAGCACAACACAGAGTCATATACCAGGATAGCAGAACTATTGACGGACAGCGGGAACTGGCTGTCAGGGGTTTATATAGAATAGCCCCAGCCAGTGCTGACAGAATATAGAAACCCTAATGAATAAAAGTAGCCCCGGTAATTAAGGTGGACGAATGTAATGTGGACCCACTGCACCACGGGCCTGGCTAACTCTGGAGTGGAGTGACTAGGTACCTACCGAGTCTTCACTTGAGCATCTGTTGTGAGGATAGGCTGGGCTATTGGCAGACACCAGGTGCCACTCCAGGGCAGTCTCCAGGACAGCAAAAGCTAAATGGAAGGTCAGAGGCACTGGTACTTGGTACAAGAGGGCAAAAACAAAAACATCAAATGGTCCGAGGTTAAGGCAAGCAGCACAGGTTCAGGATGCGTAGCTGAAGTCAAGAGCAGAGAGGAAAGACAAGGCAAGTACTCTAGCTAGGTCTATAATGGGAAGAAACAAACACACAAGTACAAACTGGATGCTAGTAGAAAAAATTCACTAAGAGCCAACTTTTGGAGCAGGAGTGGTTGGAGGAGCTGCCAGATATAGAGCCTTCTGACATGGAATAAGCCAAGGAACCTAATCTCTGCATGACAGAGCAGGGATAAATTTCTGCAGAAACCAGCCACGTCCCTCTAAGGCAAGATGGAAACCACACTAAAATATGCAACAGTGCTGCAAGAGGCAAAACTCAACAAGTGACATGATGACCATGGTGAGTAGAGCAGCACCAAGGAGGCACACAGGTTACTGCTCTTGCAGTGCCCCCAATATGCCACTCCCTTTGTAGGCCACACCACCGATGAAACTTTACAAGAACGATAGGGGTGAAGGTAGTTTTGCAGGCTTGCTGCTGGACTGTATTCTACTCCTCTGAGTTGAAGCCACGGTCTTAATCAGAGAGGCATCTCTTCACCAACTTTAGCTGGGTTAAAGATGTGCAGTGATTCCTAGTCAGATTCAGACTCATCACAAGTGTCAGGCAGATGTGAAGGAATGGGAGGTGGTGACTTGGGTGAGGCAATTGGTAGTACAGTCACGATCCATTTTTGGATCCGTGGCAGATCTCGATTCTCACATTAAAACTTTTTTCCTTTCAGGCCATCAGAGGTTAATATCAGTTGTTCCCCCCCCCGGTGTAATTACATTGCTGCTGAATTTGCTGATGCAGGTGGTGACCACTCCCATCATCCTTTTAAAGGTCACCTGATGCATCAGCTGTGGTGCCTCAGCTGTTTATGGTGTATCTGGTGTTGTTATCCTGCTGTGCGGTGCTTTACAGCAGAAAGCTAAGTGTTGTATTTATGTTACCCTGTTCCTTTTGCTGTCTGTCTATCATTACCTTGTGTTGTATTAGTGCATCGGTGGGACCAGTGTCCTCACTTGCCAATTTACTATTAAGGGATAGGTGCAGGGCAAGCGAGGGCTAAGGTATCCTGCTCGGCGACAGGTTGAAAAAACCTCTATTGTGACATAAGGGAGATCAGGGCACATCCTTAGGAGAGTACAGGAGGTGTCCATTTTACCGTTACCTATTGCAGGACCCACCGTTGTAATTGTGTCCCTGGTGTTCCCTTGTTTGTTTTGCTGTTTGGTGACTGACCAATCATTGGGTCAGGTCGCACTGGTCAGTCATTCTGTAACAAGTACACTGCAATCTTCATGGAAGCACTAGACCAGTGGACCAGTCAACAATCGGCGCATGTTACCAGAACCAAGGAAGACCCAGAGAAACAGAGTCTGTAGAACTAAAAAGCACATAAAAAAGAGATTCTTTCAGTGTGCTAGGTTCCAAACTGCAAGGTGACAGGCAGTGCGACATGACGAATAGGTTGCACCAAGGGTTTTCTGTCAATGGAGTCAGCAACCAAGTGATGAACAACTGTTGTATGTGAAATTGAAGCTGATGAACAAGATTGGGATGGATGAGGTTGGCAATGGATCTGGAGTCTAAATGGTCTGCCACGGAGAGAGTCTTCTTTCCACTAACCAAGAAGACTTGGGACAAAAGTTTTGGAGAGCTAACTTTTCCATTCAAGGTCATCTCTCCGACTGTCACAAGGCCCTGGAGACCTCAAGGCCTCAATGGGCAATGACAAACATAATTTCCCTTGCTTCCACAAAACATGCACATATTGTCACGATACTGTCGCTGTACATGTCCTGGTTTAGAGTCAGCAGGGATGAGGCAGAAGATGAGTTGCAGCCAGGTTCCTCAAATACAGCCTGAAACATCTCCAAGATTCTCTCAACATTGGAAATTACTGGACCTCCATGCTCCCAAATAGGGTTTCCCCATAGCCAGGGATCGACCGGACAGCAGAGAGACCATGAAGGTAATTTTAGTCTGGTCCCAAGGAAAAATATGAGCATGGAGAGTGAAGTGGAATGGGCACTAATTTATGAAGCTGCGACTCTCCTTGTGGTCTCAATCGAAGCAGGATGGATGAGTGACTCGCCCCCAGAGGCGTGAGGAAGTTGGAGCTCAGCGATTCCATCAGAATCTGGCGCATTAGGCAGTTCCCTTGGAGAGGTTGACTGTCCAGAGGAGGGTTGGCCAGAAATGGTATAGGCGGAAGGTAATAGAATGGTAATGATGGCCATTACTGCAAACACATCCTGCAACTGTATAGCCATCAAATTGATGGCCTGCATAAGCTGGTCTACAAAATTTCAGAACTTTGTGAAGAAAAAATTTGGGTTTGTACCATACCCGTAACTTTTTATTCTTCCATCAATCAAGCTGTCTGAGGCCATGTTTTTGCAGACTAACCTGTATTTTTGTTGATATCACTTTCTGGTATGTTATTTTTTTTTTGTTTTGCTACATTTTCCCCAAAAAATGCAAATAAAAAAAACAGTAATTCTAGGATTTCCTTTTTTTTATTTTATGATTTGTTTAGAATCATAGAATCATAGATTCGTAGAGTTGGAAGGGACCTCCTGGGCCATCTGGTCCAACTCCCTGCTCAAAGCAGGATTCGCTAAATCATCCCAGTCAGATGTCTGTCCAGCCTCTGTTTGAAGACTTCCATTGAAGGAGAACTCACCACTTCTCGTGGCAGCCTGTTCCACTCATTGATCACTCTAACTGTCAAAAAGTTTTTTCTAATATCTAATCTGTGTCTCCTCCCATTCAGTTTCATCCCATTGCTTCTAGTCTTTCCTTGTGCAAATGAGAATAAAGTTGATCCTTCTACAATGTGACAGCCCTTTAGATATTTGTAGACAGCTATTAAGTCTCCTCTCAGTCTTCTCTTTTGCAAACTAAACATTCCCAAATCCTGCAACCTTTCCTCATAAGACAGGGTTTGCAGACCGGTCACCATTCTGGTCGCTCTTTTTTGAACTTGCTCCAGTTTGTTGATGTCTTTTTTAAAATGTGGTGCCCAAAACTGGACATAATATTCCAGAGGAGGTCTGACCAAAGAGGAGTAGAGGGAAATAATGACTTCACGTGATCTAGACTGTATGCTTCTGTTAATACATCCCAGAATTGCATTTGCCTTTTTTGCTGCTGCATCACACTGTTGACTCATATTCAGTCTGTGATCTATTAGTATACCCAAATCTTTTTCACATGTGCTGTCACTTAGCCCTATTCCTCCCATTCTATATATGCTTTTTTCATTTTTATTGCCCAGATGTAGTACTTTGCATTTCTCCCTGTTAAAAACCATTCTGTTAGTTGCTGTCCACTTCTCCAGTTTATTTAAATCTTTTTGAATCCTCTCTCTCTCTTCTCTAGTATTAGCTATCCCTCCTAGCTTTGTGTCATCAGCAAATTTAATCAGTTTACCCTCAATTCCTTCATCTAATTCGTTGATAAAGATGTTGAACAATACAGGGCCCAGGACAGAGCCCTGTGGTACCCCACTTGAGACATTCTTCCAACTGGATGTGCAGCCATTTACAACCACTCTTTGGGTCCGATCACTAAGCCAGTTATGAATCCACCTAACAGTTGTCTTGTCCATTCCATACTTGGTCATTTTTTCAATAAGGATTGTATGAGAGACTTTGTCAAATGCTTTGCTGAAGTCAAGATATACTATATCTACAGCATTTCTTTGATCCACCCAATCAGTGATACCGTCATAGAAGGAAATTAAGTTAGTCTGACATGACTTATTAGTTAGAAACCCATGCTGACTCTGTTTAATCACTTCATTCTTATCCAGGTATTGACATACATGTTGTTTAATAATTTGTTCAAAGATCTTTCCTGGTATAGAAGTCAGACTCACCGGCCTATAGTTGCCTGGGTCCACCTTCTTCCCCTTTTTGAAGATAGGAACAACATTTGCTCTTCTCCAGTCTTCTGGCACTTCTCCTGTTCTCCAAGAATTTTCAAAGATTATGGAGAGGGGTTCAAAAATTTCTTCTGCTATCTCCTTCAGTACTCTGGGGTGTAATTCATCTGGACCTGGAGACTTGAATTCATTTAGGTTAGCTAAGTGTTTCCTCACTATCTTTCTGTTTATAGATATCCTGGATTCTTCTATTCCCTTATAGGACAGTGAATAACAGTTGATGTTACATTTCCTTTCTGAGAGAAAACAGATGCAAAATAGGAATTTAAAAGTTCAGCCTTCTCAACATCCTGTCTTACCATTTCATCATTTTCATCCTGTAAAAATCCTATAGCATCTTTGACTTTTCTTTTACTGTTGACATATCCCCAAAATCCTTTATTATTGCTTTTGACATCTCTTGCAAGCCTCAATTCATTTTCAGCTTTAGATAATCTGATTTGTGCCCGGCAGGTTCTGCAGACAGCATTATATTCTTCTTTAGATATGCCTCCCTCTTTCCATTTTATAAACATTTTTTTCTTCCTTTTTAGCATGTGCTTAAGTTCTGTGTTCATCCATCCTGGTTTCCTTAAATGCTTCCTATTCTTCCCTCTTTTCGGAATTGTTAACAACTGTGCTTTGAGAATTTCATTTTTCAAGATTTCCCATCCTTCCTGAACATTTTTGTCTTTAAGGGTATCCAGCCATTGGATCCCTCCAATTCTCTTTCTGAATCCCTTAAAATCTGCCTTTCTGAAATCTAACCTTGACGTCTGAGTCTTCACAGGTCTTCCGCCTCTAGTTATCCAAAATTCTAAAATAGCATGGTCGCTACCTCCTAGGGTCCCAGCCACTTTTACCTCCTCAACCATTTCCTCCCTGTTTATAAGGATTAGATCCAAGGTAGCAGTTCCCCTTGTTTTCTCCCTTACCTTTTGGAAGATAAAGTTGTCAGCAAGAGAGGATAAGAATTTCCACAGAATTTCCACAGAACTCCCAGTCTCTGAAGCTTCAATCTCTGTGCAGATATACGCGTTTCTAACATACAATGCGACACCCCCTCCTTGTTTATCAAGTCTGTTTCTTGCAAATAAGGTGTATCCTTCTAGTCTTGTATTCCAATCATGTGTATTGTCCCACCAAGTTTCAGTGATTCCAATGACATCATATTTCTTTTCCTGTGTTAGTATTTCCAATTCTCCTTGTTTGTTGTCCATGCTTTGTGCATTAGTATAGAAACATTTTAGTTTGTGATTGGTTTCTCTTTCTCCAATATTTTTATTAATTAGATTCTTTTGTCTTTGTTCTTCCTTTCCACTTATAATAGCAGAGTTCTCAATAGCATTTGTCAGGTGTATGGCTTTTTCTGGTCTTTTGCATCCCTTCCCATGTTGTTCTAGTTTAAAGCTCTCCTTACAAGTGTAGCAAGGCGACTTCCAAATACATGCTTTCCAGTCTTCGTAAGGTGCACCCCATCTCTAGCAAGTAGTCCATCGTATAAGTAGTTCACTCCATGATCCAGAAATCCAAATCGTTGCTGACGGCACCATCAACGTAGCCAGTTGTTCAACTGCAGAATCTTATTCCACCTCCTTGTTCCATGGCCATCCACTGGGAGGATGGAAGAGAAGACCACCTGCGCTCCCAGTTCTTTCACTTTCTTGCCTAAGTCTTCAAAGTCTCTGCAGATGGTTTCCAGGTCGTTTCTTGCGGTGTCATTTGTCCCCACATGTAGTAGCAGGAATGGGTAGTCATCTGTAGGTCTGAAGAGTCCTGATATCCTGTCAGACACATCTTTAATTTTTGCACCTGGAAGACAGCACATTTATCTTGAAGTTATATCCGGTCTGCAGATAGCAGCCTCTGTTCCTCTCAACAGGGAATCCCCCATGACCACCACTCTCCGTTTCTTCTTCACAACATTTTTCTTTCTCCATCCAGGAGGACTCTGAAGGCGTACAAGGTTGCTGTTTGTGGGCAAAGTCTTATCCTGATCTATTTCTTCATCGTTTTCCTGCATGAGAGCCTGGTACTGGTTTCTGAGCAGTATGGGTGCTGACTGCCTCCTGATCCTCCTGCTTCTCTGGGTCACATGTCTCCATTCCTCTGTTTCTTCAGGTGCACTTCGAATTTCTTCTCTTTCTGCAACATGAAGAGATAATTCTGCTCTGTCCAAGAACTCTTCACCTTCCTTAATGATCTTCAACGTAGCTAACCTCTCTTCGAGATTTTGCAACTTTTCCTCCAACAGGGACACAAGCTTGCATTTGTGGCATGTGAAGTTTGGCTTTTCCACTGGTAAATCTGTGAACATGTAGCAAGAAATGCAGCTCACCAAATGGCTCCTGGCCTCTTCCATCTTGAGATTTCTTAAAAACGATGAAAGATGAGCCAAAATTTTTTTCCGATTTCCTCTTTTCAGCTGCAACGGCCAAAACCCAGTGATCGTTGAGCTCGCGGAGACTCTTCACTTATCCCAGAAGGATTTTATGATTTGTTTACTTCATAGGATCCATATTTTTATAATTTATTTTTGTATTATTGTGTCACATTTTCTTTATTGTACTTAGCCATATTAAAAATGTCAGTATTTTATTTTATACACTTTAGGTTTGGGGAAAAGGCTGGTGATTTAAACTATAGCGGCCTACACAATACATTACAATATTGTTGCATTGTGAAATTTACAATCTGCTAGGAAACTGTGTCTCAGGTAATATTTTAAAGTTCTACCAAGGCAGACACTGAGGTCTTCAGTAGGCAAATTGCTATTGTATTGCCCAGAGAAGCATATTGTAGCATTTTAACTGCAGCTGTCACGCTTGAAAGCAGCATTTAAGAAGTTGTTACAAGTCTGATTGCATCAGTAATTCTAGGGTGCAGGCTACATAAGACATCTGCACCCATGCAGTTCAGCTTTTGAAGCCTCTCTATACAGTACATGTAGAGCACACGTCCGGTGTATATGGACGATAGCGATCACATGCTGGGTAGCTCTACTGCTGCTCAGCAAAGTCCACTGCATTACTTCCTGCTGAGCAGTGACTGTACAGATAATTCAGTTAAGGCTAATTTAAAGAGGACCTGTTACTTGCTAAAAAAAATATGACTTGTAGAAATACCAGAGCTCCCCTGATCCTCTCGCTGTTCTCCATTTTGTGTTGCAATGCTCCATTGCAGAAATGATTAAGTTTCTTCTGGAGCACAGTATGAGAAATTTCTGCTTCTAGTACAACCGGGTGTTTCTTCAGTCTTCTCTTGGGTGTGAGTTTCAACCCTCCCTCCCAGAAGCTACTAATCTCAAGTTAAGTCAGTTGCTGAGCTGTTAGTGCCAGTGCATGGGAGGGAGGGCTTAAAGCACAGGTCTCCAGAGAAGACTGTGAAGAACCTGCAAGCAGAAATTTCACATACCGCAATGCAGTGATGCAACATGAAACAGCGACAGAAGCAGAAGAGCTCAGGAATATTTATAAGATATTTACCTTAATTTTTTAAGCACATGACAGGTCCTTGTTAATATGTATAGTTATTTGGTCAGCACTACATTAGCATTATAGTGTTGTTTAACAATGGCGCATGGCATGCTATTTAAACCTCAATATTAGAGTTGAGCGAAACGGGTCGAAAAAATTCAAAAGTCGCCGACTTTTGGCAAAGTCGGGTTTCATGAAACGAAACCCGACCCTAGGATGAGGTCGGCCACGAGGTCGGCGACTTACGCGCCAAAGTCGCGTTTCAAAAGTTTGTTTTGCGCTCTTTTTCAGCCAATCAGGATCCACGGACACTGTGGGCAACGTGATGACATAGGCACGGGTCACCACCATCTTTCAGAAGGGCATGCAAGTGATTGGCTTGCTTTGGTGGGCGTCACAGGGGGTATAAAAGGGCGTGCACGCCGACCGCCATCTTACTTCTGCCGATCTTAGTATAGGGAGAGGTTGCTGCTGATTCTGTAGGGAGAGCGTTAGGCAGGGAAGAAGACAAAAAAACTGCTTCTGCTGCTAGCGATTTGGCCTGCACAACACACAAGTCACTGTGTGTGCAGTGCAAGGGGAGGCTATATTGTGGTGTATCAGTGGTGTTGGTTGTTTGGCTGCCTTCTAAGGCTTCCTGACACGCTGGCATTGCTGTTTACCCACTGCTCCGCAAACTGCTTTTTTAAAAGCAATCCAATCTCCCTTATCCTCTCGTCACTTTGGTCACAGGCAGCTGTGCCATCGAGCGTGTCACATAGCGCTCAGATATCAGTGGGCCGCACACAATCCACAAGTGTCCAGTGTCCAAAAGTGTACGCAGAGATTCAAAATCTCCATTATCCTCTCGTCACTTTGGTCACAGGCAGCTGTGCCATCGAGCGTGTCACATAGCGCTCAGATATCAGTGGGCCGCACACAATCCACAAGTGTCCACTGTCCACAAGTGTATGCAGAGATTCAAAATCTCCATTATCCTCTCGTCACTTTGGTCACAGGCAGCTGTGCCATCGAGCGTGTCACATAGCGCTCAGATATCAGTGGGCCGCACACAATCCACAAGTGTCCAGTGTCCAAAAGTGTACGCAGAGATTCAAAATCTCCATTATCCTCTCGTCACTTTGGTCACAGGCAGCTGTGCCATCGAGCGTGTCACATAGCGCTCAGATATCAGTGGGCCGCACACAATCCACAAGTGTCCAGTGTCCACAAGTGTACGCAGAGATTCAAAATCTCCATTATCCTCTCGTCACTTTGGTCACAGGCAGCTGTGCCATCGAGCGTGTCACATAGCGCTCAGATATCAGTGGGCCGCACACAATCCACAAGTGTCCACTGTCCACAAGTGTACGCAGAGATTCAAAATCTCCATTATCCTCTCGTCACTTTGGTCACAGGCAGCTGTGCCATCGAGCGTGTCACATAGCGCTCAGATATCAGTGGGCCGCACACAATCCACAAGTGACCACTGTCCACAAGTGTACGCAGAGATTCAAAATCTCCATTATCCTCTCGTCACTTTGGTCACATGCAGCTGTGCCATCGAGCGTGTCACATAGCGCTCAGATATCAGTGGGCCGCACACAATCCACAAGTGTCCAGTGTCCAAAAGTGTACGCAGAGATTCAAAATCTCCATTATCCTCTCGTCACTTTGGTCACAGGCAGCTGTGCCATCGAGCGTGTCACATAGCGCTCAGATATCAGTGGGCCGCACACAATCCACAAGTGTCCAGTGTCCAAAAGTGTACGCAGAGATTCAAAATCTCCATTATCCTCTCGTCACTTTGGTCACAGGCAGCTGTGCCATCGAGCGTGTCACATAGCGCTCAGATATCAGTGGGCCGCACACAATCCACAAGTGTCCACTGTCCACAAGTGTACTCAGAGATTCAAAATCTCCATTATCCTCTCGTCACTTTGGTCACAGGCAGCTGTGCCATCGAGCGTGTCACATAGCGCTCAGATATCAGTGGGCCGCACACAATCCACAAGTGTCCAGTGTCCACAAGTGTACGCAGAGATTCAAAATCTCCATTATCCTCTCGTCACTTTGGTCACAGGCAGCTGTGCCATCGAGCGTGTCACATAGCGCTCAGATATCAGTGGGCCGCACACAATCCACAAGTGTCCACTGTCCACAAGTGTACGCAGAGATTCAAAATCTCCATTATCCTCTCGTCACTTTGGTCACAGGCAGCTGTGCCATCGAGCGTGTCACATAGCGCTCAGATATCAGTGGGCCGCACACAATCCACAAGTGTCCACTGTCCACAAGTGTACGCAGAGATTCAAAATCTCCATTATCCTCTCGTCACTTTGGTCACAGGCAGCTGTGCCATCGAGCGTGTCACATAGCGCTCAGATATCAGTGGGCCGCACACAATCCACAAGTGTCCACTGTCCACAAGTGTGTGCAGAAATTCTAAAACTCCCCTGTCCTATAGACACCTTGTACCTTGTTTTACATTACTATATAGTTTGTTGGATTTTGTCTACATTTCTACCAAAAATGAGGAAGGCTGGTGGAAGAGGCCATGGAATTGGGCGGGGGATGGCAGCTGGTAATGATGGTGTTGGTGGTGGATCTGATGGTAGTGGCAAGAGCAAAATAGGACCAAATGCAGGAGGTGCTGACCCTGCGTCATCGTCTGTCTACATAAGGCCTCGAACGCTTAGTTTTCTAGGAGTTGGCAAACCGCTTTTAAAGGCAGAGCATCAGGAAAAAGTTTTGTCTTACATTGCTGACTCAGCCTCCAGCTCTATCGCCTCCTCTTCTTCAGTTGTAAAAAGTAAAAGCACTGAGTCGTCATTGGAGGCTCATGTTCATGAACCACACCTTTCCTTGTGTCCTTCACCCCAACCAAGATTGAAGGATGACGCAGGCCATACTACTGATTACTCCATGGAGCTGTTTTCACATACCATGCCTGGATTATCAAGTCAAATGGTGAATTACCCAGGCCAAGATGAATCTGACATGGAGTGCACTGATGCACAGCCACTGATGGATGATTCTGCTGGTACATTCACTCAGAGCCCTACATTGTCCTCGCAGTGTACAGAGCCAGATTTTGACCCTGATGAGACTCAGGTGCCCCTTCCCGCACACTATACCACCATACACGGTGACACAGAGAAAGGTGCACATGACATAGAAGAGGAGGTGATGGATGACCCAGTTGTTGACCCAGATTGGCATCCATTGGGGGAAGAGGGTGCTGCTTCCAATAGCTCAGATGAGGAGCATCCACAGCAGACATCGACATCGCAACAGCTGTTATCTGGCAGGCCCGGAGCACTCCAAAGACAGGTTCCAAACATCAAAAGAGTTGCTGGACAGCTTGTCCAGAGGGTCAAAAGATCACAGCGTGCTAGGCCGCAAAATGTCTGCCAAAGTAGGAAGAGTGCAGTGTGGCAGTTTTTTGAACAAAATCCTCATGATCAGGCCAAGGTTATCTGTAAGAAGTGCGCAAAGACCTTTAGCCGAGGGATAATCTGAAAAATTTGAATACCAGTTGTATGCTTAGACATTTAACCAGCATGCACTTGCAAGCGTGGACACAACACCAAACCTCAAGTGCCACATGTGCAACTGATCACAACGAAGGTAGTCAGCAACGCTACATTGTTTCCCCCACTGTAAGCACACCGGTTAGCACAGCAGCAAATGTTGAGGTGTCGTTGCAAGGCCACAGCAGTCAGGGAATCCCACTGCTATATCAACGAAAGACTGATTCTAGGCCATCAGAAAGAACACCAACTCCATCACCATCATCAACCCTCTCTCAGTCCGCCCTGTCCACCGCTACTTCCACCATATGCAGCTCTCAAGTCCAGCTCACCCTCCCAGACACTATGAGTAGGTCAAGAAAGTACTCAGTCTCTCATCCGCGTACACTGGGTTTGAACGCCCACATTGCCAAACTAATCTCGTTTGAGATGATGCCCTTTCGGTTGGTGGAAAGCACAGCTTTCCGTGAATTCATGGCCTATGCAGTACCACGCTATGACCTACCCAGTCGCCACTTCTTCTCTCGCAAAGCCATCCCAGCCCTCCACCATCATGTGAAAGACGCATTGTCCATGCACTCAAGCAGTCAGTGAGCGGAAAGGTGCACCTCACAACTGATGCATGGTCCAGTCGGCATGGCCAGGGCCGTTACGTGTCCATCACTGCGCACTGGGTTAATGTGGTGGATGCAGGGTCCACAGGGGACAGCGGTGATGGGACAGTGCTGCCTAGCCCACGGTCTAGGAAACAGTTGGCTGTAGGCGTTCGACCCTCCTCCTCCTCCTCCAGAAGCGACAGCTCGTCCACAGAGCGCAGTCGTACGAGCACTCCATCTGCAGCTGCCACTGTTGCACACGATGTGTCCCCCTATCGAGCAGCTAGTGGAAAGCGTCAGCAGGCTGTGTTGCAGATGATGTGTTTGGGCGACAGACACACCGCCGAGGTGCTGGCCGAGTACTTGAAGCGACAAACTGAGTCATGGCTGGGCAGTGTACATCTTGAGGCAGGCAAGGTAGTTAGTGATAACGGCCGTAATTTTGTGGCAGCCATAGCCCTTTCAAAACTCAGCCACATACCTTGCTTGGCTCACACCTTGAACCTGGTGGTGCAGTGCTTCCTCAAAAATTATCCGGAGTTAACAGCCCTGCTCCAGAAGGTGCGAAGACTGTGCGCGCACATCCGCCGGTCGCCTGTACACTCCGTTCGTATGCAGAAGCTGCAGCGATTGCTCCACCTTCCCAACCACCGCCTCATTATCGACATTGCAACAAGGTGGAACTCCACCCTGCACATGGTGGAGCGGCTGTGCGAGCAGAGGCAGGCCATAATGCATTTGTGGGAGGATACACGGCCAGGCACTTTGAGAGCAGACATGGAGTTGACAGGCGTGCAGTGGTCGAAGCTGAAAGACCTTTGTAAAGTCCTTCAGTGTTTTGAGGAATGCACACGGCTGGTAAGCGCAGACGACGCCATCCTAAGCATGAGCATCCCACTTATGCGTCTGCTCATGCAAACTTTGACGCACCTTAAGGAGCAGGCGTCTGCAACCAATGTTGATGAGGAGGAAGAGGAGGAGGGAATCCTTGATGACATTCAGCCATTGTCTGCTCAGGGACCTCTCCTGGACGAGGTGGAGGAAGAAGAGGAGGAGGAGGATGATGATGGGGATGATTACTTAGGGGAGGAGGATGCATCTCGTGGGGCAAGTGAAAATGTTGGCGTGGCAAGGTCTGGTACAGGGTTTGTGCGTGACTGGAGGGATGTGGATTTGCCAGAAAGTGCTCCTCCACCCAGCACTCGCAGTGCATCATTGACACCGGGAACATTGGCCCACATGTCAGATTATGCCTTGCGGATCCTAAAAAGGGACCCCCGCATTGCCAAAATGATGAACGATGACGACTACTGGTTGGCCAGCATCCTGGATCCACGCTATAAAGGCAAATTACAAAACATCATGCCACAGGAGAACCTTGACCTAATATTGGCTAATAAACAAGCAACTCTGGTAAATCGGTTGCTTGAGGCATTCCCAGCACACAGCAGCGGTGATGGTTCTCACACGAGCCGTACGGGCCGGGGGCAGCTTGGCAGAGGTGTTCGTGGTGCACACAGCAGAAGTGGCGTTGGAGACAGGGGTTTCATGACAATGTTGTGGACTGATTTTTCAAATACCGCTCACACAACTGGTAATACTGCATCGATGGAAAGTGACAGGAGACAGCAGTTGTCAACTATGGTTACAAACTACTTTTCCTCCCATATCGATGTTCTCCCACACAGGTCATTCCCCTTTGACTATTGGGCCGCTAAACTGGACACCTGGCCTGAATTTGCCCAATATGCCTTACAGGAGCTCGCTTGCCCAGCTGCAAGTGTGCTATCGGAAAGAGTCTTCAGTGCAGCTGGATCAATCCTGACAGAAAAAAGGACCCGTCTGTCAACCCAAAATGTGGATGATCTAACATTCATTAAAATGAACCACGCATGGGTTTCCAAGGATTTTGTCCCACCTTCCCCTGATGACACATAGGGTGACAGAAAAATGGCTTGCTTTGGTCCACCTCTTCCTGGTACTTCACCTATTTCGCCTTTTGCATCAGTTGAATGTCCAACATCAACATATGCCACTTTCTAAAACTCCCTAACTGTGCTGCCTCCCCCCCCAAGGCCGGGGTCACCACCTACCGCACGACACCGTGCGAGTGCCGTTGCCCTGGACAGGTGGGTAGGCCGACTCTTGGGCGCGGGCACTGGCACAGGGTCCCTCATAGTGCAATCAAGTGTCTCTGACGGTGGTGGTGCACACCCGCCGTCAGACACACCGCTGTACTATGAGGGGCCCAGTGCCAGTACCGACGCCCACGAGTGGGCCCCCCTTGCTTGGCCAGGGCCCCAGCATTTGCAATCTTTACCTCTCCCTGCTCCTCCGCTGTGTAATCTGGGCCGTCAAATCCATAATGTGCCTGACACCGTCTGAGCCTGCCTCCTGATGTATAGACATATATTTTGAATGTGTACGCTATCCATACATGTTATCCGGGGATACGGTACCCCTTCTAACCTTTGTACAATGACGTGCAATCCATACTGGGCCTAACACCGTCTGAGCCTGCCTCATGCTGTATAGACATATATTTTGAATGTGTACGCTATCCATACATGTTATCCAGGGATACGGTACCCTTTCTAACCTTTGTGCAATGACGTGCAATCCATACTGGGCCTAACACCGTCTGAGCCTGCCTCATGCTGTATAGACATATATTTTGAATGTGTACGCTATCCATACATGTTATCCAGGGATACGGTACCCTTTCTAACCTTTGTGCAATGACGTGCAATCCATACTGGGCCTAACACCGTCTGAGCCTGCCTCATGCTGTATAGACATATATTTTGAATGTGTACGCTATCCATACATGTTATCCGGGGATACGGTACCCCTTCTAACCTTTGTGCAATGACGTGCAATCCATACTGGGCCTAACACCGTCTGAGCCTGCCTCATGCTGTATAGACATATATTTTGAATGTGTACGCTATCCATACATGTTATCCGGGGATACGGTACCCCTTCTAACCTTTGTGCAATGACGTGCAATCCATACTGGGCCTAACACCGTCTGAGCCTGCCTCATGCTGTATAGACATATATTTTGAATGTGTACGCTATCCATACATGTTATCCGGGGATACGGTACCCCTTCTAACCTTTGTGCAATGACGTGCAATCCATACTGGGCCTAACACCGTCTGAGCCTGCCTCATGCTGTATAGACATATATTTTGAATGTGTACGCTATCCATACATGTTATCCAGGGATACGGTACCCTTTCTAACCTTTGTGCAATGACGTGCAATCCATACTGGGCCTAACACCGTCTGAGCCTGCCTCATGTTGTATAGACATATATTTTGAATGTGTACGCTATCCATACATGTTATCCGGGGATACGGTACCCCTTCTAACCTTTGTGCAATGACCTGCAATCCATACTGGGCCTAACACCGTCTGAGCCTGCCTCATGCTGTATAGACATATATTTTGAATGTGTACGCTATCCATACATGTTATCCAGGGATACGGTACCCTTTCTAACCTTTGTGCAATGACGTGCAATCCATACTGGGCCTAACACCGTCTGAGCCTGCCTCATGCTGTATAGACATATATTTTGAATGTGTACGCTATCCATACATGTTATCCGGGGATACGGTACCCCTTCTAACCTTTGTGCAATGACGTGCAATCCATACTGGGCCTAACACCGTCTGAGCCTGCCTCATGCTGTATAGACATATATTTTGAATGTGTACGCTATCCATACATGTTATCCGGGGATACGGTACCCCTTCTAACCTTTGTGCAATGACGTGCAATCCATACTGGGCCTAACACCGTCTGAGCCTGCCTCATGCTGTATAGACATATATTTTGAATGTGTACGCTATCCATACATGTTATCCGGGGATACGGTACCCCTTCTAACCTTTGTGCAATGACGTGCAATCCATACTGGGCCTAACACCGTCTGAGCCTGCCTCATGCTGTATAGACATATATTTTGAATGTGTACGCTATCCATACATGTTATCCAGGGATACGGTACCCTTTCTAACCTTTGTGCAATGACGTGCAATCCATACTGGGCCTAACACCGTCTGAGCCTGCTTCATGCTGTATAGACATATATTTTGAATGTGTACGCTATCCATACATGTTATCCGGGGATACGGTACCCCTTCTAACCTTTGTGCAATGACCTGCAATCCATACTGGGCCTAATACCGTCTGAGCCTGCCTCATGCTGTATAGACATATATTTTGAATGTGTACGCTATCCATACATGTTATCCAGGGATACGGTACCCTTTCTAACCTTTGTGCAATGACGTGCAATCCATACTGGGCCTAACACCGTCTGAGCCTGCCTCATGCTGTATAGACATATATTTTGAATGTGTACGCTATCCATACATGTTATCCGGGGATACGGTACCCCTTCTAACCTTTGTGCAATGACGTGCAATCCATACTGGGCCTAACACCGTCTGAGCCTGCCTCATGCTGTATAGACATATATTTTGAATGTGTACGCTATCCATACATGTTATCCGGGGATACGGTACCCCTTCTAACCTTTGTGCAATGACGTGCAATCCATACTGGGCCTAACACCGTCTGAGCCTGCCTCATGCTGTATAGACATATATTTTGAATGTGTACGCTATCCATACATGTTATCCGGGGATACGGTACCCTTTCTAACCTTTGTGCAATGACGTGCAATCCATACTGGGCCTAACACCGTCTGAGCCTGCCTCATGCTGTATAGACATATATTTTGAATGTGTACGCTATCCATACATGTTATCCAGGGATACGGTACCCTTTCTAACCTTTGTGCAATCACGTGCAATCCATACTGGGCCTAACACCGTCTGAGCCTGCCTCATGCTGTATAGACATATATTTTGAATGTGTACGCTATCCATACATGTTATCCGGGGATACGGTACCCCTTCTAACCTTTGTGCAATGACGTGCAATCCATACTGGGCCTAACACCATCTGAGCCTGCCTCATGCTGTATAGACATATATTTTGAATGTGTACGCTATCCATACATGTTATCCGGGGATACGGTACCCCTTCTAACCTTTGTGCAATGACGTGCAATCCATACTGGGCCTAACACCGTCTGAGCCTGCCTCATGCTGTATAGACATATATTTTGAATGTGTACGCTATCCATACATGTTATCCGGGGATACGGTACCCCTTCTAACCTTTGTGCAATGACGTGCAATCCATACTGGGCCTAACACCGTCTGAGCCTGCCTCATGCTGTATAGACATATATTTTGAATGTGTACGCTATCCATACATGTTATCCAGGGATACGGTACCCTTTCTAACCTTTGTGCAATGACGTGCAATCCATACTGGGCCTAACACCGTCTGAGCCTGCCTCATGCTGTATAGACATATATTTTGAATGTGTACGCTATCCATACATGTTATCCGGGGATACGGTACCCCTTCTAACCTTTGTGCAATGACCTGCAATCCATACTGGGCCTAACACCGTCTGAGCCTGCCTCATGCTGTATAGACATATATTTTGAATGTGTACGCTATCCATACATGTTATCCAGGGATACGGTACCCTTTCTAACCTTTGTGCAATGACGTGCAATCCATACTGGGCCTATCACCGTCTGAGCCTGCCTCATGCTGTATAGACATATATTTTGAATGTGTACGCTATCCATACATGTTATCCGGGGATACGGTACCCCTTCTAACCTTTGTGCAATGACGTGCAATCCATACTGGGCCTAACACCGTCTGAGCCTGCCTCATGCTGTATAGACATATATTTTGAATGTGTACGCTATCCATACATGTTATCCGGGGATACGGTACCCCTTCTAACCTTTGTGCAATGACGTGCAATCCATACTGGGCCTAACACCGTCTGAGCCTGCCTCATGCTGTATAGACATATATTTTGAATGTGTACGCTATCCATACATGTTATCCAGGGATACGGTACCCTTTCTAACCTTTGTGCAATGACGTGCAATCCATACTGGGCCTAACACCGTCTGAGCCTGCCTCATGCTGTATAGACATATATTTTGAATGTGTACGCTATCCATACATGTTATCCGGGGATACGGTACCCCTTCTAACCTTTGTACAATGACCTGCAATCCATACTGGGCCTAACACCGTCTGAGCCTGCCTCATGCTGTATAGACATATATTTTGAATGTGTACGCTATCCATACATGTTATCCAGGGATACGGTACCCTTTCTAACCTTTGTGCAATGACGTGCAATCCATACTGGGCCTAACACCGTCTGAGCCTGCCTCATGCTGTATAGACATATATTTTGAATGTGTACACTATCCATACATGTTATCCGGGGATACGGTACCCCTTCTAACCTTTGTGCAATGACGTGCAATCCATACTGGGCCTAACACCGTCTGAGCCTGCCTCATGCTGTATAGACATATATTTTGAATGTGTACGCTATCCATACATGTTATCCGGGGATACGGTACCCCTTCTAACCTTTGTGCAATGACGTGCAATCCATACTGGGCCTAACACCGTCTGAGCCTGCCTCATGCTGTATAGACATATATTTTGAATGTGTACGCTATCCATACATGTTATCCGGGGATACGGTACCCTTTCTAACCTTTGTGCAATGACGTGCAATCCATACTGGGCCTAACACCGTCTGAGCCTGCCTCATGCTGTATAGACATATATTTTGAATGTGTACGCTATCCATACATGTTATCCAGGGATACGGTACCCTTTCTAACCTTTGTGCAATCACGTGCAATCCATACTGGGCGTGAGAACGGCTGGCGAGCTGTTAAGCAAGCTACAGCACCTGTCCAGACAAGTACAGGGATTCCCTAGCGAGGAGACTTATTTGATTGTTGATGGGCCTCGTCATGAGATGTAAAAAGTGAGGTATTTTTCATTGTACTATACCGCTATTTCTCTGCCGTATCGGAGCATGATGAGTTGTGGTATGTGTTAAAGGGGCGCTCTTTCGCCCAGGGCACATGAAAACCTGCAGCCAGCCCTCCCCCCCACAAATTTAGCCAAATAACCCCCATTTTTCAGTGCGTAAGTTGTATTATGAAGTTAATTAAGGTTGACAAGCTTAAGTAAGAAGAATTGATGCTTTTGGCATTCAAATGGGCACTGTAGGTGTGTTTCCTGTCCTCCTCTCACTGCCGACTTTTATTCCCCATTGACTTACATTGGGTTTCGTGTTTCGGGACGACCCCGACTTTTCCCTATAATCGGACGATCTTGCTCGACCCGACTTTTGGAAAAGTCGGGTTTCACGAAACGAAACGCGACCCTAAAAAAGTCGCTCAACTCTACTCAATATGTCAACTGTCCAGTGCTCTTATTGTTAGTTGTTCTAATTAATATTCTGACACATCTAGTTTACTTCTCCTCCCCTGTTGTTTAACACCTTACTTGCATGTGACCTCAGTTTTTGATCCCCAATTCCTTTATTCCTGCCTACAGGTTTTTACCCGTCTAACTACTTCAATGCCAACTCGTTCCACTAGTCAGTAGTTACTTTATGGATGCAACCAAGGAACCTTTTTCTGCAAAGACCAGAATTTTGTAAATGCTTGAAAAGGTGAATACCAGTGTTGCATGGATGACAAATGCACAAACGTTTTGCGGAAGTCCTATTAAAGCTACAGTCACACAAATTTTTGTAGCATTTTTTTCTGCAGCCAAAACCTCTCTTGGCAAATCTTGCTTTCAAAATGCACATTTTCCAGCATTTTTAATGTGTTTTTATTTATTTTACTCACTTATATAGCGCCATTAATTCCACAGCGCTTTACAGACATTATTGGCACTATGACCAATGGGGCTCAGTGGGAGGAAACCGGAGAACGCAGAGGAAATCCACAGAAACACGAGGAGACCATACAATCTCCTTGCAGATATTGTCCTTGGAGGGCTTTGCATCCAGGACACCAGTGCTTCAAAGCTGCAGTGCCAACCACTGAGCCACCGTGCTGCCCACTGAGCATTCTTGGGGTGTGTAATACTTACTGTTTAGTAAAGTTAGTTTTATTCTCAAAAACCTATGTGAATAAGAATAAAAGATGCATGTGGGTCGCCCTCCCAGGGCTGTGGGGTACTCGGTACCGGGCCGATCTCTCAGAGGGGATCGTCACAACAGCGGTGACCGGTCCGTAGCCCTGGGCGCCCATGTAAAAGGGGTTGAGTTGGAAATAAAGTTTATGAATGATTCGTGACGCCACCTGTGGTGTTCGGCAAAGGAGGTGTTAAGCCGACGCTGCAGACAGATCCTCTGGGACAGATGGTGTAGTGCAACAGTGATGTTATAGCCCTCCACAGGCAGGGCTGTTGGTCCCAGGGCAGTGTAGATAGGTGTTGGAAACGAGGGTGCAGAGTATGGCACAAGGATGTAGCAGTGCCGGAGAGTTTGTAGGAAGAAGGCAAGGACACAACAGGGTGCAATTTCTTTACCTTTACTTTGCAAATGCAGTCCAGGGTCCCGATTACAGATGGCACAGGAGCTGGTTAGCCTGGAAGCAACTCAGGAATCACTCTCTCAGATGGGTTGGGTTGTGTAGTCTCCTTCCTAGCGCTTAGTTGAGGTACATGCAGCACTGTGTAACACTGAAGTTCCCCCTTCTTATCGTCTCTTAGAACTACCTCGTATGGCAGGCAGCTGTAGCCCTCTATCTCTCTTGGCTCACCCGTCGCTGTTGTGCCTCCGAGTCTTAGTTGGGAATAGAGCATTTACAGCTTCCTATTCCTCTGGTTTCTGTTGCAGGACCTTCAGTATCCATACAACTGTGGAGACCAGGCTCCAGATCATGCGCTATCACTGGGAGGGAACTCTCTATCCTCAGCTCAATCTCCAGCTTCTCTCGACACGTCTACACTCGTTGCCCTCCTCACACTAACTCCTCATTTCCCTTCCTGGCTCTCAGAGAGCACTCCTCCCCCCAATTCTGGTTCAGAGCTCCCTCTGCAGGACTGTGTTGCATGTTATGGTTAACTGCTAGAGAGACCCTCCATTGCCTCCAAGCCTGACATCACCCTCCCTGGGGGAAGGCAATGCCAGTGTGGCGACCATACTCCTGGAGGCGCCACACATGCTTTTTTGCAGTGTTTTATTTTAAATTCTCATTGATTTCTATAGTGAATAAATGCCTCAAAAACGCTGAAACAATTGGCATGCTACAGATTAAAAAAATCTTATTTTTTTTCTGAAATTTCACAGTTTTTGCTGTACTTTAACAAACAGTCTTTAATTTGTGGAATATCTGCAAACAAATGCTGGAAAAACTCAAAAGTTACAACAGCACCACATTTTCATAACATTCAGAGGGAGACACTTCTTAAATAAATAAAAAAAAATAAGCTACAAAAAACAAATTAGTTGTCTGGAGCCCATCAAACTTAACAACAAGTTCGAGATCTGAATCTCTCTCCTCTACTATCTGAGTTTCAGCAGACAGTATGAATTACACGAGTCAAAGAAAGTTTGGGAGTTCGGCTACTTTACAATTCTATTAACTTTTGAAAAAAGATTCACACAGCATCACAAACAGTCCAGGAGACCTTGACTGCAGGGTTAGAGAATAAAACAGACAGCTGGGCTACAGACTGGGAATACAAACAAATTACTCAGCTGTCACTGGAGAGAAGCATTATTCAGGAGCAAGCAGCAGGACCTCTACACCTTCCTGTTAAAAGATGATCTCTCCGCACCGGACCAGAATCAACAACTCTTGTGTATGGGTCTAATTTATTTATGCTAAAACTAAATGAAGGCCCGATGCTACTGACGCGCCCCGGGGGCGGTGGGATACTCGGTACCGGGCCCGTTATCTAGGTGTTATCTGGAGTTATCCAGTCAACTCCTAGGCAAAATAAAGTACACCCTTCCAGCACTCCCTGTCAGTTTGTACCTTCCCAGGCCGTCTCCACAATGCTGCTTTCCACTTTCCTTCCTTTCAGCATCTCACAGTCAGTGTCCCATTCGCTGTGGCCCATAAAGTAGCCACAGCTGTCACCTTGCTAGTTAAGTTACGATGTACACTCCACTAGACTAGGGGCTGAGACCCTTCTGTGACCTGGATTCTTCCCCCACCTGACGGCTGTCAGTGTGGGACAAGCCCCACGGGGAGCACTCTCCACCCGTGCCTCTTAGAAGAACCACTCTTTCCTTCAGGGAGCTTTCCTTCAAAGCCAATCCGTCCAGCAGCTCCTTCTGACAGGAGCTGCTCCAAACACGTCCTTTCACTTCCCCTCCTCCCTCTGAGGGGACTCACCAACTGACTACAAATCTCCTGCTCTTTTCCTAAGTTCCACCCACCTCCCAACACACTTTATGAACCAAGCAGGGGCCATAGAGGGTGTTCTGCTGTTCTAAGTGTGTGTGGGATGCAGGTGTGGAGTGTGGTCAGGTGCCCTCGTCTTACCTGGTTGTGGGATACCACACCTCTGGGTGAGGTACAGTACCTCTGTGGCTACTGGACCCGCAGGGGTGCCACACTATCGCATCGGGAGGGTGGTAATGGCATGATGGGGCAGGCTTTGCAGCATTGAGACTCTCTCCCCTCCATGTGTTCACCGACCTATCCACTCTCTCTTTCCCCATGGCCTTTGCTGCTTTCCTTTTATTGTCATTGGCATACTTTTTAGGAGGAGCCATGTTGGCGTTAATATTTGCTTTTTAAAGGGGTTTTCCCATGAACGAAAGTTCATTTTAAAAATTGTCTGTGTCTGACTGTGTACAGAACATACCACAGCTCCTGGGCAGGGAGTCCGGTGTTTGGTGCCTGATACACAACCAATAAGCAGGCGGGGATTGTCCAAGAATCACTGTAATGCCGTAGCCATCTTGGCAGTGGCATTACTGTGATTGGCTGGCTATGTGACATCATCAGGGGTTATAAAAAGACAGGCACCGCCAGAATCGGCACACTGATCCCATTGCACAGCTCTGTGACACTTCTTTTTGGAGGGAGAGATTGCTTATCCAGGCTTGATTGTGCACAGTTTAAAGAATCAGAGACCTGTAGTGTTGATACTGGGGCGGGAGCTGAACCATTATACTAACAATTCTTGTAAGGGCTAATTTTGTGCTTTGCTGCTTGTATCAGATACATTGTGCATTTAGCCTAGGGAGGGACAGAGAGTTGCAGGCAGGGCCAGCATTAGGGGCAGGCAGACCAGGCAGCCGCCTAGGGCCCTGGCTCCTCCAGAGGCCCCCAGCAAGCCGCTATGGGGCCCCTGAGTTAGAGGGGCCCGGTGCTGCACCACTCCTCCCCCCATTACACATTCAACTTATCTGCATCATATGTGTGGCTCATTATTCTGTATGGAGAAATATATGTGGCTCATTATGCTGTGTATGGAGCACTACATGGAGTTCATTATTCTGTATGGAGCAATATGTAGGGCTCAGTATTCTGTATGGAACATTACATGGTGCCCATAATAGTGTATGGAGCAATATATGGGGCTCATTATTCTGTATAGAGCACTATGTGGTGCCCATAATACTGTATGGAGGACTATACTGTCCGGTTTCTGAGCTGAGAATTTGTAGTAGATATCACTCATGTAATGTAAGAAGTGGAATCTCTGGCATGTACTATACCTATATTGTAGTATACCTATATTTCTCTGCCATATCTGAGCATCATGAATAGTGGTATGTGTTGAAGGGGCCCACTGAGACTCTTTCGCCTGGGGCCCACGAAAGCCTGGAGCCACCACTGTATCAGTCAATCTATTTAAATTCTCATTTATCTATTTTTCTGTCTCATACACACCTATTAAGAGGTTGTCCAGTTCAAATTGATGTCTGCAGTCACTCAGTGTGACTGCAGACTTATCAATCCACCCAGCGCACTGTGCGCAGCAAGGATTCTCAGGTTTCTGAGCCAAGACTGGACGGTATGCATGAGTTATACATACTCCCAGCCAGGGCCCGTCCAGTGCTCATGGCCTCACTCCATACACTTGTATAGAGAGAGGCCGTGACCCAGTCTAGTGATGCAGCTATCCAGTAGACATGGCCGACTAGATTGCATGGTCATTTGTATGAATCGCAGCAAGGACATCTGCAAGGAGTTTGTATGGTCTTCCCGCATTTAGGTGAGTTTCCTCACACACTCCATAGACGCCATACTGATATGAATTTAGATTGTGCACCACAAAGGGGACAGTGATGATGTCTGCAGAACTAATGGTGCTACATAAGCTAACAAAATAAAGACAAATAGTCCTTACGCAGCAGTTCCCCAGACTTCTGCACCCGTTTCTGCTTCTCCGGTGCTCCCTCATGGCACTGAGGCCAGTGACTGGCCTAAAGTGGTCACATGGCGGAAGACAAAGCACAGAAATATCCATGTGACTACTGTGTAAGGCCAATTACAGGAATCAAGCCCCACATGACTGCAGGAGACCCTTCATTACCTTCAGCGCCGGAAGACCAGAAAACTGGTGTGCTGGACCGGTGAAGTGCATTGGTAGTGACGGCGACCTAAGGACAGGCAAGGTAAAAGAATAGGAGTATAATGTATTTCATAATTTTAACCCCTTCCCAAAAGAAGATAGCAAAATAGTCACTGACTGGATTCTTGCAAAGTGAATCACAAAAATTTTGGGTAAAAATTTTTTGAAAATTCCTAACTAATTTGACTTGTTACAAATTGACACAATTCCTTCAGAAATCAGCATAATGATTGCGAGACATGCTTGAGATTAAAAGGGTTGTCCATCTTTGGGGTCATTTTACTCAAAGGAATTGTCTGGTCCAAACTGATAAGTCTGCAGTCACTCTATGTGATTGCAGACTTATGAATCCCCCCACAGTACGCATGGTGTGCTAAAAGGATTCGCTGGTTTCAGACCCGGGATCAGAGGGTATGTATGTGTTATATATACTCCTGAACAGTAGGTATGGCCTCACTCCACACACTTGGGAGCATATATAACACATACATACCCTCTGGTCCCGGGTCTGAAATCAGCAAATCCCTGCAGTATATGGAGCGACATCGCGCCCCCTGCCCAGGAGTATGTATAACTCATACATACCCTCTCATCTCCGGCTTATTCTCACCGCACACAGTGCATGCGCTGGGGGGATTCATAAGTCTGCAGTCACACAGAGTAATAGCAGATTTATTGGACAACCCCTTTAAATGCATGTATTTCTGGCTAAAAATAATTTTTGCAATTGGGTTTTATTAAAAATGTTGCAGTGTTTGGCTTTCTTAGGCTTTTTGCTTCCCTGCACGCTTAACTTTGATATGGTGTGCAGAAATAAGTCAACTGAGAGGAGCTCAGGAAAACAGACAGATAAGAGTTACAAACTCTCCTGTTGGACCGCCAGAATGAGTTCACCTACGGATTCTCATTTATCTCATTCTGTAGCCAGCACTAAGGCCCCGTTACACACAGCAATATCGCTGGCGAGATCGCTGATTTTGTGACACATCAGCGATCTCTCCAGCGATATCGCTGTGTGACATCCAGCAGTGATCGGCCCCCCCACCGGGTATCGCTGATCGTGCTGGATCATCCTGGGCCATTTTTTCATCGCTGGTCTCCCGCTGGCCAGCGCGCATCGCTGAGTGTGGCAGCGGGAGCCAGCGATCACTGACGCTGCACGCTGGTATCCATGGTAAACATTGGGTTTCTAAGAGCCGCGCAGCTCTTAGAAACCCGTTGTTTACATTGGATACCAGTGTGACGCTGGTTTCCAAGGTAAACATCAGGTTTCCTTGAGCTGCGCGGCTCTTAGAAACCCACTGTTTACGTTGGATACCAGCTTGCTCGCTGGTCCTGATCGCTGGAGGGGCTGTCTATGTGACAGCTCACAAGCGATCAGCCAAACAAGTCCCAGCAATCCCATCCATGTCGGAACATTGGTGGGATCGCTGGGACATCATTATGTGTAACGGGGCCTTTAGGCCATAGAAGTACAAAATTTTTTAATGAAACAGAATAAGAATTGTTGGCCCCAAAAAACAAGCATTTATGTAAGAATAAAAAATTCTCCCTAAAGGTGGAAAAGTAGCTTGTCTCCCATTACAAGGCATACTTTACACTCAGTCTGTAACTTTTCCAAACAATAGATAGAAATCTAAGAAAATACTGAAAGTGTGAAATATATATATAGAATGCTAAACAAAAAAAATACAAAAGTCAAAATATAGAAACATATTACAGATCAAATTTAGAAGTGGGAAGCCGCAAAATGAAATGTAACGGATAGATGATATTAGGAAGCGAATGACTGAAAATCAGCAATGATGATGCCATTCAGAGGTCAGGAATATTGAGTTAATAATTCACACTATGTAAGCACTAAACCGGGGATTGTAGACAAGGAGAAGTCAACTACAAGATCGGACTCATCCCTCCATCTAAAAGGTGTTTAGTAACAACAGCATGGAGCCTCTACTGAAAGCGCCAAGACTCGGGGACCATATTAATCACATACTGCTTAGACTCATGGTAAAGACCATTCGTAGTCCGGGAAAGAGAAAAGAGGAATAAAAAAAAATTGCACTTACAATAGCAAATATAATGGAAATTCATGAATATGGATTAAAAAGTGCTAGGTTTTCCACAATGGACAATTTTCTTTGGAAACTTTGCTTATATTGCTGAGTTTAGATCCAGCTGGTAATAACAAGAGATAGTTGCTCTACGGGAATCTTTGAGCCCAGCACTTTGATCATTGTTGAAAACGAACACAGGAGCTAGAGACCCCCTGAATGGGAAAAATCAAATATTCATAATGCTCCTAAGAAGGTTCCACTGCTTTGTGCATTATAGATCCTCAGTGCAAAAGATGGCTCACGTATATCGTAATGACCAGGTTGGGGGCATTGAAGGCTCAAACAGAGATTCTTGATATCATACATGATTAGGTATTCAGTAGCTCAACTTATTTACTGAGCATATAATAACTCAAAAATATATCCCATATATGTATATCTAATAACCCTAAAGTATAAAACAGATAATGATAGCCAGATATACAACTTCAGACTTGGGAGTTTCATCTTTGAATCAAAAGAAAATTTCATAGAAAGGATTTTTGAGATCTAAAAATAATGATATTATATACATTACACAGAATATAAGTTGCTTAAATATACAAAAAAATGATTTTTCTTTAAATTCAATACTTTTTTCAAATATGTATTTTGGTAAAATCAGAACAATTTTAATGATTTTTTTTAATTCAATAGTTATAATTGTGTTCCGCTACTGAACTGTATAGGGATTTTTCATGATTTTTTTTTTGATATTAATCATACATGTTTGTACAAGATAATACCTAGCAATTCAAGGTATACATATAGATAAAAAAAATCCTGTGATACTATATGATCCAGAAAAACATAACGTAGTGAACTTCTTTTTCAAAAAGCATAACATTGATCCAACCAAGACAAAGTGTACTTTTGAACTGAATGTCCCTTATCTCTATGTGCCCAGACAGGCCTCAAATGAAATGTGGAATAGATAGGAACCAGGTTTAGCTCGTAATTAAATCTTGTTGGAAAGAATGGGTGGATAAGAGTGCATAGCTCAGGTACACTTCCCCCAATAAAAGCTACAAATAATGCCACGTGACCCCTGGGAATTGTTCCACTGACAGTGCTGGAACGGCACCATTTTTGGATCTGAGCATACACTGCTTATTTTAAATGGCTTGAAATGATTAGGCTAGGGTTGTCCAGTAGTGGACAATCCCTTTAAGTTTGCTCATTGTATAATATGTGGTATATACTTAGCTATTGTGCAAAGGCTTCTAAAGGCCCCGTCACACTAAGCGATATCGCTAGCAATATCGTTATAACGTCACTGGTTTTGTGTCGCAGCAGCAATATCGCTGTGTGATACTTACCTCCGACCGGCTCCCCCGCTGGTTATCGCTGATCGCGCGAGAACGGCCTGGGCCGTTTCTCGTAGTCAGCTTTCTGCTGTGGCAAAGAGCGACGCGTGGACACGGGCAGGAGGACGTCTTCATCGCCTCGTCTGACAGGTAAGTTGCGACCGCCGTCCGCTGCTATGTCGCTGGTGAGATCTGCTTGTTTGGCAGCTCACTAGCGACCACTTAGCGATGCACCAGCGATCCTGACCGGGTCATATCGTTGTCGGGATCGCTGATGCATCGCTAAGTGTGACAGTACCTTTAGACCTGTTGATACTTCTGCTGTGGTATGATTTTTCTGACATTTCACCTTCTTCATTGTCAACACAATTTTGCACTAATTGCCATAGCAGCACGATGAAGTCCAAATCCAAGTGGAACCTTCTTGTGAGAAAATATATGTCCTGTACCTGCACACCAAACACCCTAAGCTTTTGCTAATAAAAACACTGGAGTCTTCCATGTCTGAGGTACCATCCCGCCCAGCAATCTGCAAGCAAGGTTACGCCCTACGCTGAAAGCAAGGCTCCGTCCTATACTCTGAAAGCAACAGAAGTTTGGGCATACACATCCTGGCTCCAATTATTCTCTATGAAACTGCCACAGTCAGTCCAGAACAATCTCTTGCAGTCTGTTAGAGAATTAAAGGAGCAGAGGTACACATGCTTGGCCCGTTTTCCTTCTGTATGGGGTTCGTTCTTGAAATCAGTGGGGGGTACCAGTGGTTGAACACAGGAATTTATCTTCTGTTTTATGCAGATTTTAAGGGATAGCTTGTGTGCCTGTAATAAACATTTTAGTTTACATAATTAGTCATTCTCTCAAGTCACATTTTCTGTAAAGGTGCATTTGGACTCTGCTAAACCTTTTAACATTTACCCAGTGTTCAAGGTAATCGTGAAATGTGAATGGGTTGAGACACTGAAGGGTGTGTTCAAAAGTGTCATTCAGGATAAGAGAAAAATTGTTGATCAATTTTCAAAGATTGTGTATTGCAAATTGTTCATCAATTAGAGCCGGAAAAATGGAGGAGTGGAAATTCAAATCCTAAATAGTTGCGGCATTCAGAGATTAGTTAATTGTTCTGCTGCAGTTGGGGCATTGGAACAAGTTCTGCTACTTGTTATGACAGCCAAAGCACATTCACACAGGTAACGTACAAATCAGGAAGACAAATACCTAAATCTGACAGGCCCCTGTTCAGACTAGGAAAAAGCCCTGTGACGCTGATCTGTCCCTGCCTGACCCTAAAATAACTCAGTGGCACCCCCACTCATTGGTTGCATACCATGAAAATACATAGCAGCTCTTAGGATGGGTAAAATAGCAATTTCCTAAGGAATAAAGGAAACACACACATAAAAAATGCAACCAACATAAACTACAGCTAGGGAATGAATCCAACAAAGACTATCTCCAGCAGGGAAGGTATTTAAATCTGCACCCAGAAGGTGATAGGTCAGGCAAATGGAGTAAATGAAAAGCACCTATTTCCCAAAACAAAGAACACAGGACTAAAACACCCAAAGAAAAGGTGAATCTGCCGTGGCTCAGCTGGAAGAGACGTGACATCACCTTTCAGGTGAAACCGTGAAAATGATTAACAAACATTCTATTGCTTATTCGATTACATTTTCTTTGTATGGTATCAATGGAAATCTTTTGGTAGAAAGCTTTATGAATTCATGTATTGGAAAAAATAGCATGACGTGGGATTTTAATGTTGAACGCATCTACGTTTAAGATTGTCTGTGTGATCACAGTGCAAAATGTCCTATGTTACACTACTCATCCTGTATAAACACTTCTCTGACATCGTTTGCTGGTTGTGAGACCTGATCGTATCGTTCATCATTTAAATGATTATCTGATCCGGTAAAAGAATCCTACTGATATGAGACTTCTACTCTCAGAGTGAGAACTGAGAAATGTAAGCCGACAGCTAATAACTATATGTTCTTCTTCTAGATGGAGTATACTCATATCGATGTCACTTAGAAGTGATGCTAGATTAGAATTGACATTTCCAATCATCCACTTTGACGGATATTGATCTTACAGTTCATATTGTGCTGCATTGTCAGCATTCAGGTAGGAAGGTACAGAGAATATCACTACGCAGCAAAAACACTACGCAGCTCGTATAAACCCTTCATAGAAAGGGGATGATGTAGGAAATTGCATGGATGCATAGTATAATGGGATAACTATCTCTTCTCTGAGATGACAGTGTGTGTTATCTATTTAATGCATTTTTTGTGTGTGTGCAATGAGTGTACTGCATAAAATAAAGAATCATTTCTAATGCACTAAATTATTGTGCAGTGTTCCGGCATATGATTGGAGTAATAGCTAAAACATTGAATAGTTTTTTTAAATACATTGCAACTTTCTCTTGTCCCTCAGTTACAGCCTGTGTTGTAGACCAGAGCTGTATTCAAAATTCTTCTGTATGCTTTGAAAGACAACTAACAGGAAGAACAGCACATTAGAATGTGCCAATTGTTATTTTTTTGTTATTTTTTTATAGTTTTTCATGTCCAATATTCACTCCGTATTAGATATGGTGGTGAAAGGTATTTCACTGGGTATTACACCCTTCATCAGGCATAAAAATGATGTATTGTAAATAGACTGTGGTATAAACTCTCGTCTTCATTTCTTTACGCCTGGTGATGGGTGACCATAAGGGTCAGTACTACTGACCATAAGAGCTTTCACTCTACAGTAGAAAGAGTCTTACTCAGTGACTCTGGAGATGGAAACCAAGTCTGCCATATAAACTGTCCGCCACTGGGAACCGCTGATCAGTGATAGCCTCGGTACTGACCACCACCACTGTACAAGGTAAGATAACCTCCTAGTTGTCACAACTCCAGGGGAGGCCCGACAACGCAAAATTATGTAAGCCTCTTCTATGATGCTTAAGCAGTCTGAGAAATAATGCCAGGAAGGTTTTTTGTGCACACCATGAATCAAATCTCAAACTGTTTGAATTTGCATGAAACCACAAATTTCAGGCAAACCAACTGAAACTTGATCATATGTCCTTATGACTGCCAGATGATGCTTTAGATTGCAGATAGTACAAACTTAAATAGTCCAAGTCTCTTTTCTCATAGAGTTTCTGTCCATCTTTTCACATTGACACAAGAACATAGGAGACAGACACTTTCAGAAAAAAATCCCTAATAAAGTCAATTTGAACTGGGTCCATTTGTCATGTTATGACAGTCTTCAGTAAGGAAGAGGGACCTCAAACTGTCCCTGTAACTGGGACCCTAACTACCTGCCCCAGGGGTACTCTTAATGGTAGAGAGGCCTGAATCTCTAAACTTACTATGCTCCTGTTATACCCAGAGCTGTCCCCTACCCCTCACCCAGGAGGCCTGGGACAGATTTGTTGATGTATAAACACATAAGACAAACAAGGATAACAAAAAGCAACTTATATAAAAAAAAAATCACCAAGAGTAGGGAGGTATATAAGAAAGGAGAGGCCGATACTAGAGTTGAGCGACTTTTGCTTTTTTAGGGTCGAGTTTAGTATCATGAAACCCGACTTTTCCAAAAGTCGGGTCGAGCAAAATCGGCTGACTATAGGGAAAAGTCGGGGGTCCGACCGAAACACGAAACCCAATGTAAGTCAATGGGGAATTAAAGTCGGCAGTGAGAGGAGGACAGGAAACACACCTACAGTGCCCATTTGAATGCCAAAAGCATCAATTCTTCTTACTTAAGCTTGTCAACCTTAATTTACTTCATAATACTAGTTACGCACTGAAAAATGGGGTTTATTTGGCTAAAGTTGTGGTGGGGTAGGGCTGGCTCCAGGTTTTCATGTGCCCTGGGCGAAAGAGCGCCCCTTTAACACATACGACAACTCATGATGCTCCGATACGGCAGAGAAATAGCGGTATAGTACAATGAAAAATACTTCACTTTTTACATCTCATGATGAGGCCCATCTATTTCTCCATACAGAATCATTGGTGCCATATAATGTTTGAAACAGTATATGATGAGCTCCACATAATGCTACAGTATATGTTGGTCCCCATGGATGAAGCTCCACTGTCTTATGGGCCCAAATAATGCTCCAAACATAATGGGCCCCATTTCTGATGCTCTAGTGTATAATGGGCCCTGTAAATGCTGCTCCAGTGTCTGATGTCCACCTTTGGAATGTTCCAGTGTATGGTGGGCCCCATCTATCATTCTCCAGAGTATAGTGCTCCCCAAAAATTGCTGTCCCAACATTGAAAACAATGAAATAAGTCTCCTCGCTAGGGAATCCCTGTACTAGTCTGGACTCCTCGTCGTCCCTATCTTCCATCTCACTGCACAGTATTTCAACCTTGCAAGTGCTGTGATCCTGAGCAAGCAGGGGGGGCCCACTCGTTGGCGACGGCACTGGCACAGGGCCCCTGATAGTACGGTGGTGTGTCTGACGGCGGGTGGGCCGAACCTGCACTTTCATCTGCAGCTTCCTCTTTGTCACTGTGTAAGATGGAACTGTATATGGGAAGGGTAACCTGAGTTTCATCAGGGTCAGATTCAGGCCGTGTAGCGTGCGAGGGGAATGTAGTGGTCTGGGTGAATGTACCAGCAGATTCATCGAGCAGTGGCTGGGCATCAGTGCACTTGTGTCGCCCCCAGGAGTACGGTCGCCACAGTGGCATTACCTTCCTCCTAGGGAGTGTGATGTCATGCTTGGGAGCAACGAAGGATCTCTCTAGCAGGTTAACTGATTGGGCGGCATTATTCCCACGAGTCACGACCCTCCAAACAGCGTTCATGAAGGCAAAGTGTTTGTTTTACGTGGGCAGTATGGTTGCAAAGCTGAACCTTAAAGGAATGTCCAGAAGGGCACCACCAGGAGTGGAGCCTACGGCGTAATTTGACTCAACACGGGCAACCTCAACCATCCAGCAACAAAAAAGATGCACATATTGCAAGCTTAATTCCGTTAATGAACGAGACTCCGTCATGCCCCGCGGTCCGAGTCCGGCTTACTAGAGGGACACGCGAAGGCTCTGGTACGTGAGATTGGCCAATAACTGGTGTGTCATGCCCTTACATGTCCGTGGCTGCATGTGCGCTACACTGAAAAGGCCAGCGTTTGTCACTTACAGGTGCAGATAACCCGCTGAACAACGTTAGTGATGGGGATCTGGGATTACAATTATTACCCGCGAACGATGATTTCCCAGTAAGTGCAGGTCAACCACAGTTCCGGAATTAGGCCTAACCGTCATTCCTGAAAAAATGAAAAACTTACGTGTGCAAACCACAGGTGCTGTAGCTTGCTTAACAGCTCGCCAGCCGTTCTCAGGCCCAGTATGGATTACACGTGATTGCACAAAGGTGAGAAAGGGTACCGTATCACCGGATAACATGTATGGATAGCATAGTGTACACATTCAAAATATATGTCTATAGATCAGGAGGCAGGCTCAGACGGTGTCAGGCCCAGTATGGATTTGACGGCCAAGACTACACAGCGGAGGAGCAGGGAGAGGAAAAGATTGCAAATGCTGGGGCCCTGCACAAGCAAGGGGGGCCCACTCGTGGGCGTCGGTACTGGCACTGGGCCCCTCATAGTACGGCGGTGTGTCTGACGGCGGATGTGCACCACCACCGTCAGAGACACTTGATTGCACTATGAGGGACCCTGTGCCAGTGCCCGTGCCCAAGAGTCGGCCTACCCACCTGTCCAGGGCAACGGCACTCGCACGGTTTCGTGCGCTAGGTGGTTACCCCGGCCATGGGGGGGGCAGCACAGTTAGGGAGTTTTAGAAAGAGGCATATGTTGATGTTGGACATTCAGCTGATGCAAAAGGCTAAATTGTTCAAGTCCCAGGAAGAGGAGGACCAAAGCAAGCCATTTTTCTGTCACCCTATGTGTCATCAGGGGAAGGTGGGACAAAATCCTTGGAAACCCATGCATGGTTCATTTTAATGAAGGTTAGATCATCCACATTTTGGGTTGACAGACGGGTCCTTTTTTCTGTCAGGATTGATCCAGCTGCACTGAAGACTCTTTCTGATAGCACAATTGCAGCTGGGCAAGCGAGCTCCTGTAAGGCATATTGAGCCAATTCAGGCCAGGTGTCCAGTTTAGCGGCCCAATAATCAAAGGGGAATGACCTGTGCGGGAGAACATCGATATGGGAGGAAAAGTAGTTTGTAACCATAGTTGACAACTGCTGTCTCCTGTCACTTTCCATCGATGCAGTATTACCAGTTGTGTGAGCGGTACTTGAAAAATCAATCCACAACCCCTGTCTCCAACGCCACTTCTGCTGTGTGCACCACGATCACCTCTGCCAAGCTACCACCGGCCCGTACGACTCGTGTGAGAACCATCACCGCTGTTGTGTGCTGGGAATGCCTCAACCAACCGGTTTACCAGAGTTGCTTGTTTATTAGCCAATATTAGGTCAAGGTTCTCCTGTGGCATGATGTTTTGTAATTTGCCTATATAGCGTGGATCCAGGAATCGTTCATCATTTTGGCAATGCGCGGGTCCCTTTTTAGGATCTGCAAGGCATAATCTGACGTGGGCCAATGTTCCCGGTGTCAATGATGCACTGCGAGTGCTGGTTGGAGGAGCACTTTCTGGCAAATCCACATCCCTCCAGTCACCCACAAACCCTGTACCAGACCTTGCCACACCAACATTTTCACTTGCCCCACGAGATGCATCCTCCTCCCCTAAGTAATCATCCCCATCATCATCCTCCTCCTCTTCTTCCTCCACCTCGTCCAGGAGAGGTCCCTGAGCAGACAATGGCTGAATGTCATCAAGGATTCCCTCCTCCTCTTCCTCCTCGTCAACATTGGCTGCAGACGCCTGCTCCTTAAGGTGCATCAAAGTTTGCATGAGCAGACGCATAAGTGGGATGCTCATGCTTAGGATGGCGTCATTTGCGCTTGCCAGCCGTGTGCATTCCTCAAAACACTGAAGGACTTTACAGAGGACTTTCAGCTTCGACCACTGCACACCTGTCAACTCCATGTCTGCTCTCAAAGTGCCTGGCCGTGTATCCTCCCACAAATGCATTATGGCCTGCCTCTGTTCGCACAGCCGCTCAACCATGTGCAGGGTGGAGTTCCACCTTGTTTCAATGTCGATAATGAGGCGGTGGTTGGGAAGGTGGAGCAATCGCTGCAGCTTCTGCATACGAATGGAGTGTACAGGCGACCGGCGGATGTGCGCGCACAGTGTTCGCACCTTCTGGAGCAGGGCTGTTAACTCCGGATAATTGTTGAGGAAGCACTGAACCACCAGGTTCAAGGTGTGAGCCAAGCAAGGTATGTGGCTGAGTTTTGAAAGGGCTATGGCTGCCACAAAATTACGGCCGTTATCACTAACTACCTTGCCTGCCTCAAGATGTATACTGCCCAGCCATGACTCAGTTTGTCGCTGAAAGTACTCAGCCAGCACCTCCGCGGTGTGTCTGTCGCCCAAACACATCATCTGCAACACAGCCTGCTGACGCTTTCCACTAGCTGCTCGATAGGGGGACACCTCTTGTGCAATAGTGGCAGCTGCAGATGGAGTGCTCGTAAGACTGCGCTCTGTGGACAAGCTTTCGCTTCTGGAGGAGGAGGGTCGAACACCTACAGCCAACTGTTTCCTATACCATGGGCTAGGCAGCACTGTCCCATCACCGCTGTCCCCTGTGGACCCTGCATCCACCACATTAACCCAGTGCGCAGTGATGGACACGTAACGGCCCTGGCCATGCTGACTGGACCATGCATCTGTTGTGAGGTGCACCTTTCCACTCACTGACTGCTTGAGTGCATGGACAATGCGGTCTTTCACATGATGGTGGAGGGCTGGGATGGCTTTGCGAGAGAAGAAGTGGTGACTGGGTAGGTCATAGCGTGGTACTGCATAGGCCATGAGTTCGCGGAAAGCTGCGCATTCCACCAACCGATAGGGCATCATCTCTAACGAGATTAGTTTGGCAATGTGTGCGTTCAAACCCAGTGTACGCGGATGAGAGACTGAGTACTTTCTTGACCTACTCATAGTCTCTGGGAGGGTGAGCTGGACTTGAGAGCTGCATATGG
This sequence comes from Dendrobates tinctorius, assembly GCF_039654945.1. Classification (NCBI taxonomy): domain Eukaryota; kingdom Metazoa; phylum Chordata; class Amphibia; order Anura; family Dendrobatidae; genus Dendrobates; species Dendrobates tinctorius. The sequence continues at coordinate 50,696,436 of NW_027361688.1, read as the reverse complement.
TGGAACTAGCGGTGGACAGGGCGGACTGAGAGAGGGTTGATGATGGTGATGGAGTTGGTGTTCTTTCTGATGGCCTAGATTCAGTCTTTCGTTGATATAACAGTGGGATTCCCTGACTGATTTGGCCTTGCAATGACACCTCAACATTTGCTGCTGTGCTAACCGGTGGGCTTACAGTGGGGGAAACAATGTAGCGTTGCTGACTACCTTCTTTGTGATCAGTTGCACATGTGGTACTTGAGGTTTGGTGTTGTGTCCACGCTTGCAAGTGCATGCTGGTTAAATGTCTAAGCATGCAACTGGTATTCAAATTTTTCAGATTTTTCCCTCGGCTAAAGGTCTTTGCGCACTTCTTACAGATAACCTTGGCCTGATCATAAGGATTTTGTTCAAAAAAGTGCCACACTGCACTCTTCCTACTTTGGAAGACATTTTGCGGCCTAGCACGCTGTGCTATTTTGACCATCTGGACAAGCTGTCCAGCAACTCTTTTCATTTTTGGAACCTGTCTTTGGAGTGCACCGAACCTGCCAGATAACAGCTGTTGCGATGTCGATGTCTGCTGTGGATGTTCCTCCTCCTCATCTGAGCTATTGGAAGCAGCACCCTCTTCCCCCAATGGATGACAATCTGGGTCAACAACTGGGTCATCCATCACCTCCTCTTCAATGTCATGTGCACCTTCCTCTGTGTCACCGTGTACGGTGGTATAGTATGCGGGAAGGGGCACCTGAGTCTCATCAGGGTCAGAATCTGGCTCATTACACCGCGAGGACAATGTAGTGCTCTGACTGAATGTACCAGCAGAATCATCTATCAGTGGCTGTGCATCAGTGCATTCCATGTCAGATTCATCTTGGCATGGGTAATTCACCATTTCACTTGATAACCCAGGCATGGTATGTGAAAACAGCTCCATGGAGTAATCAGTTGTATGGCCTGTGTCATCCTTCAATCTTGGTTGGGGTGAAGGACACAAGGAAAGGTGTGGTTCATGAACATGAGCCTCCAATGACGACTCAGTGCTTTTATTTTTTACAACTTCAGAAGAGGAGGCGATAGAGCTGGAGGCTGAGTCAGCAATGTAAGCCCAAACTTTTTCCTGAAGCTCTGGCTTTAAAAGTGGTTTGCCAATTCCTAGAAAACTAAGCCTTTGAGGCCTTGTGGAGCCAAACGATGACGCAGGCTCAACACCTCCTGCATTCGGTCCTATTTTGCTTTTGCCACTACCATCAGATCCACCACCAACACCATCATTACCAGCTGGCAACCCCCGCCCAATTCCACGGCCTCTTCCACCAGCCTTCCTCATTTTTGGTAAAAATGCACACAAAAAATCCCACAAACTATATAGTAATGTAAAACAAGGTACAAGGTGTATATAGGTTAGGGGAGACGTAGAATTTCTGAACACACTTGTGGACACTGTTGGATTT